>NC_139928.1:16763662-17326162 GCF_963514095.1 Eutrigla gurnardus
AGCATGCTAGCATTAGCAGTGTGAGAAGTTTTTGTCCCAACAGCGACAACTTTTTTTTCCCTTTTTTTACCAAAACGAGTCAAACTTAGCGCAAAATAGCTGAACGAGAACATTTTTTAGAAAAGACTTAGCATTCAATACCAGCTTTTCAAAGTTACTTTACACTCAGAATAAATTATTGATTTATTCTATTCAATCTCTCTTTGTTTTCTTTTCTTATGAAAAGGTGAAACAAATGAAATGTACACATTGCAATATATCAACAAATATCACAATAAAAGCCCTTGTATTATGTATGTGTGTGTGTGTGTGTGTGTGTGTGTGCGTGTGTGTGTGTCTTCTTTCTGTTATGTCACCACAGGGAACGGACCCTTCGGCTACAACCGCTGCATCTCAGTCATGTGACACACCTCTGAAGGGCTAACCTGGTCTCATATGACTGAATTTAGGCTCCAAAGCCGGGTGGGGTCACGACGCGCGGGTCAAAGGTCACTCCGGTCCCCACCCTGAAGAACAAAAGGGAGGACTAAGCCTTTCAGCGAGGGGTTGTGGCTTAGATTTAGGCTGGAGGGGGGGGTCATGTTGTCCGTGTCTGTCTGGCTGATTGTGTTCTCAACACGGAGGTTATATGTCAGCGCGTTTGCTTGTGCAGCGGTTGCATATCTATATATATATATATATATATATATATATCTTTACTTTATGATGTACAGGTCATGTCTCTGTTTGAGTGCAAAGTGGCGAGAGTTCGCATTTATGTCAAACCACATACGTCTGTGTGTGTCGTTACTGTGGCGATGAACCCAGAAGTGCAAACCCACTGCCCTCGACTGCAGGCTTCCCCCGGAGCGCTGCACTTGGCTGGTCGGTGTGTGTGTGTGTGTGTGTGTGTGTGTGTGTGTGTGTGTGTGTGTGTGTGTGTGCGGGGAACAGCTGTTCTCCAGTGCTACATGGGGGAGGTCAGGGGGAGACACGGACGAGCTACAGCTGTGGCCCCGGGGCTTGTGGGAACTGTGGCTTGAACAACATGGGAGAGAAGGAGGCGGGCGAGAGGGAGGATGAGAGAGGAGCAGAAAGAGAAGAGCTTCGACGACAGAACGATATATTTAGTTAATGAAGCTGCAAAGACGAGAAGAGAAAAAGTCATCCGGAGCAACAAAAGCCACAGGGACCAGCGGGCGACATGTTTTGGCCACGAGTTCATCGCGAAGAGACACGGGACGAGAAGCACAGGGCTCTTTTTTTCCTTCAACAAGCTGATGCAAGATCTATCAACCACAACAAGTTCAGCTCCTGACTAAAGCCCCTCATGCTCTAGAAGATTTATCACAGTTTTAAGCTCATAAACAAGTTGTCTTTCCTGGTATAGAGCCGTCCCGCCGGCCACGCTCGCAGAGTAACTCGAATTAAGACCCTCTGTCGGAGATAATGCCTATTTCGGGACAGCACATAATGTGATAAGTCTGAGAAATCACTTTACAATTTCGCACAGACAATCATGAGCTGCGGTTGAGAGCGGAAGGCCCCGCTCCGACGGAGAGAAACTCGCGGCGGTGGAAAGGGGGCTGACAGCGAGAACTAATAAGCCTCGTGCAACGGGAGAGAAATGGGCTCATCTCTCCGAGGCACCGAGAAAAACTACCGGAGCAGCGCTACACCATTTCCAAGAACAAAAAAAAAAAAAGCCTCATCTATGTTGAAACCCAACACTAAATCCTTTCTGCTTGACAGATTCGGCAAAAGAATAATATCTGCAGCAAGAATAATATTTGCAGCCTACATTATAGAAGCATATGAAGGACTAGACAAAAGAGATGGAGCTGGGCCAGAAGCCAATTTATGTTTCTTTTTTGTGCAACCCTTTAAAAAAAAAAGAGACAAAGTTGTTCAAGGTGCTACTTAAAACCCTCTCTGAAAACTCCCTCATCCTCTCGCTCGCACGTCTCAATTAAACGCCGCCGATTGCCATCTGTGAGGCGACGGAACCTTAACTCATTAAAAAGTCTACATAGATGAAAAGAGAAATGAAACAAGGGAGGAAGAGAGAAGTGAAGAGAGTAAAAGAGGCGAGCTCAGAGATGAATGTCAGAGGTGACCTTCATGGTGGAAACTTTACACTCTGAGCTTTTCGGTATTAAGTGAACCGACTGTGCTCCGTAGATGACGACAAAAATGCACATTTTTCCTTCACGGTATGTGCATGCCATGCAGTTCAGGGGTGAGATTGAATAAATAGTATCCTAGCAACATGCTCCATCAGAGGGGAGACTTCCTGCAACATGTGTTCGCTGTGTAAGTATATACTATACGTGGTGGGGTCACACTCGGGAGAACACACACAGCCAAACAGTCAAATCTACCCAGAGAGGCTTTACTCAGATTCTTTATACCAGAACTCCTGGCTATTAACTGACAGCAAATCATGTCACATCTCCAATTAGAGCTGCAGCAAACATGTATTTTCATGATAGTGTCACCAACAGTTGATTTTCTCATTAATTGATTCATTGTTGGGCCTATATGTGTCAGAGAATAATAAAAAAAAATGACCAAACTGTCCTAATCATACACTATTTGACTCTAAATGGATCATAATTTACTAAATAATCATCATGCTGTGTTGAGAAGACTTGAAACTAATAAATTGAGACCATAATCTCAAGTTTACTGAGATAGTAAATCAAGTGAAAAGTAGGGTCACTTTCTCATAGACTTCTATGCAATTTTTTGCAAATTTGAGGAGTCGCCCCCTGATGGCCAGCTGAGAGAATGCCAGTTTAAGACACTTCTGTGTTGGCTTCACATTTCAGACTCGGGGCTTGCGCCTGGTCCAACCTCGTAAGATTTTCATATAAGAATCACAGAAACAAAAATTCTCACAAATAAAAAGCTGGAACCAGAGAATATCTGGCATTTTCGCTTGAAAAATAACTAAAATCAACGCTCAATCACTAAAATACCAATCAATTGGATATCAAAGATATCCAGTTTCTTACACATTCAAACCCTCCATGATTTGGTGCCATTCAGTTTAATTCTGGTATGAAATTGTGCTTTAATAACTGCTTCTGTGGCTGAGCCCCAACAGAGAGTTATGCAACAAACACAATCAATAACGTCACGATATGTGATGACTATTAGTTCTGCTGCTTCTGACAAAAAGTCCTCATTTTTCTCACAAACTCCACGACCTTTCAAATGCAGAGCGAAGCGCGTGTCCTTTAAACAAAAGCAGTATTCTTATCGAAAGCCCTCTTTTCCAATATCATATGAATGAGGCAAGAACGAACATGAAGAGGCAGTCCTCGCCGAGAGTCACCGGCTCAACACGTGAAGCTTAACCATACATGCCGGAGTGCGTCGGAGCTGTGGGACATTCCTCCACATTCCTCACTGATTTCTCATTTCGCAGACATCTCCGAATGATGTCTTACTGTCTGTCTCGGGGTGAATACCCCCCCCCCCCTCGTCTGTCTCCCGGCGACGAGGTGAAGAAAACAGAGGTGAACATGAACGGGGAAAAAAGAAGAGAGACGAGAAACACTTTGACAGAGACGAATAGGTGCGCCGTGTCCCCAAAAAACCCCTCAAAGATCTTTGAGGGGAAAAAAAAACGCTCCATTGTCAGTCTTGCCTCGAATCTCAGCTTACACGTGGCATTAACAAGTGTCTCGCAGGGGAAAGAGCACTCCTCTCTCCGTTTGGATATTGCAGAGACATTTTTAATGCCAGGCATAAATGGAATGAGGGATTAATCGTGTCGAGATACAATCTGGGCACCAGACAAAATATCAGGGTGAGGCTGATGGAGGCTCCCCCCCTCCCCCCCGCTGAGAAGTGCCATTCTAGCGCATTTCTGCGGTGCAGCAAAGCAGAGAGCCGGCCTCCTCTCCCCGTCCCTGTAACAGGAGGGATATTGTTGCGACAGAACGGTGACTCCGGTTACCGAGCATTCCTGCCTCCTCGTTTCAAAAGACGGAAAACGTTGGAAAGGTAACGTGAGGCCGGCGAGGGGGAGAGGACAAATAGGTGCAAAATAACAAGGTGTGGAAAGGAGGGAGAGCGGCGGAGGAGGCGGAAATGTTAGCGGGGTGGACTTTCTCGAGTTCTGGAAGACGCGTTTTTATTCTGACTAATTATTTCTCTTAATCCTTATTTTGCGCACACTTGCGTTTCCAGAAATGATCTCTCCGCTCCGCGTGTAATTCCCTCCAATGGGAACGCAGCTTTGCATTGTTAGTCACCCGCTTTCCACTTCCTGGAAGTCGTCACGATCCCACCACTGCTGCTGCATTAGCCATCCGCGACAAATGAACCTCCTTCTGGCGAAGGACTCATTTCACACACACACACACACGCACACGCACACGCACACACACACACACACACACACACACACACACACACACACACACACAGAGGCTAAGCTTTGATACATGTTATAGCTCAGGCATTTTCTCAATGTGCACACACATATGGGGCATATGGGAGTGCTTGTCTTGCTTTAAAACATTGCATATATTCATTCAGTCTCTTTATCAGGTACGTATGGTCTCTCCTTACACAAAAACGGGGCGGAACCAAATATTTCAAGAGCCGGGGCACAGTTTAATCCCACAGTAATGGATTTACCTCCGACTGAGAGTCCAATTACCAGAGCTATAAATGCTAATGGCAGTGCTAATCATAACAATAGCGTAATGCTTTAAAAGCGCTAGCTAGGACACGGTGCCTGGTTCACTCCGGCAACAGAGCCACGCAATTACAGCTAAACACATAAACCGGGCGGCTCCAGCTGGTTTAATCTGTTACCACGACAACTCCAGACTCTCTACTCGCGACTTCCTCCCGCCAAAACATGCCTCACAATCTCTCGCCTTCTATTCTTCCTACCGTTCCCCCGTCTACTTACTTACGCCGTCGTGACCAAGTTAAACAAGCTGTCAACGCAACACTGATTTATAATCTCAGGGTGTGGCTAACGTGTTAGCATCCCATTTCACACATCCAGCAGATCATTAGCACACGGTGCATTCTTGTTTGATCTGTTGTTTGCATAAAAATGTTAATTAATGCAGCTTTAACGCTACAATCTAATGGATGTTCATTATATAAGTCCTTGTTTTGGTCGCTTCTTATGGACGTTATTTTTCCAGCAACGGCCAATCAGTGTATTTTCATTCTGTTACTGCCGTTCTATGTGTTTTTCCCCTTACTGGCGGGGTCCGCCTTTCCTGTGCAAGCCTCAGGAAACAGCAATGCGTTTAGCAGTGGTTGCCAGTGGCAAATTTGAGTCACCGTACATTTTGAATAATTAACATACTGTGTTATCCGTTAACGTGTCCACCCTCCATTTCCTGTTTGTAAGTTTGCAGTTCTTCACCGAAACCCTCAAAAATGAATCCAGTCACACGTTGGTTTTCTGGACTTTTCCTCTGATTCCCACCACAACTCCATCGATCCTTCCAGCATTGAAGTGTTGGACTGTGGGTCCCGCGAGTGACACAAACATCATCTTCAATCTGTCTTGAATCTGCTCAGACAGCTGAATCCACTCTCGCATCCAGGGACCGAACGCCACATCACGTCGCATCAGAATGCAGGAAATAAATATTAAATTATGATTACATTCAATTATTAAAATGGTTATTTCTGGGAGCACATTTTGCCGTTTGTTGAAACCTATTTTTTTTTTAAAAATCTTACGTGTGGTTGCTACTGTTGGCAAATGCAGCCAAGAAATGGTTGCCAGTAGCAACCTGGCAAAGCTTACCGTCGATCCCTGAATTACTGGATTGACTGCAGAGGTCAAAAAACAGCATGTGCAGTATTAAGGATTAAAACTTTATACGAGGTCAATCAGAAACGGAAAAAACTGATCAAAGACAAACTCACACTCACTAAACAGAGAGTCTTTTACCGGCATAAAGCCTCATTTTAAAGTCCTGAATAAGGCTGAATAAAACAGTGTCGGCAGAAGTGATTAGTAGAGTTTTCCTTAGAGGTTTTGGACATTTTGGAAAAAAGAAATTTATCCTTGAAAAAAACAACCCAGCAATGCAATCCTTAGTTACTAACTGGTCATCAATCTAGCCTGGATATCTCTGGCTCACCTCCCATCATCAATGTTAACTGGGTCATCTGTGGGAGGAGGCATGGTGCTCTCCCGAGACTCACTCACTCTCTCTATCACTCACACACACACACACACACACACACACACACACACACACACACACACACACACACACACACACACACACACACACACACACACTGTGTAGTAGTAGTTCAAAGAAGCCCAATAAAACATTTACAACATGGTAAGCCCCCCCCCTTCACTCTGTTTTGCATCTTTCCCTCAGTCTCCCTCCCATGATCCTCTCTGTCAGAGTCCGGATTTCTCTCCGAGCCTTGCCCGTCTCATTCTCTGTGACGACCCCGGGTTAAACACATTTAATTAGCGCTCACAAGGATCTGCACGCCCCCTCCTACTGGCAGCCCCTTGAACCCGGCAGCTCGGGCGCCGATACTGCATGTGGGTTTGTTTGCTTTTACAAGGCCGAGATGGTAGAGAAGCAGGCGATGTCAAAATATCTCAGGGGCACGCGCGCCCCTTTCCCCGGGCTTTGTAATTACACGGGTCCGGGCCGGAAGCCTCGTGGCGCTGAAAACAAAACGCAGCCACGCGGCGCTGGTGCGAGGCGAGCAGCTCGCTGCTCTCTCGGCCCCTTCTCCAATTCCTCGCCACTTGCTTTGAAACGTGCTGCTTCTGTCAAGTCTCCGCCGCGCAAGAGACGGCAACGCTCCTTAAGCAGCGTGGGGTCAGGAGTGTCAATGTATACACAAGCAACATGGTGGTCTTTCATGTTTTTGACAGTGAGAGTGAGCAGTTATCTGGAGAGGCACATTCAATATGCTTACAGAGAATATTCAAAGAGGCCTTTGGGTGCCCGGCTGCCTGCTAATGAACGGCATGCGGTGCAGGGTGACACCCTACTGAGGGCCGTGTGGGGACAGGGGAGCACAATGCAGCAGGTCAGAGCTCCACACAGGTGGGTGTCTGTGGGAACAGAAATCCACAGGAAAAAGAAAAACAAACCCCATGAATAGCACCTCCAGTGATTTATCAGACTTGGAATGAGTCCAATGATATCAGGCTGCATTATGGGAATTGTAGGATCCTGCGTTTTTCGTCCGATTGACCTGGAAGGACTAAAAGTCGCAATATTTTCATTGTGTTCCTTTGATTTTAATTAAATGGGTTTGAAAACATTTGAAAAAGAATATTAAACAAATTCAGAGATAGATATCTTACATTTCCAGGTTCACACGTGTTGGGTTTCTGCTTTTTACATGCGTTAATGTTCAAAACGATGTTCAAAAGATTGCCTGGCTGAATATACCCTCAGTGTATGTGTATGCCATTTATAACACTGTGTGCCAGGGTCATCCCAGTGAGAATGAGCACTTTTGGGGGACTTCTGATTTTTGAATATGGTCCTAATAAATTGCGAAATGTGAGCAGCACATGCAAAAAAATTTAATTTGTTTACGGGCGAGAATATATGGAGAAAAAAGTTTCAAATTATAATGAACGGAGTTTAAATGGAACAGTTAATTCAAGACATTGCAATCCCCCGTGTTCCATGTGATTTATTACAAATTGCACTGGGAAACATCCGAGGAAGTTAGAAATTATGGACCGCAAAAAAATAAAGTACTAAAAAACACATGGGACAAGCTCACAGCGGAGATGGAAAGATATTCAGTCCTTGTTGTGGCAAGAAATCTACCAATAAACAGAGTATTACAGATAATGAGTGGGAGCGTTTGGTCGGACAGTACAAAAAAATTCCTCTGAGGGTGATCAAGACAATAACAGGAAATTTGGTTCCAAAAAACCCCCCAAAAAAACAAAAAACAACTGCCACCACCCCCCCAAAAAAACAAAAAAACAGCAGGAGCATTTTGTGCCTTCAAATCAGAATAAAACTTTCATGATTTTGCCTTTGCTGGAATACCAGAGCGGCAAAAACAAATCACCCTCACTTGGTTTTGGAAATGAGAAAAGAGCAATTTACCAGACAAGATGAGGGGAAAATAAAGCCGTGGCACTCTGTTTGAAAGCTGATGCAATCTACCTTGCAATGGAACATCTGGGGAAATAAAAAGGTCACACAGATTTATATTTGGATGCCACAGAGGGAGAAAAATATGCCTCTCCACTCTGCTCCGCACCCACGAGCCAACAATGGCCCCGCTAAGGAGAGCCAAATTAATGTAGCGTTAATGGCAGCCCACTGCACGGCTAATGGCTGCTGGTTTGGTTTCTGGAAGCAGACACAAACAAATGGTCCTCTGTTGGGCTCGACATACTTTAGCTCTGATGCTGGGAAGATGAAAGCAACGCACCCTAATTTTGATGCTGCTAATTTCATCCCATATGCCATGTTTTCGGGTTAGAGGACGGCAGTGGTTCTTTGGAAAGCAACTGTTTTGTCCTTTATGTTTCCAAAATGTCTTTTCCGGTGACCCAATTCCCAAAAGACCTTATCTGTGAATCAAGAGAAGAGAGAAATTGCGCATAGATTAACATTCCTAACCATTTTATATCATCTTGGAGAGGCAAACCAGCTATTTAGTGATTTAATTTTATAAATCACAACTATTTAAAAACATATTAGTTGAGTATATTTTATATATTTAGAGTTGGTGTTGGCCAGGAAGTGCAGTTCCACAAATGTCCACTTGAGGCGAGTCAATCCCCATAGACCCCCATGGTAAAAGGCCAAAATTTACAGCTGAAATAAACTGCATTTGATTCTAAAGCTCCCAATCATGACAACTAAAGGGTGTTATCAAACCAGCCCATGTAAATCATATTAATATTTAAGGTTAGACACAATTAATGGGGTGGCTGCTTTGATTGTAAGCTGGCTGGCGTCTCAGGTCACTAGCTGTCCGCTAAAATGTTTCATTGAAAAAGCTGCGTAATGTCTTCCCCTTGCTGCGGTTTTCTTACATTAACCACAACTAAGGTCTACTCATTAAAGCAGAATCCACACTTAGTTTCTCCCGTTCAGAATAATCCATCTTTGATGTAACATTACCCTTTCCTTTGAGCTGGGGGCAACGCTAGCTTAAAACAAACCGATAAGTGACATTAAAGCCTTGTTTAGCTGTAGGTACACAAACATTAGCTGATGGCACCGCCTGCCGTTAATGTCTCTCCTCTCGCCGCGGATCTCATCGGTCTTCTTTATGACTATTTGTGTTGGGGATCCAACTCCCTTGGGGACGCTCTCGAGAGCGAGGTGAAAACATACGTGGCAAATATGCAGGAGGGGGATGAGACTATCACCGCGGAGGCTGAGGAGAAAGCCGGGGAACATTTCAGGCAAATACAGGATTAATTAGGGTGCGTGAAAACACCCGAGGGTGCCCACACGGCCTCGCTTTCTTCCGCCGCTTCGAGAGGCTTAGAGGGCCTTCGCCGCTATCTCTCCAGCAAAGGCCTTGTAGACAGACTGTGATTAATGCTCGACACTTGCTAGCGGGCCTCTTTTCTGCTTAAGCTCCGCAAGGGGCAAACTGTTAACCTGTGATTGAGCTGCGCTGATTCACCTCTTAGAGGTCAAAGGAGGTATTCCACCTCCCAAGCTCCTTGGGCAAGGCAGCGCATCCGCTGATATCAGTCATGGGACTCCGGTGGAGTGCTCGCCCCGTCGAAAGCACCATCTGTCGGCTGTCCTTTATAGGATGGAAGGTTCTCCGCTGGCAGTCAGGGAGGTATCGTCTTACTGGCACCATGGGGGGGGGGATGTGAGTATACGGGAACAGCAGAGGAAATTAATCCGTGTTTCAATATTTGTACACTGCTGCGTGCTGTTGTATATGGATACCTGAGGAGCCGTATAGGATATTGGCCAATGCTGATTCGGTGTAGCGCAGCCTTGAGTTTATTACAAAGCACCGCGGCATACAGAAATGTGAAATGAGATGCTTTTTCTTCTTTTTTTTTTAAGACAGCCTGGAGTCCTCGAAGAATATAATGAATAACAAACATTTTAAAAAGGCAAGCAAAATGTAGACTTATTTATTATTTTTTTGTTTTAATGAAGTGCACCGATTCTTTTAACATCGGGCTTGAATGAATAAATCCTGCATTCAATAAATGACTGAAGTAAAAGTACAAAAATCAGCATCAAGTACTCTTAATGTAGAGTGGCCCATTACAGATTAATATATATTATAATATAATAAGTTCAATTACACCGCTGCAGTTAACAGATGGTTCACGTGAGGCCATAAAGCAACAAGGGATGTGATTATCGCATATTCCTGTGTATAAAACAGATTACGTAGTAATCCAATTCCATGGCAAATCTATTTGGAAATTAATTAAGTCACTTATCAACTTAAGTACGGCTTAAGTGTGATGAGAAGGCACCGAGGGACACCGGTGACCCGCTAGGGGTTAAAAAAAACGACCCGTTACGCCGTATGATCAACAGAAAGTCAAGATCTCCCTGACGGTTCTCCAGTGTAGTCACTTTATTTGCTTAATTGAGAACATGCAGTATAAGAGTACGACGGTGGAGCTCGTTTATCAGTGTGTCCCTTTATGTAAAAGGTTTATAGCTACTTAATTCACCCGCGCCACTTTTACTGTTAGCTCATTTGTTCCCATTTAACGTTTCAGACCAGCCTGAAATCATATAATAATAATATAAAAAAAAGCTCCCAATTTGTGTCCAACTGCCGTGGGCTCGCATGCCCAGACAGTATCCATGTCCACACGCACACACCTGATTCCCTGTGTGTGCCGCGTTTAACAAAGCTCCCAGTCAGCCTTCCCCAGACGCACTTCCAGCGTGACGCGGTGGGTGCCGCCGGTTTCATGATTCACCGTGTTATGACAACAACACTGACATTTTGGGGGGCTGAACAATGACTTTTGTGTGGACTTGGCGGGAGGATATCTGAAAACCCCAGGTTGTCCTAAAAACAGTACACAGAATGAGCTCATCTTCGAAGGAGCTTTGAAAGTGAGTAACGCCAGCCTCCTCGGCTATGCTCATTACAGCCGAATTAGGACGCACCGTCACGGTAAGCTCCGATAATCAGACTACCTCGGCAGCTCGGCATAATTGGCTCATCACTCAGCCTAAACTCACTGGATGCACATAAACAAAAACAAAAGGAAGGGACTCCTGTCATTTCTTCAGCACTTGAAAAAGCAAAAAAAAAGAAGCATTTTCTAAGAGGTTTCTTTCATAATCTTAAACAAGGCAACGTTGAATCTGGGTCAAAGCGAAACCAGAAAAGAATAAGATGTAGTCATCAAGGAGATTGTTGTACAGCAGCATACTGAAGCATCCCCAGTGGAAAACATTCCCCTCCGCTGTGTTCAAGAACCGAGGCACTAACCTTCAACTGTGTGTGTGTAAAATTGCTGTCCGCTATTCAAAAGGAAAAATTGTTATTAAAAAAAAAAGGCGCTTTAATTCAAGTTTCTAGTCCGACTCTAACCTTGTAAAACGACAACAACATTCTGCAGCGGCGGAACCACACAACACAGGAAAAACAGGACGCACAAGAGTGGGAGGATGCGATAGAGGCCGGCCGGCTCGGGCCTCTCTGTGCCAGCCTCTCTGAGAAGCTCAGATATCCATCAGGTCTGCCTCTCTCCGTGCTTGACAGCGGGTCTACAGAGGGTCCTTTTTAAATCAGGCCTCTCCCGCCGCTGGCACGGCTCCAGATAAAAGGCCCACTCTGAGGGGGGGATTCCTCGGCCCACGGGCCTCCGCTGGGAAACGACTGAGACGGACCACTGATCGCTTTTGTGGGGGGGAAGAGCAGGGCACGGCAGTCAAGGAGACAGACAGACAGAGGGGAACTCAACAAGGAATGGGAAGGAGGGTGAAAGGGAAAAAGAGGAGAAAGGTGCATTGCCGCACACACACATACGCAAACAATCTCAGGCAGCGAGACACAAGCTCGATAGGGGGTCCTGTGGGGACCTATTGGACATTTATTCAATGCGTCCTATAGACATTTGTGCCACGTATCTCAATGAATCGCCTTTCCTCCAGAGTCGGGACTCACACCGGGGGCCGGGATGTGATTAAGAGCTGCAGCTATGCATTCGGTACTTGGCTCAAGCAAAAAAAATACACCTCAGCATCTGTGACTGGGCTATCAATGAACTCAAGTGCAAATACGGGAGGTGACTTTCACACCTGTCGTTCAACTCGCTTTTGAGGTTTTGAAGAGAGTTGAAGAGTTATTGGACGTCTTTTGTGACCCTCATCATGCATAATTAAGACATGGTTTAGTCCGGTTATTGACAGCAAAATCAGCTTTACTTCTCTGTGCCTTATAGGTCTAAATAGGAAGCCATCAGCTGGTGATGCATCAATCCACTTGGTTTTGATGCAACCTTTTTAAGAGGAAGGGTATCGACCAAACTTGATGCTTCCACAATAATGCAGCTTCTTCAACAATGTCCTTACCAGGAATTATGAAGCCCTTTCGTTCCTCCAAAGTCCAAATATGGTCATCTCAATTCACAGGTTGCAAAAATAATTTGGCCAAAATCCAAGACGACAACGTGCAAAATGACTAACAAAATGCCAATATGTGGCTTCAAAACCACAAACCAATGAGTGGTGTCACAATGACTATGAACACTTCCTAAATACGGTCTAGGTTCTTGTTAAATTCAGTTTGATATTGACTGATTTCAGATCAGTCATCAGGCCCTTTCCTTGACACCACACCTCACCACACGTTAGCATTTGGACCAGTCTGAAGGACAAAGTTTGCACCAGCCTAAAGCGACCAAAAACCTGTTTGTTTGAACGGAACCAAGCAGAGATGCCGAACATGACATCAGCGGGAAAAAATTGAACTTTTTTTCTTATTTTGTGAAGTTTGGAGGTATAACAGACATGCTACGCTTGCATTTCAGATAAAGGCCCCCTGATCAGATCGTGGTTGTCTATCGCACAAAGCAAAGCCGGATTAGCGGAGTCACTGAGAGAAAACTAGCCGTTCCTCCAACGAACGACACCTGTAACACTGCTGTTAACGGCTGCTCCATCTCCGCACTGTACTTATCAAGCTTTTTCCGGAGCGGCTGTGGAAAGCCGATCTAGCAATCGCTCGCCGCCCCCAACTCCCACTATCTCACTCAACGCGACCCATAGCAGCCCCCGCCTAAGATGAGCCCTTCGAAGGGACGCCGAACGGCACTTTGTGTTGACTGAAGCGCACCGATCCTCGCCACACTTGGCTACTTAGCAGTTGAACGTGGCCTCGAGATCGGTCGGGCTATCTGTTCACGTCGACCGGCTGACAGCCGGGTAGCTCCTCGACAGAACGGAGGGAATATTCAGCAGCGTCTTTTTTTCCCTCCCATAAGCCCCGAGAGAGCGTTTACTTATCGGTGGGCACAGACCCCTATCAACGGCCTTGCTCCGGCGCACCGCGAGCAGAGGAGTGTCGGGGGAGAGAGGGAAAGGACGAGGAGAGAGAAAGAAAGAGGACGAGGCGGGGAAAAGAGGCTCTCTGGGAGGTTTTGATATGTACTCAAGAACATACATGGCTACTCCACCGGCTAATGCCGCACTCCTTGAACACATCTGTGTGTGGGGTGGGAGTGGGGGGGGGGGGGGGGGCCGGCTTATGGGCTTCAGGGAGTAAATTCCTCACTCTCTCCCTCGTCCCTTGAGACTCATTCTGCTGCCTGTAGATAAGCGTGGAATTCAGGCTCGGTGGCAGGCGTGCCGAGGTGAAACGGATGCCGTGGCTCCGGCTCAGGCGGACCCGCGGCGATAAACCTGCAGAGCCGGCCAAGACCGAGGCCCCCGCCAGCGCCCGCCGTCCGTGGAAGCTTATAAAACAATATTAACATTCTTATAACAGACAAACCAGCCCGGCTTTTGTGAACCGCACAGGCCAAAAAAAGAAGAAATATACGGGCTCTAACAATGTCGGGATGATCCTGTGAGCTGCGTGGGCTTTATTACGCGTGTTGGCCCGAGCCGGCGCTGGCGAGATACCCCCCAGCTACCGAACACAATGCTGTCTCCTCTCTATACGTCACAAACCAAAGCACAGTCACTTCTTATTACAATTAGAGTAATGGGACAAGGTGGCCCGACGGTACGTTGGAAGTGTGCGGGTGGTACAGCGGAAGAGGAGGGAGATCAACACTCGAATGAAAGGATTTGACAGCACTTGTCCCTCAGCGAGGAGGTTCAGACGCACTAAGGGAGGAGGAGGAGGAGGAGGTGGGGGGGTCGACTTCCTTCCTATATAATAACAAGCCATAAAAAGAAGCTCTAAAGTCGCTGCTGAAGGAGGTGGCGATGGCGGTTTACATCACATCTCTGTGAGTGTTATTCCAGCGGCGGCAACAATTTAAGCATAATTTGCTTATTTGCACAGTGAAAAACAAGGATGAAGGGCAAGGCTGTGAAAGCGGTGACAAACAACACTAAAGATGTTATTTTTTTTTACAAAAAAGGGATGGGAAATAAAGAAGGTAAGCAAAATGTCATGGAGCTAACAAGCTCTGTCATACCCTCTAATTCATTACCAACTGCCGCTTGTATTGTTTTCACCTTTGCGAGTCTACGTGTGCGTCATTGTGGCGATGGAGTCACAACCGTGCAACATGCGGTCACCAAACTTTACAAATGCGTAGTTGAGATCAAAATGAAGGCCATGATGGAAGATCTCCGAGCAAGGGAAAAAAAGTGGGAAGGTAAGACGGTCTCTAGTTTTATTTCTCTTCACACAAAAAAAATGGGAAACAAAAAAATGAATCATGAAAGCCTCGGCGAGTTAATAATGCAGACCCTATTTAATTGGATACCATTAAATTGTGCAGCTGTTCCCGGTATTGTGTCCGTCTGCTCGACATACAGTAGTTCTCCACATGTGGTCTTTTCCAGTGAGGCTGCACGTACTGAAGAGCCACATATTTGGTCAACCGCTCCCAGCAGCTAGAAATCTATATTATTACAGCAACGGATATTTCTATCATTGATTAATCCACTTTTTATTCCCATGATTCATAGTTTAACCTTTTCTGGGGTCTATAAAATGACTTGCATGGCTGGTAGAGCTACAGTCCTGGTCCAGTAGGCCAGTCCTGGTCTACGTGTTCCTTCATGTGGCCTTGATGACCCCGTTAAACCCATTGCTCTCACATAAAGTTGTCCTGTAAACTTCAAGTGTTGTTTTCTGACTTTTTCCCTTCTCTGTGCACCTTGGAAGTAGGTGAATTTGTTTCAGAAATCCAGACCGCTTGATCCGTCCTGATCAGACTTACCAAGCAACAAGCAAGCAACAACGCAACGATCCGACTAACAAGTATGTGGTCTGAGCAGGAGGCTGTGTTGTTTTCAGGATTACTGAGCAGATAAAGTACGAGAACATTGCTTCGCATGATTGATCTGTTAAGTCTGAAGGTTCACAGACACAATTGTTAAAAGTCATCATGGGGATAATTAATGTATCATCCTTAGAAACACAACACGCTCTTGTTGGTTTTGGTCTTTTCATGGGATTTGTCAGGGATAAGAAAAATACAAAACAACCACAATCAAGGATCAAGTTGTCTGACAATTAAAAAGAAAAAAGGAAAAGCAGTGTTTTGTCTCAGAAACCCAGAGATTTAGTTAAAATGAGAAGCTCTAACCAGGGCAATGGCTCTATTGCATACATACTGTACATGTGCATAAAATATTCTGAAGTACTGGTTTGTTTTCCTTAATACCTATAATTCACCTGCAGCACCGTACGCCAGCAGTCCGACTACAGTGACTCTGATTAGAGCGGTAAACACTTGGTTCTTTGCATGGCAGACGGTGCCTTCACATCCGGCCTCCAGTCAAATGGGGGAGGGGAAAAAAACAACAGAGCGGCGCGGTGAGAACGGTGCTGCTTCCTAATGCTGATGAAAAACCAGGCGGTGTGGGAGGGCGAGCAACCAACGGAGCAGGGTTAACATGAGCGAGAGCAGGGGAGGCATGTGGAAGGGGGGTGTCGTAGGTGTGTCGCGGTAGAGCCCCCCGCGAACGCCGCCGCCGCCGCCACCACCACCACCACCACCACCACCACCTCGACCACTTTGTCTGACTGATGAGTTCAAACGGGACATGGTAATAGCCTGTCTCCGACATTCCCCCAACCATAAATCTCCCTCCGAGGAAAAAAATGGGAAAGCAATCAGGTGGGAAGAAGGTTTACTGTGTGTGTGAAAAAAAAAAAAAAAAACGGACAATGAGAGAGCATGTAGTTGTGCCAGAAGAGGAGCGGCCGCGCAATTTTGGTGAAATCTCAAGACGGAAGCCACGAGCGAGCGCCTCCCCGAGATGATGAGTGGCCACTCCAAGCACTTGAGATATGAAGCTTGTTTTAGTGCGCATCAAAAAATGAAGCTGTCGCTCTCGCCGGGCACTTAATATGATTAAAGAGTGAGAGACAATAGAAAGCCTTGCCCTTTTCTTTGAAGTAGTTAAACCATTAAACTGGGCAAGAAGAGTTATTCTGGGGAGACTTTTGGCAGGCGGGAGCGGGTGGAGAGTGGCCAGAGATTTAAAGGCTTTCCAGTGAGAGAGGTGGAGTTGGAGAGCGATGCGTGGCCAGAGGAGTGCCGGGGGTATCGATCCGACCCTGACCTCTTCCTGTTTGTCATTCAGCGCGTTATCGCAGGCGGTGCATTAACAAATATCTCCACACCCGCTGTCAGGCTACGGTAACTGCTAAAGGTGCCGGAGTGCAGCGCTCGGATCCGCGAGGCCGTGCATGCGCTCGTGCACGTGGAGCCTCGAGGGGCCCCGGGATGCGGGGGCCTCCTCGTCAGAAGCACAATGCGGCCTGTGTGCTCGGGGCCGCATTGGAGCGTCGGGCGCTGGGCGGGTCTGCCAAACAGCCGGCTGCAACACTGGGGCAAATGAAGTCGGAGTTTATTGAACGGGGAGGGAGATGACGTTTATTATACGGTGCGGTGACAGAGCGAGGGTGGGGGGGGCAGGTGATGAAGGGGAGTGCTAGCTCCGCCGCTAGCCAGTTACTGTGCTAGCGTGCATCTCACAGCACACAGGCTGTTTTCAGATTCATGTTAACCCGGCTACCGAAATCACAAATGTGAATGACGTAAAGAAAATAAGCCATCACACACTCCCTCCCTCCTCCTCGGCGGGGCGGCCCGTGCCAGTCACAACAGCGGACGCCGTGACCGCCGAGGTTCCAGCGAGCGGCGTGGGAGAAAGTACGGCGGCCTTCAAAGCTCTGTTTGTCTGCAAACAGTCCGCGGAGAGCAGACCAAACAGCCTCCCACAGGCTGCCTGAACCCATCTACAGACCACACGCCGGTGGAAGGAGAGGGAGGAAAGATGCTTTTTGATTTGGATTTTTTTTTTTTGGGAGGAAGAACAGGGCGGCAGCAGAGAGCATTTATTTTTTATTTTTTTTATATCTTATCTTTCGGCCTAGATACGGCGACGCCTCTAAAATATCGACTCCAGCCGGGGAAGCGGTTGCCCTTTGCATTCGGTTTATATGCAAATGCACCCAAACAAGTGGGAGGAAGTTAACCAAGCATGAGTGTAATGTGCAATAATGCAGTCTATTTCATTACCATTGTGTGGGCATGTAAGCAAATATGTATGTTAATTGAGGACCCTGTCATTTCCTCTGTGAGCTTTGAAGGTTGCTAATTTGCAAGCGGTGTACAGTACATGCATACAAATACACACAGACACTACTGCCTCTACTTCTACCTACGACTAATCCAAACACACCAGCTTGTTTTCCTCCAGCCCCCCCCTTCCCCAAAAAACCCAAGAAAACAAAAACAAGTTAAAAACATTGCCTTGAATTATTAATTCTCTGCTGCACTAAAATAGGAACCAACAAACGCAGCTTCAAGAATGACAGACAGATCCAGACGCACAAGAAATTTGCTATATATACACAATATATTTTTATAGTCCCCATCTGTAATTTAGACGCCTACATGACTCTGCACTCTGCAGTGCCTTTTTAAATGGCATTTCCCTCAGAATGTAAATGTCTGTTCAACTTTTTAACAGAAACAGATTTGCCCTTCCATTCAGTTTCCCTTTGTCTCTTTGAGTTTCTTATCCCCCCCCCCCGTCTGTTCTTCCCTTCTTTACATCTGAGCCGATAATCTCTCTTCTTGGCAGACAACGAGGGATGAAAGTGTCTCTTTATTCGCGTCGCTGAAAGACGTCCATGAGAGGAACAACGGTGGTCCTTTGACGGCGGACCCTGCCTCTTATTTACACATGTTTGCTATATGTTGGGGAGCCCGCTTGTGCGTGCATTCGGCCGTCATTGATATGCCGAGCATGGTCGCTCTGCCTGCCTTCGCCAGTTCTCACGCCCCACCCAACCTCAACACACACACACACACACACACACACACACAGAAGAAGAAGAAGGGGAAAATGTTTTCTTACCTAGATGATGTTTGTTGGTCGGCGTGGACGATGGGTTCAGGCAGGAGGGGAGAGAAAGAGAGGGAGGGGGGGACACAAGGAGAAAGCTTGATTAGTGGGAGTTCAGTGTTCGTAACCTCTTCTACGGCGAGTTAAGCTGCTGCTTCTTGTTCGGCTCAAACAGGTTGATGCCGGGAGTTTGCCTTAACAAATCCACCCCCCCACGTTTCCCAGAGGTCGGCGAGGAAGACGCCACCTCTTCCCTATTCATTCCTCCATGTTTCACTTTGAGATTCTCTTGGGCTGAAAATTTCACGTCGCAATTAAACTCGGCCAAAATAATTGCCATAATAATCATCAAACAATATGCTAAAAACATATTGGAATCACTTTACCTCACATTTTGACACAAGAACAATTTATTTTTTGTGAATATCATAAAGGAGAAATTAAAACAATTTGAAAAATAGCTAAATTGTGTTATTTTCCACGTCTCTACCATGACAGCTCACGTGTGATGATATTCCCAATTATCCCCAGAATGGAAATCCAGTGCGATCTGAGAGGTCTGAGCGATCTGGTCCCATCCCCGCTCTCTGTTCCTCCTCTCATCTCCTACTGGACCTCCACTCATGAACCCACCATCTCCTCTTTTCTCCTCAGCCTCCTATTCCCCGCTCCCTCACCGCTTGTACCGGGCAGACAGAACACCCCCAGTGGGAAGCAGCCAGGCACCGGTGAAAACCCCCAATTAGAAACAAGCATGTGGGCCTCTTTTACGAGCGCTCCACATGACAGAGGTGACCCTTCCGCTACACCTTTTGCATCGTTTTATTCTCTCCCTTTCCTGTCCTCCCTCTCACCAACCCCCGCGGGATGTACATCAGAAACCCAGAGGCACGGGTCAAATACAGGGGTGGATCGGGGGTGGGGGGCTGAACAGATAAGCTAAAACGACTGAGACGGTAACCACAGGAAATAAAATGTGCTACGTTTTGTGTTTTCTTAAGAATGAAATGCACGTTTGCCAGCTTGTTCCTTCCTCCTGCAAAGAGGATGTTGCCTCTGGCCTCGAGCGTCATTGAGTGCAGTTATTTGCACTACAGCAATCTCATTATTCCTTACTTTCAGCAGTAACCTGATTTCTGAGGCATGCGAGCAGGAAGCCTGGCTTCCTTTTACAGGTTAAGAGATTAAGGAAAAAACCTCGTCATCACAGGCAGGTTTCAGCTGGAGAACTTGGGCGTTTACTGTACAGATTAATGTGGTTTAATTAAGCATGTGGATGGGAAAGAAATCAGGGATTGTTGGGATATTTTTCCAGTTTTGGTCCTGTATTATTTTATTTATTTAGGATATTAAATATCTCTGAATATTCTCTATTTATTTTTATTTATTCTTAGCTGTTCGAGCTAGAAGTCCCTGCAGGAAACAGAGAATAACAACATAATAATAATAAAATAATAGTAAATAATCACATTTTATATCATGACATTATATAATCATTATATATGTGAAGGTTATTTGTCAACACATGGCATGATGGAAGCAAACATTAGGATTATTAACCAGCTTAATGTAGATGATTTATTTAGAGTGATTGTCTGAAAGAACAGCTGATCTGTCTGCTGACGAGGGAAACAGATGATGTAATATTTATACAGCTAAACTTTTTGTGGTATAAATATATTTTCTGTGAAACTGAATCTCATGATAATGTCACATGCTGCCCTCACTCACTTCGCCTTCATAAACGATGATAATTATGCTCATGTTTTATAGATTTTGAATGTTCAACACATTTCCAGGTACCAACCGCTCCGTACTGTAAATATTCCAAAATCTCTTTTTGGGAGACGCCGTTGGCAACGGCAGCCTTTCTCTGAAGGGCCCTGAGCCTACCAATTACTGTAAGTTGAGGACACTTAGCAGCAGCCCACGGTCTGAAAGTCCCTTTCAAGTCAGCCAGGCAGCCGTTCAGTCAGACATCCAGTCAGCCCGCGGCGACGGGAAAGTTTCCTGCGGTAAAAACAGGAACTAAGACATCGAGTCAGCTAGCTGAGGAGGCTAGCGTGGCCTCATGGCTTACAGGGGAAAAGGCCCTGTGAGAACAGGCAGCATTTTCGGTTTCTGCCACATTTTTTTCCTGAATGTTTGAGGAAAAATGCTCATCATCTGATGAATCCAGCTGTTAAAATGTGAGGCTCTGCTGCTTTTCATCCTCAATGAGCTCTATTATAATGAAAATAAGGATGATTTACCTTCATAATTGTCTTAATTTTGAATTGTTAACACATACTTTGTGATCAGCTGGGCTGTATGGGCTGCATGTGAGTCATACGTCTCCAGCAAAGCGCCGGCCCTTTAATCAAACCACACATTATTCCTGCTGTGACAGATCAGACAACGGTAGCAGCCTCCTGGATTAGGACTCCCCCGTAAATCTCCACGGCGATGGGAACAGCTGCAGCCGAGTGTTAGAACCGACGGCAGCACTTCTGCTTTAAGGCTCCGCTGAATGTCACGTCGCCGAGCGCATCGGAGGGAAATTCACGGCCACTAAATATCAAGCTAGCTCCTGTCAATTAACATGCGGGGGGATATATTAGACAGAAGAAGGCCTGAAGGAGCCGTAACGGGGACCTTAATAGGTTTGCTCTTTGGAAATATGTGCTTGCCGTGTTTATTAGGCCTCCTTGGTGGTGAGCACAGAGCTGGATGGCGGTAAAGACTCCGGCCGCCACATTCGCCACCGTGAGTGTCCCGAGAGGGAGGGGGGCGCCGCCGAAACTCACGCCGGTGGAAAGCTAAAGAGAAGATAATACGATTGGAAAACAAATAAAGGGCAATGTGCTTTCCTGAAAAGGTTACACAGTTATCACCGAGGTTTCCAACCAGTTTTTGTCAGCGTGTGTGAGGCGGGGGAAAGGTTGGTAGTCGTCAGGCCCTGGCGAAGCCCCCCTCCCTCAGGTGTTTTGACATTTTAAGTGGATTTTAGGGCCCACAGCAGCGCCCGCGGTCGTCTCCACCAGAACCCACCCTGACGTTTTGGCGTGTTCGATGCAGCGTCGGTGTGTAACGCACGTCTTCCTTCCTTCCGCCCGCCGATTTCCAAACTTCAACACACCAAACACTTTGGTGTCACGCCGCAGAGGGCTGCAGGATGCGTGCGAGGTCGAGGGAGGAAGCCGTGAAGGCCCCGCGCTCGTCACCATGGAAGAACAAACAGAGACGGTGCCCTTATCAACGGCAACAGAGGGGGAAAGATGTTTGTGTTTTTCAATTAATTACTAAAACACACAGCGCTATCAGGTCAGACTAACATTTTCCCTTTTGTTACGACATAATTAGATTCATTTCCCGATTAACTGGATTATATTTGCAAAAAAAAAAAAAAAAAAAACGCCACGGAGCGATCGTGAGCACGGAATGTTAACGAGCTGTAACCGTGACTCGGTCGCCCTTTGACCGACATTGTCTTTCTTCTGATGCGGCAAAGCATCCCCGTGACCTTTTCGACCCCCAGCTTCACTTTATGCATTTAGCAGATGTTCCTCCGGTTACAAAATAAAAACCTCTCGTTTTGGAGTATGGGGAGACATTTGTTACTACAGTTTCAATACTGATACTTTTACATTATTAAACACAAAAAAATAAAGTGTGTGTAGTCTGGCTGTCTTTATTATCATTAAGGAAGAAAGTATGGACATATATTCAGCTGTTTTACGGCAGAACAACACACTTTATGGCCCCACTGACTTGCGTTGTCACCGTGACAACCAACAACAACCACCACGTCTGTCCTTTAAACTGTTAAAAACGACCACAAATAATTCCACTCCTATTCTAATTCTATGGAGCAGACATCCGATGCCAACTTTTTTATAGTTTTTGACACATTTCCGTTCAAAACAACCAAAAAAAAAGCCTGTGCTCAGCACTGTGTGGAAACGCTAAATCTTTCATCTAAGTAGGTCATTTCAACGGCAGCAGAAAACTATAAATACAAGCGCACATGTAAGGACATAACCTAGTTAGTCAACAAGGCTGGTCGCCGTAATTGATGCGGCCTTTACAACTGCTCATGGAGCATATTTGATGACATTCACATCAAACAGTTATATGTATGGCAGTCTGCTGCTGACGCCTCAAATTTCCCGCTTGAAGCACATCAAAGAAATGCCATATAATGTACGTCCATTACTGCTCCCGTTGCATTTTGGCCGCGAGCTTCCTGCGAAGCAGCGGAGCGGCTTCCCCCCCCCCCCCCCGACGCTGCTGTCAGACTCCGAATGATAATAGAGCGCTGTGGGGCTGCATATCAGCATTTAAGGGTTCTTCCAGTTAACGTGGGAAGCCGAACTTCCTCTTTCTGGGCAGCCGTGCTCAAAAAGCCAGACGCTTTCCTTTCTGTGGAGAGGCTCCGTCGTGTCTGTGGGGATCTGCGGCAGCGTGAGTAACAACTGGGCAGATTCACCTTCCATCACGGGACGGTTCGGGTGAAATGACGGCATCGGAGGAATCAGCTGCTCTCACACAACTGGTTCCAGAGATGTACTGAATGCGTCCTGTTGATCGTCACTCTTGGCTTTTTTGCTGCATGTGATATCTAAAAACCACAGCTTCCCCCCTGCTGTGAGATACTGTAATGTGTGGGGAAGTCATAACACACCACACGCCTGCCATTTCCTGTTCTGTGTTGATGAGTGTAATGAATAAAAGGTCAAAACTAGAACATTTGAAGATGAAATGATTCCCCTCTGTTTGTTTAGAAACACAGCTCCTTTCATAACGAGTGTTATAAAGTGCTTTACGCCTACAAAAAAGACGATGAAAGCCTTCGAATAAATAAATACAAACGTCATACAAAATCTATGGAAGCCCTGAGAGACAAGTGTGTGTGTGTGTGTGTGTGTGTGTGTTATGTAAATTTAAGGATTTTAGAGAGATCATGGTGACAAAACCTTTTTTTTCACCTGTCAAAAACACAGGACAGAAAACAATTTGGATCGTAGAAACTGGATCAGCAGAGAGGTTGTCGTCCATTGAAGGCATCGTGTGTGTGTGTGTGTGTGTGTGTGTGCGCGCGCGCGCTGCGACGCCTTCAATGGTTCGACAACCGCAGGGCCTGAGAAACAACCCCGACAGACTGAACAGAAACTTTCTCCACATGAAAATTCTGTCCACGCAACAAAGAAGGCAAAGGTTGGCTGATTACCATTAGAAAAGCACGCTGGCACTGAAACAGAGCCGCCATCTAAAGCCGCTTGAAATTGCAAATTGGGCCGAGGCCTTTTGATTGCGGTATCAAGTCTGACACTTAATTATTGTGTACTTTACATCTATTTATTTGAGAGTGGGAGCTTGGCAGCGAGAGGCTGATCTTAATCTCGCCTGCTCTCGTATGTATGTGTGTGTGTGTGTGTGTGTGTGTGTGTCTCTGCACATCCTCACCAGGCCTGTCTTGCTACTTTGGAATACAATACAATACAAACAGGAAGTTAAGCCGGGCACTTCCTGTGCTTTATCCTATCAGACACTTCCTTCTAACATCATTTTGTGTGTGTGTGTGTGTGTGTGTGTTGCTGGCATCCTGTGGGGGTCAGTTAGCGAGCTCCGCAGGGAGGGCTGCTATAAAAACATCAAACAGCAGCGGCAGACAAACAGTCGGCATCATGGGAGTGAAGAGCGCTTCCACCCCGACTACACAAGAACCAGAGGAAATCAAAGCATCGGCAAGTTACCCTGCCTCAGCATCAGCAACGCTCCGAACCGAGCAGCCGAATGTGTGTGTGTGTGTGTGTGTGTGATCCCTCCCTGCTTAGCTGTCAGTCCTCAGACACCCAGAGAAGACGAGGCTGGCTGGTGTTTTCAAAGACGAGCCATGTGTGCTTAAGCTGCTGGAGATGACCTGACCTGGATAGAGGCAGCAGGTGAATAAATAAATAAGTCAACCACATGCTGAGAGGCCTCACACCTCTGTCTGTCTGGGTGTCTGTGTGTGTGTGTGTGTGTGTGTGTGTGTGAGAGATGATTATCGATGCAGACATTTTCTATGCATGAGCGAGTGGGAGTATTCTCGCCAGGTTTAGATCAATGTGCTTATGAGGTAAGACGCAGCAGTATGGTGTGTGTATGTGCGTTTCCTATCAATGTATAATGTGTCTCTGTCCCATATACGTGTGCTGTATGTCTACACAATTCCTGTGTGTGTGTGTGTGTGTGTGTGTGTGTGTGTGTGTGTGTGTGTGTGTGTGTGTGTAGTGCTGCTTCCAGTGGGGCCTGAGGGCTGATATTAATGAAGCATTTCTCTCTGCGGAGCTCTGTCAGTACAACAAGGCCCCTGACGTGATTAATAACTGCCTTGCTTCCCTTGTGTATGTTTGTGTGTGTGAGTGTGTGTGTGTGTGTGTGTAAGTGTGTGTGTGTGTGTGTGTGTGTGTGAGTCGCCCAGTGTATTTCTGAGTGTAGTATATGATGCAAGTGTGTGTGTGTTTGTTTGGTGAGTGCTCATTAGAACCCGACTGAGAAATTGGCTTTGCTGACAATCAATTTGACCGTATTGATGTTTTTAGCTGAACACACTACTTTGTTAAATGTTAATTATAGTTTTTTTTTTACACCTTTTCGTTGTACTTTTGCATCAATCTCACTTAGATAAAATCATGGTATTTTGTTAATCCTGATGCCTGATACCACGGCTCTGTCACCAAATGTAACATCTGTATTCTTCATTTTTAAGTGAGGAAACAAGGCCAGAGATCACTGTGCTACTGAAACGTGTCTCCATTAGTGTGTCTAAAAATGAAAGCACTGGATTATACAATGACACTGAGGAAGAAATAGACCCAATCTGCCCAATAATAAGCTGTGACGGCCCTCTAATCATGCATTGTCATGATATATCATACATATACGTATGTCATATTTGCCTTCATGTTGAGAATCGCTATTGAAATTCCAGTGAAATATACTGTTAAAACTGACCATTCTGAAGCCGTTCTGTTAAAAAAAAAAACATTTATAATAAATGTGTTAATTATATATCATTTTATTACATGTTTAGTCTCTTATAACATCTATATATATATACACAGTATATATTATATAGGGACAGTAAAGAGAGGAGCATGCTAGCTCTTCCCGTTTGTGGCTCTTTGCTGTGCCGCCGCTGCCCGCCTAATAAGCTCCGTATCGGTGTTGCCTTTCTCTACAGGACGCCACGCCGCTTAAAGCTCCCCGGCTGTAATGAGCCAAACGCTTTAAAGCAACCGCCAAACAATGACACAAAGCCAAGCGCATCTATTTTACATGACAGGCGAGATAAGGCGGCGTGAGGTTCGTGAAATGGGCCTGTGCCTTCACGTAAATGTGTGTAAACCAAGTAGGTGGCTGTAAACGCCGTCGTTAGTGTATGTGTGCACCCACATTATCTGCTAAGCTTCTCGCAGCCCTGCTTAGCAAGGTGCTCATCATCCATCTTCATTTCCCAAGGTGCCTGGTGCTTTTGTGTGTGTGTGTGTGTGTGTGTGTGTGTGTGTGTGTGTGTGTGTGTGTGTGTGACTGTTTAAAGAGACCCGCTACAGCCGGCTTGGTCTCACCTGAAAGGATGACCTCCACTCGTTCTCCCCACTTAAGCATCCGTAACTCGCTCCCCTCCGTTTCCCTCCCAGACGTTCCACACGCCGCGATCGTGCAACGCCATCCGATACAGTCAATGCATCCCCCCCCTCCGTACGCCTGTACATTAACTCCCTCCAATGTGAAACGCCTCGCTGAGCCATGAGCTCTCATCCTGCAACAAATCAAGCCCACGGACCACATGAGCGCCATCAGATTCAAACCCCGCCGCTGCCAACGGATACACGGATCCTCGTAAAAAAATAAGACAAGCAAAAGGCTGCCAGCAGACACGAAATGAAATGGACGGGAACCGAGGCGCACATCACTAAGCTTCCCATGTCTGACCGCAAACGTGCCGCTTCAGCCTCGGCACGACGTTCCATGCTGGAGGTCAAAATATTCAACTTCATATCTGAAGCAAACGTGCAGCTGCTCTTTTGAAATGAAGTTGAATTCTTCTGATTGTCAATATAAACAATCAGCACGACTACAAGAAGGAATACTGATTGCCTTTGTTACTACAATCACACAAATTAAAACAAGCTGTTAACGGCTTTGTTTCACGAAGATCCGTTTTTTTTTTTCCTATTGGGAATAGAGAAACGTAATCGGAAATGTGTGGTGGTTCCTATCAGTGCGCTGACATAACTCACGGAGCAATTCATCCAAAAGAACATTGTTTTAAAAAAAAAAAGGAAAGGGCAGGAGTAACATATGGCACCTCTCTTGGTTGGCTGCATTTGACCTCTGCATTTTAATGGAATGTTTCAGAGTACATATCAATTTGATCTCAATTTATGAGTGAAAACATTTTGACAACGCGTTTGAGAAATGAGTTTGACATTTTTCAATATGGGTGTTAATATTGTGCCGTGCCATTATTCCAAAACACCAATAGTCCCAAAAATGTCCCATTTGTCCGAGTTAAACGAGGTGTCAAACTCTGCTTCTGAAGAGTGAAGCCAATGCTGAAGTGCCTTTACCTTGCATTCTCTACTTCCATGGAAGTCTATGAAGATTATTCTCCTTCTCACTTGATTTATTACCTCAGTAAACATGAGTTCATGATATCAAGCTCTAGTATCAAGTATTCTTCTATACAGCATGATGTTCATTTAGTAAATTATGGTCCATTTAGAGTCAAATACACACTAAAACAGGGTACGCTTTAGGGCGGGGCTACCTCGTGATTGACAGGTCGCTACCACGCTACCAATGCAACAAGCTAACTTTGGTAACAGCGTCAGATCCAGTAAGGATGCTGCTCCCCCACTTGTGTTCGTCAGATCCACCCGTCGCTCCCCCACAGTCCAAATATGGTCACTTCCTTTCACCGGTTGCAAAAATCCAAGAAATGCTGAATTCGAGGGCTTCAAAACTAAAGTCCATTAACCAGTGGGTGACATCATGACTACTTCCACTTCTTATATAGAGTATACAGGCTAAACTCCCAAAACAACTGCCCATTGTTCCAAAAATACAGACCCTGTGCAACAATCAGATGCAAATGCCTAATCGAGAAGGTCTGGTCTGTGATAAGACAATCTTCCACTATCATAAAGTGGAATCTCTGGTTTTTAAATCGGGCTGGGTCCCAAAACTGCAGCCGTGGTTCGATCTTGGGGATAAACTATGCGGGTTCATGTCGGGCCGGGCCGGATGTCTTGTGCCATATCACGGCTTGAAGTCGAAGTCAGCGAGAAATAAAAGAGAAAACTGATACCGAGATCGCTTTCATGTTGCTCACAACTACAAGGGCTGATAGGGATATTTGGAAAACGGATATGGTCCTCGTGTATTCGTTCCATCACGATACACATCTGTTTGCTGACTCTGCATTGGCTAAAAATGAAAACGGCGAGATAAATAGTCCGTCTCTGGCACGCTCTTCCAGGACATTCTCCAGAGATGATGCACTGCTGCTTGTCCCGGGCACAGCCAGCCATCAATCTTTATAAATCATTCAGTTCTCCTGCTCTGCCCTCGACACACACAAACACACTATGAATGCACAGAGTGAACACACGCACATACACACCTCGGCCCCGGTCTTATTCCTCCCGTTCTCCCGCAGTGCTTCGGGATCATTAGGAGTTTATGTAACCACGAGCGCAGGAAAAATATATTTTTCTGCTTAGATATGGGACCTGAAAAAGCCCATCCAGTGGAGTCGCCACAAGACATGAGTCAATCGCAAGATGTGAGAGGCATTGATTGTTATATTAATTTGAAAAATTTAAAGAAAAATTCAACTTTCTTCTTGATGCGCTACAATAGTTAGATACCTGCTTTGTGAAAGCATCCATGCTCTTCATACTCGTTCGTCTGCAAGCCCATTAAATCTTTTTTTTTTGCACAAATCCTTTGGTGCACACCAATTAATGAAAGTTTCACCTGCTGCGTGCGAGGAAAGCCGGAGCGGCGACGGCCGCTATGGTCGGACAAATTACAGAGAGCAGATCAGAAGAGCGACGGCTACAGAAAACCCCGAACTTCCTCCGATTAAATGTTAAACCGCGGGTAAGCGACGTGCGGGAACGCGGCAAAGGGCGACCACAAATGAGGAATGTAGCGCCGCGATACCTTTTGAGCGCCGGCGAACCTGTCAGTTAAAGCCGAAGAGATCATATTCTCCTCCCTTGTCCCAGCATGCCTTTGTCTCCTTCCTTTCCTCTACATCTCCAGTGCTGTTTAACCTGCGTGAGGGTGTTCGACATTTTCCTCCTCGACAACGGTGATCTTTACAAAGCCTGACGAAAAGCAAGAATTAAACAATGATGGAAGGTTAAAGGATGACTTGTCTCGGGGAGTAGGCGATAAAAGAGTGAGAACTTAGCAGTCATTTGGCCCGATTGGGGCTGTATAGGGAGCCAAGTGGATAACCGTGAATAATTCATCTACTCCTTTTAAAAGTCAGTTGGGACTGAAGAAAGTTTTAAAATATTCTGGGGAGGGGGGGGCCTGGGGGGGTGAAATCTCAGTATTTTGTGAGGGTGTAAATCATTTAATAAGTTGTCAAGTCAAAGCTGTGAGTTGAGAAAGACTTCATGATGAGGAGTGAGTGTCATCTGGGGCGAGATATATATATATATATAGAAAGAGGCTTCTTTCTTTGGTGGAGAGGGGTGGATGTTGTGGACCCCCACCACCCCCACCACCCCCTCCACCCTCGGAGACCTCCTCCCCTGTGGTCACCTTGTATTTAAATAACACAGCGGCCCACTGATCTCCAGGGAGAGGCCCCCGTTGGCTCCGATTTAGACTGCAGAGGAACGCCGGAATGTCTTTGGCTCCGGGCCAGCAGCCTTTTCCTGGCCCGACCTTTGACCCCTGCCACGGCGATGGCTGTATGCAAAGGGGGGGGGGATGGACGAGACTAAAGCAAGCGGAGGCCACCTGCTCTCCCTCTGATCTAATGACCTCGCCTCCACAGACACACAGACACCCACCGACCGACACAGGCTCACAGACCCGCGTCCGACCCCGGACCCACAAACACGTGCGCGGCGGCGGCCTACGGACGGAGTCATGCTCCGTGGTCGTGGGTAAACACACAAGCGGAGGGCTGACTGCACGTGTCGGCACACACTGAGCGGCCTGTTCCAGTGAGGGCATAAACACACAAAAACACACACACACACTGAGATGAACGCCACCTGACTGACGACGCATTCCAGGGTAAAAGCATCATAAAACAAGCCCCATACTGTGTGTGTGTGTGTGTGTGTGTGTGTGTGTCTGTGTTACTCACACAGAAGACATATATGGCCTTCATCTGGTCGCTATACATAACATCATTACCCCATCGTCAGCCCGCGTTAATGTGAAACTTGGAAGCGTGTCGGTGGCCTCTGAGTGTGTGTGTGTGTGTGTGTGTGTGTGTGTGTGTGTGTGTGTGTGTGTGTGTGTTTGTGTGTTTGTGTGTTCCCATCGTCCACAGCCTGTTTTCCATGTGACTGACTCGTGAGGCAGGAGGGCTGGAAAAATCAGCCTCATTACATCATCTGGCCCGCGCTAACCCTCGGGCCGCTAGTCCGAGAGCGCCGACGTAAAGGTAAGCATTTTCTTTAAAAAAAAAAAAATAAAGCTCGGAGCAGTAAAACACCGAATGACTAATGGGGCTGGGAGGGCGAAGAATAAACTCTGAGAGGGGGCCAAGTCTGCGGAGATGTATGCACACGACACAACAAAGACAGGAATACGGAGAAATTAGTGAACGGTCCGAGTCGGAGACACATAATGATCTGTCAGATAAAATATCTCCTGTATCGAGGGGGGAAAGAAGCCTGCGGTCTGACTGGAGAATAAAATGTATTAGAGTACACACACACACACACACACACACACCGGTAAGTACAGCAGCAGCACCTTTGTGAAAGCGGGGGGGATAAACACGGGGGTATTCCCTCATCGCCCCTGGCTCCGGTTTCTGTCGACGCCGTGGAAACGGAGAGGAAGTCTCGAAAAAGAGTGCGAGAGGGAGAAAATTATAGATCTCTCCGTCACCGTCTGCTTATGTCATGAAAACCGGGGGCCGACCACGTGGCATTAACCGCGGCGGCCCGGCGCACTCACACATACACACACACACAAGAAGGGAAACAAACCCACAAAGGTTTAACCAAGCGGCGAATTAAAACATGCAAGACGGCTGAGCGAGCGAGACTTCCCCGAAGGACGTCGACGGTGTGGTCTCAGCCGCCGTCGCTCCCACCGCAGATCAAAAGGCAGAGAAGTGGCTCGGCTCTCAGCGGCATTAAGTCACGGTAAGCCTAGACGGAGGCCATACACATGCCCCCCCCCCCCCCCACACACACACACACACACACACACACACACACACACACACACACACACACACACACACACACACACACACACACACACACACACACACACACACACACACACACACACACACACACACACACACACACATAAAGCCGGCTGGGATTAGACTGACAATGGCCCACAGTGAGTCACAGGCTCTCAAACAAGGTCAGACAACAGTCACACAAGCAAACGGGCTCAGGAAACTAAATGGGATGAACTGCTTAAGGTGCGCTCGATTTAATTCACTAGTGTGTGGTGGTGGTGGTGGTGGTGGTGGTTTGTTTCAATGCTTCATTGAGGTTTAACATACACCACCCAGCGTTACATTGTGGGTAAAGTAAACGTGTCGCGGCGGACGATCTGCATTTCACCTTCTTCTTAGGCGACACAAACTGCTCACACACACCTTGAAGTCACACTCGCCATGATTTCACGCCATCGTTGCGACACTCGTGGTTGCCGCGGTAACAGGAAGTGCAGTTTAACAGTACAGTAAACACAACTTGGGTGGATGGATCAACACCGTGGATTTGTTAAAGATTTGAATATTTAAGGTCAATTAACGGTCAAATAGCAACATTTTTGTCGGGCACGCCATTGCCTCGATACCCGTGTGGTCTTGGAGCCCGATGCTGTCCGCTGGCTTCAGATTGGGGCTTTAAAAGATGGTTCTTCAGAGACGTGGCAGGTGAAATAAAAAGGCAGCACTTGACTTTAAGACCACTTTGTGAACGGCTGTGAAGTCGCTGAGGCGTGGAACGAAAGATAACACTGAAAAAGGTGTCAAACTGTTTTTGAAAGTAAAAAAGTAAAGAAAAAAAATGGTGGCCGCTACCCGTCAGCACCAATTAACACACACAATCAGAGAGCGACGAGCCAGAGAAGGGGGATCGCGGCCGGCGGCTTTAAATATCAACGTGATGAAAGGGCGAGGCTCCACAGATTCACGGGCAAGAGAGGATAGAGGGAGGCAGACGGGGAGAGAGTTGGGTAACACGGGGAGATCAAAGAGGCGTTTCAGAGTCGATCCCTTGTCGGACCGTTCAAGGGCTGCTGGCTGTCAGCAGGCATGAGAACAAACAGGCAAATGTGATGCAGGCGCTGGTTTACATGCAGAGCGTCGCCGGCGGACACACAAAGTGTCATCAGCGTACGAAAATAAACGTAATGAACAGAGGAAATCTCTCTTCCCCCCCCCCCCCTCTCTAATTTACATCCATCCAGCTCCTGCATATTTTCCATTATTCCACACACCTCTTCCTGTTTAAGTCCCAAATCCGGAGCTGTCTGACGGTACAGTAATTAACCTTATCTAAGTGAAAGAGGGTTTTATTATAACGCAAAGTTTGTTTGTTTTTCTCTCTCTTTATGCGATGATATGGAATAAAATCAGTGTTTTTTTGCCGTTTTTGGTCACATGACATTTTCACATAACATACAGTATCCTTTTGAATATCGATGACAGCCGTTATACGACCAGATCTAGGTTGGTGCTGATGAGCGGCGTGATAAACACACTGTGTAGGAGTCAATACCGCAAACTGGAGCCTGTATGTGCAAAATTGTGTTTTTTTCTTCTTCTTCTTCTTCTGTATTGTCGAGTTCTGAAAAGAGGTCAATATCTCATCTATTCATGTGAGGTAAAGCCGCCGACATCACTCAGACAACAACGACGTCTTGGCAGGATAACAGGAAATACATCCTTGTTACGCGTTGTTCCTCCGCCTTCTTTAAACACCCACATAAATAATCAATGTGAAACACTGACATTTCCGACCTCTCCGAAAAAGGAAAAACAGCTGCAGATTGAACCAAGTAATTCAAGAAAGCAGTTTAAAGGGGGCCGTGAGAGCACCTGTTTTCATTTTCTTATCTGTTTTATCGCTGCCCGAGGTTTTAGTCCTCCTCCCGGCGAAAACACACCGCTGATTGTTTCTCCGTGATTGTCCGTCTCGCACTTTCAATCGACAACCCGTGTGAGACAGAACATCCAGCTGTGCGTTCCCTCCGACAAATAAGCAAGGTCATTTCTCTTACATGCTTCCTCACAAATGTAGGACACACGCCGAGGACGCAATTAAATCTAAACTCACATCTCATATCCATACTTTGTGAGCCAAGTCGATAAATGCCATTTAATGAAGATGAATATCCTTAAATTTGGCAATTACAATGTGCAGATTCGGCGATTTTAAATTTAAAAAAAGTATGCTGAAATAACTACATCATGATGACAATTGACAACCTTTAAAATGCTGGTTTTCTGAGTGAAGCTCAGATTGATGGAGCTTGTTTGCACTAAAGACAAACCCTGGTTTCTACAGTTTCATTCGGTCTCTGTCCTAATATAAAGTACTAACGTAGAGCTCTGGATGAGAGCGATACAGTACAGAAGGGGAGATGGAGGCGGCACAGAGCAGGATGTGTCCTTCCAGGATGCTGACCACATGTTTCCCCCCCACTGCGCCTCGCTGGCCACTTCTCCTCTGGAGGATTAGTCCATCTGTGTGTGTGGGGGTGCGTGTGAAGAGGTTGGCATGGTTTGATGGGCTGCAAGGCAGAGAGCCTCGCCCCTGCTTTGTAGAAGTGTGGTGGGTTTCTTTCACAAACACACACGGTTGTGGCCTCTCTCAGTCTGAAGAACACAAACGCCGACGAGGAACGATGAAGACGTTGCTTAAAATCCGATGTGCTGGTGCCAAACATACACCCGCTCGCTCCACGGCGATGTGACGAGCAGCTGTTATGCAGCGAGTGGTGAACGAGTGAACGAGGGAGTCATTTCGCCTCGCAGACGGGGTTTAAAATGCATATCAGTGTGTGTCACATCGCCATGACAGCAGACGTCAGTTAATAAGGCCGGAGAGGAAGTCGCTGGCTCGTTACAGATCCCTGCAGAGGAGCTTTTCCTGTTTTGTTTGTTATGTAACTGGGGGGGGGGGATTAAATTACAATTACAATGTGCAGATTGTTGGAGCTATTTCTCTTCATTTAGATCATTTCCCCTCATCCAGCACTTGTGACTGAGAACTGGGGAACTATTCATTTCCCTGTTTGCTTTTGCAAAAGGACGTGTGAGACAAATGCCTTCAATCATTAATGATTGATTAAAGGACACTCACAATACGTTGATCATGGTAGACAAGTGAAAAATAAAGCAACATGCATCATGTGATAAAAATCGGACTCACACAACGTCGCCATTTATGTATTTATCGTCTATTTACAGGAGACAAGGAGACCTTATGATTTATAATTACCTTATTTAAGATATGTTTTTCATGAAAAAAATCTAAAACTAAATGTTTGTCTCTTCACAAAATGCAATAATGATTCCAGTGTTTAAGTGCCTTTTTAAGCAGATTATCGCAATAATATGGTGATAATCATGACGTGAAATCTTCATATAGTCTCATTCCTACAGGTTTCCAACCATTTTCTCCGACTCCTGCGAGCTTGAAGACGTCTCGTTATTTCACATTAGCAGGAATTCAACCACAAACCACAGCGCCCTGCTGTCCCTCTCCACTTATAACACAGAAACATCCACACGCCGTACACCACAGCGACCCCAGCAGGATTATTACACACCCACGTGTGTCAGAAAGACCCCTCGAGGCGCCACCATCTCCCTAACTGCCCATCATCACCACCAACCTCGCCGCTCCCTCTCCTCCGGCAGCAAAGCGTCCATGCATGCAGGCTTTGATCTCCCCCTCCACCCTTTGAGAAGTGCTGGCCGGCCACTTGTAAGACGCTGGGAGATCATGTGGCGAGCGCTGGCTTCTGGGAATATCCCAAGATGCCATCAAATCATGGCTTCAAAACAAAAACGGAGGGGGGGAAGAGAGCAGGAAGATGAAGGAGGAACGGGATATTTAATAGAAAATGGGCGATAAATGGTGGGGTATGGAAAATTTAACAAAACTCTTCTCAGTGCAGCAGAAAGCAGCAGCTGGTTCTCGCCATTCTATTATCCCCAGTGATCTGTCCGTCTCTGTTCTCTCACCGCCACGTACCTATACACATCCTGTTCTAACCCTCCTCCTCCGCCGCCACCTGTCTTCCTCGCACCTCCTCCTCCTCACTGCCAGAGTCCCTAATGAGGCTCCGTGGGAATGCTCTCTGGCTCCCTCACTGAAGGTAGACCTGCTCCCTTTTCTGCTGTTTTCTGAGGGGCCTGCTGGAACGGATTGTCTGCCGCAACATACCATATGGCCTCGCCGCCGCTCAGGCAACACACACACACACACACACACACACACACACACACACACACACACACACACACACACACACACACACACACACACACACACACACACACCAAGAAAAACACGCAGGCGAGCATGAGATGTCGCACGTCCATTTGTGACGCACGAGTTCCTCCAGCTCACATCATCATGCGTTCGTTTAGGAAGGGTGAACATATGCGGAGGGGCAAATATATTAGGATCCACCTCCGTCCCTTCCATTCAAGCCACGTAGAATGTGGCGAGGTGAAAGCTGTTTTAAGAGGAGCACGGTTGATTTGCTACGTGCTTTAAACCCCCGAAACATTTCCAAAGTGTGCTGCTCCATCATCATCATATCCGAGGGTTCTAGTGCTACGGATTTTACGACGGGAAAGTGCTGCTCCCATTAGCTCGCCCAGTTTATGCTCATGTGCTGGAAGCTTCCCTCGCCAAGTCACTGTGTCGCCAAGCAGCACGGACTTTGTGAGGAGATGAAAATGAAGTCCAGGCAGTGACGCCGTCTCGTTCATTTTAACGAGGCAAGTCCGTCGACACACGAAGCTCAACTTTTGCCGTTGCCGTCGTCGTGTGGCTAATTAAATGCTTCGAGGTGTCATATTCCAGAAAGTGAGATATCCATGTTCTTTTTTTTATTACAGGTTGAGGTGCGATATGAATACTGTGAAAAGTATCAAAATGCTCAGTTCACGGCGACGCCATCGCAGCCCGTATTCATGCTGCGTCTGAAACGTGACCGACAAACCCTGCGACGCCGCAGCTACGCAGTTAACGGTAAAAAGTGCTGCATAGTGTATGCAGTCATGCATTGTTTTAGTGTTGTTTTATTTATGTGTCACATGATGCCTTTTGAAGGACTTTGTTTTTGTACTATGTATCTATTTTTAGACTTAAGATGTTACATTGTTTGGCATTCTGTGGACAGCAAACGAAGGATTTCATTGAACAGGGAAACACGTTTCTTTACTGTGCATGAAAATACACTGAATTTGAATTGATATCCCAAAAGAAAAGAAGAAAAAGAGAGCCGTCTCGTGGTAATATAACATTCCTCTGCAGGGTCTTATCATCCGATTCCTGGACTGAAGCAGGATCGTGGATCCTGCAGAGCACCACACCGACCGACCGAGGAACTCCTTCAGGCGAGGAGCTTAATGAGAAAATATTGGCTCGCCTCCGTCTGAATTGAATGGAAAAGATGTTTAGCTGCTCGCTCTCTCTTTTCCCGACAATATGCCGGTAATTGGATAATAAACTCCACCTTGATGGAGAGCTGAGAATGTTGTGGTTTTTCTGTCTTTAGCGAACTAAAGGTCTGAGCCTGATGGGCTTAACGGGCGCTGGTTGGGGGATATCGAGCGCATCGTGATGGGTCAGATTCGCTCCGTTTTTTTCTTTGCCCTTCTCTTTCCCCTCCCATTCTCCCTCCTCTTCACTCTCCCTTCGCCTTCCCCGTCTCTGAGTCATGCAGTTTGCGAGCAGACTGTTTTGTCCAGGTCTATTTCTGGATTTCATGCTGTGGAAGAGAAAAATAAGATTAAGAAACAGAGGGAGAGAGAAAGAGGGACATCTCCCCGCGGCTTAAGGATCGAGGAAACTTAAACCGTTTTATTTGGAGGAATAAAAAAAATAAAACAACGCTCAGCAAAACGGACAGTCTGTCACCGGCGCGATATAAATATTAAAAAAGAGCTAAAATAACCATAAGTGTTCCTCATCTCCAGGCAGCGTCAGGAAGCCACTGGCTGATTACAGCGAGCCCACAGCAGCTCGCGGTCCAATCGATAACCTGATAACTATTTAACAAATTGATTTTTGAGATGGAGCTTTAAATGGATAAAGACACGCGTTAGAAAATGAAACTGTGCGCTTTATATTTTAGACTTTTTCTCTCTTTTTGTAATCATTCCAATTTCTCCACCTCGCTCTCTGATAATCCCAAACTTTTTTTTTTAGAGTACCCATCCAATTATTACCGCCTTAGCGAGGCGTGAAGTTTTAAGGTTCCCACACTTGGTGGTTGAAAGCATCAGAAAAGGAAGACACTTTGAGAACATTCATTTCTGCCGGAGTCACGTTCCGCGTTCAGGAAGGCGGTTCATCCTTTTCAACACCTCATTCTCATTTCCATGTTTGTGACATTTAAAAGTTTGCTCGAAAAACTCACATGACAGTTTGACGGAGAGGCAGTGAGTCATCATGGGAGAAAATAAAAAAAACGGGGGCACAAAAGGAGAATTGCTGAATAAAATTTAGACAATAAAACAACTTTTTATAATTAATTAATGAAAAGTTCATTCATCAGACTTTCAAACAGCAGCAGCAGCTTAGAAAACTCTGATAAACATCATCTGTTTTGTACTCGGCGACTGTGGAACAAGGAAAGACGAGTCATCCGCTCCCTCTGGATCATAACAAACGCTCCGTATTCACCATTTCTCCCATTAGATCACTTTCTCCTGGCTGAGATATTCCACTGTACTTCTTCTGTTTCTCCTCGCGGGGTCACCGAGTTCCTCTGCCTCCGTTGCCAAAGAGGTCAAGGCGACTTTACTTCACGTGTGATCCTATGTGGAGTAATCCTTTGCCGGGCACACAAAGGCTTTACGTTCACTAGTGTGTGGATGACTCAGGGTTTACGTGGAAAACTCAAAGAGAAAAAAAAAAGAAGAAAACCGTGGAGTGTGGGATTTGTTTTCTCCTGGACCAACGTTGCAGTGACGGCAGCATTTTTCTGCTGCCGGCCAGCAAAAGGCCGGTCCCCCGCGGATCAGCCCAAAGCCCAAGAATGTGACTCCTCATACGACGGCTGAGCTTTGAGCTTTGATCCCCGACTGAAGAGAAAGTCGGATTTTCCGGCACAGTGAGTGACGGGCCGGCGAAAAAAAGCGTTTGGGAATGGGGAAAAGCTGAGCGGCTACTAAGGCAAAAGGGATTGTGTGTGTGTGTACGGGAGGGAGGGAGGAGAGCGATAAGGAAAGACGGGGGGGGTTGATGGTACCACACATTCTCCCGTCTCTCACCCCCACCTCCTCTCACCAAACCCTAAGTCCGCTTCTTTCTTGGCGACGGCCGGCTAAAAAGCTTTTCTCAATGAGAGACAGAGGGGGATGCGGAGGGCTGAGACTCGTCTGTAGTCTCTCTGGGGGCTTTCCGCAGGAAGCTCTGCACCAGAGACGGAAGGAGGCAGATTCCCGGACAAGCTAGGGGAACAATGGCGGTGACACGGCGTAACTAATCGATATGAGAAAGCGCCAACTCCAGGACGGGGTCGGGGCTCTTGATGTGGCAGTCCCCTCCCCGCCCCCCCGTTTCACTCTCCCCTCTCTCCGGTCCCGCCATCCCTCTCCACACCCTTCATTTCCTCTCTCAGCGCACACAGCCTTTGAAACGCTAAACAATCAGGGCGAAGAAGTCAACACCTCGGCTTTCCCCCAGGGCGCCGAGCTAATTTCTGCCTGGCACGGCGCTCGGTCGGCCCGGGCAAGGCGCTCTTCCCTCCCAGGAAGCCGCTGTTGATGGAGGGATAAGAGCCCGAAAGCAGGCAGATTAGGGCAGCGGGAGAAAAAAAGATGGCGTTTTCAATCATTATTAATAGCAGACTGACAGCTTGGCGTAACTTAAACGTTTGCCTTTTTCGCTTAGCAAAGACTCATTTATCCTCACCCCAATTAGATGAGGAAATTAATTTACACATGAAACGACGCAGCACCTGAATATAAACCACGTATTTCTGACTGATGGGTTTTTCTTTTTTATCCTGTAATATCAAAGTATTAACTCCGTCTGGTCCGACTGAAACCGGGATGATGTACCCGTTTGTACACTTTGTTCCAGCATAATTGGTGAAAAAAGGGCGATCTGCTAAATGGGATATGGAAACTCCTTTGTCGTATAAATGCTGATGCAGCATTTAATCCCTGACCAGCTGCTTTCCCCGTTGAAATCTGCCTGGAAACTGCACAGTGGTGGATTTTATTGCTCCAGACAAGCTGATGGAAACGCGCCTTCTTCGCCTCTCTTTTGAGGAGTTTCAAATTTGCTTCAACTTTGCTTACGAATTAAATGAAACTGTGAAATCCATTTTCCATGGGGACAATTAGCACGAAGCTGCACAGACTTGAAAGTGTGTCATTATGTTATTATTAAAAACAACACATCTTTATGTGGCTTGGGTGGCGTTGGGTCGCCTCTTGATCCGGATCCTCCTCATAAAGCGATCTCCAGTCATTTCTGGCTTTGCTGTGGATTAATAAAAGACCACGTTTCCATGGGGACCGTCTTTCTCCAGCTCATCAATTGATTTGATGGCGTTCCTCATTTTCTTCTTGGCCGGGAATCATTTCGGGAACTCTGCCTGAGTTCGGGTTTCTGGGTTGTAGTTGCTGCACCCCCGAAAAATAAAAATAAAAACCCTTCCTGCTCCTGATGAAGTATTTTAAAATCATCTGAGAACCTTCAAAGTGGAGCCTCTAGTGTAAACGCTTCCAACTGTGTTAAACTTCATTCACACTGAAGCGAGTCATCACGACGACCATTATGTCTAAATGACAGTGATGCACTCGTCTTCCTGACTCGTCTGGAAACAAGCAAATGAAGGCAAAGTGTGGGCGGCTGAGAGGCAGCGAGCGAGATAAACACAACTCAAACTAAATGGTATTTGCTAATTGCCTCGACGTGGTTACACAGGGGGGGAGAAAAAAAACAGAAAAACAACCACCATCTGAAGATCATCGCCATAGAGACAGCCGTCTCTTGTCTTGTTGGCATGTCTACTTCTCAACACTTATTCAATTAGGCAGTTTGTTGTCTTCTGATGCGGAAAGTAACCGACGCTTCAAAACGAAGCTTTTAAAACCGCCGTCGGTGTAATCTCTCAAGTTCTCAAAAGCGCCGAATACAAACGCAGAGATGTGCTCAGATTACAAAGATGGATTTTCCTCTTTTAACAAACCCCTGCTTGGAAAACGTTAAAAGGCAGAGGATGCGTTACGACTTAAACACGGCTGACGTTTAGTGACGATGCAGATTATTACGCCAACGACTGCAGCCAAGAGCGGCCCGATCTTGGTACTTGTTCCTTTCGTGCCGTGCTGTTCTTCATTACCCCGTCACGACCATCACATCGACACAACTCTTCTAGAAATCCTTAACTAATGTGGGCAGAGCCGGGCCGTCTGGTTCAAATCAAACAAAATAAAAAAGTGTAAAAAAAAATCACCCCAGAGACAGAAAATGTGATGTGAATTGAGGCCCAGGACGACGCCGGGGTGAGCCCTGACCACATTGGCTAAAACAGCTGCTGGCCTCTGCTATGTTGTGGTTTTACACAAACACTGTCACACACACACACACACACACACACACAGAGCTCGCCTGTTTCTGCGTTTTGGGTCGGGAGCAGGCCGAGCCTCTGTGGTCTGGTGGGGTTCAGAAACACACATGCTCTCTGTTTTTGTTGAGCTCCGGCTTCACATCCCATCCCGGCGCACCGACAGCCTCCCCACAACATCACTTTCTCCAAGTTTGGACGTATTGATTCTCCTCTGTGTGTTGTTGGGCTGCAGACACGCAGATAAATATGCGTTGGGTTACACTTGCAGTCCGTCCTTTGTTGCCTCAATTTATTTTTTCTTTCTTGCCTCAAACCCACTTTCTCACCCTGTTAATCTCTCCCTTCCACCATCTCCACCATCTCCCTCCGTCTGCCTCGCAAACCCTCTCTGTCTGATTGTCTATTGTCGGAGGCCAGTGAGTTTAGGGGAGGGGGGGAGCCGGCCGGCCTGGAAACACAAGCGGGGGGTCGGCGCGGCCGCAGCCGAGCGTGACGGATACAATAACCCCGGCAGCGGTGGCACCCATGTGCTAAATTACTGCCACAAATGTTCTTCCATCAGTCCGCGGCAGGAACCATCAGAGCCACTCAGCCGTCTCGAGCCCGGGACGCACGTTCCGTTTCCCCCCCCCGTTACATAATTGCGTGCTGACCAAGTGAGTCCAACAAGTCAAACCCCACTTAAAAAAGGTGGGATGAGGTTGATAGGAGGAGAATAGTGGAGTGGAAGTGGCTGCTGTATCCCAAAAGAAAACTCATTTGGTGCGTTCTCAGGCAGGTTGGGACTGTGGCGCCGCAAGTCAATACCAGTAAACATGGTGTAAAGGTGAGTTTTAAAACTAAAACTAGAAGAACTATATATATATGCACAACTTGTCACCAACTTTATGAAAGCATACAAGCAAAAGTATATTAGGGGAGTTATAAGGGAAGGAGAATATTAATACACTCATAAAGCTGAAAGTCAACAACTTTTCTGCAGATTTACAGTTTGATTTACTTCAGAAATCGACAATATGGGTTTCCAGGTTACCATTGGCAACAAAGTCCTGGCCTTTGGTGGCAACCACTTTTTTAAAATATAAAAAGTTAGGAGAGCAAACCCTCCCAAAATAAATGTTATTGCACTGGAGTTGTTTAAACATTGCCGTCACAGTCCGAACAAAAACCCGACAGCGCTGCATGTGCGTTGGTGCGTTTACTTGCACGCTCACAGGCATCGGATTTAGGGACAATGGCGAAGCAAATCAACAAATGTGCAAATTGCTCAACTGACAAAGAGCCAGATGAAGCTGAACGGAAAACAACGGGGACATTTGTCCAGTCCTGGAAGGGGGAAGTATCTCGACAACTTGCTTCTGCAAAGTACAAATTACCAAAAGGTGTATTTATATGTAATCACTCAAAATATATGCTGACTAAAAAATAAACGGCCTGGCAACAACTTCTAAAAGTTTGTGTCGAGCCTTGTAGTTCTATGGTTTTTCAGTACAGAGCTAACACACCCAGGTCTTGTGTAAAATATGAGCAACGGGCAATTAATCCGTGACTCGTCTTTATTCTCTGCACTTAACCACAGGACATGCGTGAGAAAGAACTGCAAACATTCGACCGTTTGTTTGGAAGAAAAGACCATCAGCTGCTTCCGCTTTGGGCATTCCCCCTCGTTGTTCTGTTATTTAAAATGATTAGCCTTCCTCCTATTGTTTGCGAGGACAGGCCTCTTCACACCTCCCATTCACATCTCCGCAAATCCAGTCCATTCAACATGAACCGCACCCACGTAACAGTCAAAAGTCAAAACACACTAAAGTTCTGGGACGAAAAAACAAGGACAACTCCCAGACCCGGACGATCCCAAAAGGGACCATGATTTAGTCAGTCGCCCCCTGATGGCTATTAGAAGGAATGCAAGTTCAAGGCATTTCAACGTTGGCTTCACTTTTCAGATCAGGAGGTTGTTGTCTGGACATAACAGACATTCTCTCTCACACACACACACACACACACACACACACACACACACACACACACACACACACACACACACACACACTTAGTGACCATTATGTGCACTTGCTTATAGCCATATTGATTCATAAGCGGCTAATGTGCTCCTGCCTTTGATTGGCTATTAACTGAGCCAGGAACATAAAGTATTCAGATCCCATTACGGCACTCGCTTGGTTGCCATGATGAAACTTTCTTGGAAAAGAAAAAAAACGCGGGCGTTCAGGAGGGAAGAGCTCTCCGACGAGTCGGGAAGCGCTTGGTAACAACAGGGGACTAAACGTGATTTGGTCTCACGTTAAATTAAAAGGATGGGGCGAGCAAACCCTGCAGGCTCACGGATCCCCCGCTTGCATTTATGTCACTTAAGACCTGTGCATCATCGTGGCAGCGAAGAAGAGCAGGAATTACCATGCGGTAATGAGAAATGTCACCACGACTGCGAACAGAAGAAAGGAGAAGAGGCAGCATTCAATGAGGGCGACGTGAACACAGCACACCTCCAAACTGTGGTGGGTGGCCGCCTGGTTTCCAGTCCAGCTTGGCACGGCAGACGGGCTTATTCATTTGCAGGCCCCGGATTTTTCAGCCGCTCTCCTCCGTGTTTATTTTGTGTGTATGCACATGTGCGTTCATCCGCGCAGTAACGCGCTGATAAGGAGCGACAGCCTGATGCATGTGGCCTCGGTAAGGTTATGTCGGGTAATGTTATCTGACAATCATTAACCGGAATGCGCGGCGACTACAAAAGCAAAGAGCTGGAGGAGGACACACTCGAGGATCGGGATGTGACGTTCAGCGAAAGAGTCAAAACAAGGAAATGAAAGACGAAGAAGAAAAATATGCATCTAAAAATATAGAAAAATATACATTTGACACAGCTTTTCTGCTATATTCACTCACTCAAAGTAGCTAGCCTCGCTTACATTTATAGGTAACCTCTAAGTGTAAAGATACTGTCGCTAACTCCTCACTTCCTGTATGCAAAGTCACCTCAGTGAGTGACGGCAATGCTGACGAGGTTAGCCAATGACACATTTGAACACTGCAATATTGAAAAACTGAAAAATGTGGACTAGATCCACTCCCTCCGTTCTTCCCTTTCACAATAAAAGCCCGAGACATACAGTACACTACGTGAAGGTTTACTGAAGGCAAACTCCCAGAGCAATAACTGAGCTTACAGTAACTAAAGCAATACAACGAATTACCTCACACATGCTGCTCTGGATCAATATGATCCCAGTAGTTGGTTGCAAATCTATTGGAATCTTTTCTTGAACAAGTGCATCCCTGCCAGTATGAATAGTTGTGCGTGTCGTGTTATTCATCCCGCCCCCTGCTTTGTGAAGGCTTCAAGTAGAGCAGATTTCTCTTTATAAAAAGGCAACGGAAGGTGTTCTTTAAAATGAAATTTAGAGTAAATATAAAACACTATAAAAGGGATTTAAGCCAGTGAGTCAGAAGGAGCAGAAACTGGAGTCGCAGTCGGGTGGAAGTGGTTCAATGAGATGGTGCAGGAGCTTTTTTTTTTTTACAGTGTGGGCGAGCCTCAAACTCCCAACATGTAATGAAGACGATTGCGGCCTTTCCTCTAGTCGGTAACCGTCCTCAGGTCTTTCAGAGGGCAGCGTGCCCGGAGCGTGGACTCTGATCACAGCTGCTCACGGCAGCTCAGAGCTGTTTGTAAGGGATCTGTACGCCACCGAATCCCACACGGGGGACCGCGCTGCACGGGAAAGACTGCCATCATGGCAAAAACCTACACGAAGCTTCACAGAATGAGTTCACACGGAGCGACCGTTTTATCTGCGTGTGCACTACAGAGACGCGTTGCTGGCTGTCAGATCCACAGTAATATTTAAATTAGTTGTATAAAAAAGAAGAAGAAAAAAAACGCCACAAAACGCAGCTGCGGAGGGAGACGTCTTCATCAGCGACATCAACGAGGGGGGAAACAGACTCAGCGGAGAAATCTGAGATATGCAAGTACAGATCAAGTTCATACAATAGATGTAATGAGGAGGAGATTCTCGTCGCTGGATTTTATTTAGGGAGATTTCAAAATGGGAAACGCACAAGAGATCTGGCAGGAATGATGAAGATACGGCAAACTCGGTAATGACGGAGTTCTTAGATCTACTTGGCTCGGCCTTCCCAAAAGATACGGCAGCAGAGAAATGCAAAGCAATGCATCCGGGAGGAGGAGGAGGGGGTTCTCTTCTTCTTTTTTTTGGGAGACGTAGTCCGTCTGTTCCCGTTCCCAAAAAAAAACCTCCCCTGTGTCGTCCTCTAAAAAGCTTATCAGCATCCAGAGATGCCGCCGGCTTTGAGGCTCATTTGGTCTCGCTTCATACTCCACATTAAATGCAATTTATTGAATAATGAATCTCCTCTGCTCCTCCGACCGTGTGAACTCGGTAAATTCACTCAGCTTTCACCCTAAAAAAAAAAAGAAAAAAAAAAGTAGGCCTTCAAGGTCACTCCCTGATCCTGGATGGAATTAAAATTACATTTTCTCCACGTCAAACTGGAGAGTACAGGAAGTCGGATGCCTCCGCGCTGCACTGTGTGTGGACACGCTACTTAATATGAAGAGGAAAAAAAAATAATAAAATGTATGAATAAAGAAAAAAAAATCCTCTTGCTAATACATAATTCATGTATTGTAGCTTCTGGGGGTTCCGCCTGAGTGGCCACAGTTAGAGCGAGCGCCGGTTTTCGGCCAAACAAGATGCTGCTGAGCGTGCGTGTTGGACCGGGAGGAGGAAGCCGGGCGGGAGGGAGGCAGGGAGGGAGGGAGGGAGGGTTGCCTGACGGCTTAAAAAGAAGAACATTCTCTGGAGGAAAGAAAAGTGGGAATGGAAAGGACGCACTACTGAATCAGCACTACCTTGCTAAGGGGGACACACTCAGGCCTGGCAGCATTGCACAGCCAAGCACATATGCAGACGTAGATGCACAATTTAACACACACCACACACACACACACACAGCTCAGACTGCAGTGTAAACATAGCACGTACTTGTCTGGGTGTCGGTCCGTCCCCACCATCCCCCCCTCGCCGGCTACAGTTCAAACACTTTGCAGATACTCAGACAGAAGAGCGATGCTCCGCTGTCCTAATCGGACATACACGCACTAGAAAAGAAAGGTGACGGCCGCTCGACACCCAACAAAGAGCAGGTATGTTCAGACGTTATTGGATCATGCTGTTTTCCTTAAGCTCCCGGAGAGAAAATAGAAGTCCCAGTAGAATATAAGTGTGTGTTTATAGATAGCAGGTTATGTAGCCGTGAGCAAATAGACTCCAGTCACCAGATACCCCACAAACTCCGGACCGGGCCCACGAGCAAATAGAAGAACTTCCTTTCACACACACACACCTGTGTCTGGGGAACTTGAGGAAAATTTCCCCTTTTCACCTCAATATATGTCTTGTGACATCACCACATGTAATAGGGGTGAAAAGGGGGGGAAGTATTTGAAATTCATACACTGGAATAATGAGCCAAACAGGCCTTGTGGACTTTGGAGTGGAACCATCTTGCCTGGTTTTAAAAGGGTGCAGACCACATACCCTGACGATCCGCCAACGCGAATCCTGGTTCCTGCAGAGCACCGGTAAAACTCTCAGATCGGGTTGCTTTTTACGACCGGCACAGGTTTGCTTTTTTACCAGCCGCTCATTAGATCTCCATTGTTTGTTTGGCTGGTGGGTAAAGCAAATCTACCAGCCACTTGCATATTTCACCAGTACTTGGCGAGTGGATGGTGTTAATTTTGGGCCGTGATCTCTTTCATCCTGACTTTTCTCTGTTCACCGTGAGAGAAAAAAACTACGAATTCAAGGCAACACAGGGTGAATAATTGATGCGGTTGAAGTATTCCTTTAAAGTTCAAATGATACTCCCTGCATTTATATTGCCGCAAGGGTACGTAGAAGCCAAATGCGATGTGTCGTATCGACAAAATAACGGCATGTCCGTGCCCGTTTTGGACGTGGCATCTCTCCATCGGCCATTAGCACGGGGAGTCCTAAATTAATGGACACCCGACGCCTCTAACACAGCAGTAGAATTAAAGCCAAGTGCTTCTCAATTGTGGCCGATAATGAATATTGTTAATTGAGTCAACCTCCTTGTTAATTAAATCAACGACAAGGAATGCCGTTGGATGGGACACCAGTTAGGATGTAGCACGGTGAAAAACATCAAGCCACCGAAACAAGGAAAGCGTCCCACTGTTCGGTTACAGAAGCACAGACGGAAAAAGTAGCGGGAATAACAGCACATAGCAAACATATATCTGACACTGGCTGGATCCACTGTGGAAAGATGCCATCAAACCACTAAATCTCTGCGGAAATGACTCATATGACAAGAAATGTTCCTTATTGCTAAAACGTTTCCATCAATGACGCAATGACACCGTACAGAAGGCCAGGGTCATGAGAAGGAACGCTGGCAAGCTTTTTCCATTGGGCAGAGTTAAGTAGTTGTGCAAGTGGACTTTTTCTTTTTTTTAAAGGCCGTGGGAGTGCGAGACAGAAGAAATGACTACATAAAAGAGAAGAGGAGAACGTGTGAGCTGGGAGCGGCAAGGAGAAGAAAAGGCTGGAAAAAATTGAAGGGAAGGAGAGTGGGCGTTAATTTTAAATATCCAGCATTACCGCGAGCGGCTGCACTTTGTCCAACATCGCCTCCCGAAAGCAAGCATGCACTCCTTCTACTTCATCTGAAAAGGAGGCCCCATCGAGCCCCGTGAATAAACACCACCAAACAAACTGTCAAGGAAACTGGGAAGAAACGGCGTTTAACCAAAAATCATTTTCCCTCCCTCCTCTCCGGTCAATCACACACCCACGCTCTGGGCATACCGAGACTCTCCTTGGTGAGACCAGATGCCTCCTTCCCTTGTAACCGTCTCCTCCTCCTCTTCCCCAGTCACATTTGGCTTAGCCGCACAGCCGTGAAGTGCCGTGGAGTCTGCCAAACCAGGGCATGGCTGTCGATGGCTGGAGCTGTGAGAGAGGATCATTGTTGGCCGTTGTCGTCCGGGCATCAAGAGCAAAAAGGGAAAGAGATGCACGAGGAAGAGAGAGGCCACAGCAGTAGGAGGGTCGGGGTTGATGGAGAGGAAAAGGGGGGGATGGGGGGGCATGAGGGAGTAAAGAGGGACCATATGGGGAGGCTACGATGTCAACAAGGCACAAGCGATCCCCTCTGGAAAGAGAGCAAACTTTAGGACAATGGGAGCCCTTTGGAGCGCCCGAGGGGCAGCCCCAACTTTAACACCCCCGTGAGTGGAAGTCAAACCGAGCCATAAAGCCCGATGAACCAGACAGGGAAAAGAGCCCTTCCATCAGCCAGATCTGCTCCAACAAAAACCTCTTTCTCTCCCCGAAGCCTTGGCCCCTTAAACATTGAGCCATGCACACATTCTTCAGTGACATAATGCTTTTTTAAGCTATTGCCCTCTTCAATTCCCCCACCACCACCTCCTCCTCCTCTATGCTCATAGTCAAACCCCCCCCCCCCCCCTTCCAAATTACTATTTAAATATGAATACCAGCAGAGGAGTTGAGTGTTTGTTTTCGCTCCTGCGGCGGTGAGAAGTGAAGGAGGGAGGTCAGCGTGCAAGCTGACGTCAACGATCTGCCGTCCCATTGATGTGCTGGCAGTAGGTGTTTGCTGAACGGCCTCTTGGGGCAATAAAAGCTGCCATAAAAAAAGCTAGCTACTACCTCCAACCTCCCCCACCTTTTCCCCCCAGTGGATCTGCTGCAAAGGCCCTCGGGGTGTCATGGAGCTCGCAGGAGGCGAGGTCTGCTGGTGGACTGGTGCTCTAATGAGTCCGTGTAGTGGAAGGAAATCCTGTAAAGACGAGTCCTGTACGTGTCGTTTACTCCGAGTGTCCAGCAGCAGATATGGGCCGGCCTTTCTGCCCACTGCCCCTCGCTGATGAGATAACTCTGGTCAGGTGCTCCACAGCCCCGGGGACCGCAGAGTCATTCAGGAAGAGGGACAAATCCCTTGGAGCACTGGGACCAGCATGACCCCCCCCCCCCCTTCCCCTCCTCCACTCCCTTTTTCCACTCGCAGACACACCCTGACCTACAACAACCCTCGCTACTCTCCGCAGTTCAGTAGGGAAAAGATAACAGCCATATAAACTCTAATTCACTCACACTAAAACCCGCGTTCACTTGACTGGTCACACGAGGGACCAGAAATTTGAGCCTTGCTGCTTCAAGTCGAGATGAAGAAGAAAGATCACATCCCTGGTAATATTACACACCTGTTTAACAACATATGCAAAGAAAATTACATTAAAAAAACGATTTCGTTGTATTTTTATATCAAAATTAAGTTGTTTTTTGTTCCTGTGAAGCAAAATCTGAGCTTATGTAAACTAGTACCAACCAAAAAATATGACATCCATCCATCAATCAAACTGCAACTTTGAGCAATAAGGAAAAGATCAATGATCCCTGTTTGGAGAAGAAGGCCGTCTCATGTAAAAAGAAACGTGGGAATGCTGGAATGGAGTGCTCAGAGCGGCGCTGACCTTTGGCCCAGCATGCCCCGTAGCACAGAGAAAGGAAAGCAGAGATGTAAGAGTTTTTTCTTCATACAAATGGTTCAGATGTCAGAACCCATCCTGCTCAACCAAAACCTGCAGACAGCAGCCTGTATCTTCCTTTCATCCCTCCTCGGCGGCGGAATTTAACGAGAAGCCAATCAAGCGGCCAGTCCTGATCATCGGTCACAAAGCTGTCTGGTCTAATTGAGTTTACGTAGAGCTTCCTCCTCTCCCTCTCCTTCTGTTCTGCACTGTCAGACTCTTCCAAACAAATTGCACCGGCTACTGGCTTACCTGTCCCCCTGCAAACTTTTTACATCAGCGTATCAGCACTAGTTAGGGATGAGAGGGCTCCACAGTGACAGAGAGAGAGAGGGAGGGAGATTTACAACTTTTCCTACTGTGCCCGAGTCTCTTATTAATTCATTGCTCTAAAACATTTTCCTGACAGTTCTGGGAAGGGAAGGAGGTTTGACGCCTTGTTATTCCTCGCTCTTTCAATACCTGCAAGCACAGCAAGTCCAGTCTTTTTTTTTTTCCCCTGCAGGGTGGAAGTGGGCAGCTTTTTGGAGAGGAAATGAATCCAAGGGCCGGCCCTGAGCATCGATTTTCATTTGGAGGGGGGAGGACCCTCCCAGCTGATCAATCTACACCAACTAGCCAGCAGCTGGCCTGGAAAGGGGGGGGGGCAGGATGCGTCTGGTCTTTGCCAGTTCATGTCCAACCCTCTTGCTTCCTCGTCACCCACTCCCCCCCGCCCCCCGCCATCCACCGCCGCCGCCACCACCTCTGAGGCCAGGGGCGGCGTGGCTGTGCTGGTAATCCCTCAATGAATGTGGGTCAGCGAGTTGGGCTTTGCCTTCGTCACTCAGCGAGGGAACAGACAGCGGGGTCGCGACCCCAGTCATACTGCGTGAACTCGCGGACGCAAACACACACACACACACACATGCCCGCGTTGGCGCTGGACGAGACAAAGACGGAAACACAAGCATCCACACACACACACACACAGACGGAAAAAGGAAACAGACACGGATGGATGAGCAGCCACACGCACAAAACTCACACAGACGAAAACAAGCAATACGCTTTTGAGCAGATCTGAAATTAGTAGAGCTGCAATGATTTGAAGATTCAAGGAACAGGAAATAAATGCTTATGGTTTGGATTTTGCTGGTGGCAGCATCACAGATGTGAATAATGGTCTGCATTTTATTAAACGCCTTTTGCAAAGTTGGAGAGATTAATTAACACGTTCGAAGGCGCCACCTTGGCCTCTGGAAATATTTTATGGACCAAATGATAAACGATGAAAAAAATAAAAAAATCGCAGGACTTAATACACTCAAACACATTTCCCACTAAAGGAAGCTGAGCCAAACCGTAGATACAGGAAGTGTCTCTGAAAACAAGACGAATGATCCATCAAGAAACAACAGAAATACCTAAAAGGATTTAAAATGTCCTACAGCTGTTGCAGCTCCTTCTTAGATATGAGTATTTGCTTTGGTTCCATCTGTTTTATATCATTATAAATTGAATATTTGGATTTTGGACTGCTATTTAAACAGAGGAAGGCATATTTCACTATTCTTTGACATTTTGCAGATGAAATGATTGAGTTTAAACAAATTAAAAGTAGGAAATGACTGTTGTTGGTTGCAGCCTTAGAGAGATATCGTCTTCCATAATGTTACAAAGTTAAAGCACTTGTAAGTTAAGTTTATCAGCAGAAAGCATGACTGCTGAGAAACAGACGCCCAGTCGGATAGGAGCCTTGGCAGAAGCACTCGGGAGGAAAGGAGTCGACTCCTCGTGTAGCGTAGGGCACAGTGACTTGGCCCAGATAACACAGAACGAGGCTGAAGTGACTGAAATGCACAAACGAGACGGTTAAAATGAGGAGCGAGGGAGAGGAAGATAATGAAAGTCAGGAGAGGCTGCGAGACGTATCGATGGCCCGATAAGATGAAATAACAAACAGAGGGGTTTGATCTCGTTACAGGCTTAAATCTGTCGACACATGCACACGCCTGAAAAATATCAGAGTCCTAATTAAGCTGCAGCGCATTCAAACTTATTACCCTGCACATCATTAACATTCACCATCACCGGCGCGGCACTTTATCTGAGAGGGAGCAGGCAATCATGAAATATTCATGATTTATTAATCTGACTACAGGAAAACAAACAATGGCAACCCGCGGAGTGTGACACCCCTCTCCTGCCAAAACGGCGAGGTAGCGAACGTGACTGTGCTTGCTGCTCCGAAAATCTCCGACGGGAGGCCGCTATCAGGCGACGGCACCGCCGCCGCCGCCGCCGAGCTGGCATTCAGGTGAACGCCGGTATGCCCGCTCATAATGGTGTTCGACTGAGATAAGGTGGAGAGGAAGCGTCGCTGGTTTTTCTTCACTTGGCCCCAGATCGGCCGCTGCCTCTCGTTCCGTGGCATCGAGTCAACAAAATGTCAACCGCCGCGTCGTCATAAAGAGGAGAAAAGAGAAAAAAAAGGAGAGGGGACGGGAATGGAAATGTGGCGGGAAGCCATCTCCAGCTAAATCACATCAGTGTTTCCATGTCGTTCAGAGGGAGTGGGGGAGGAGGGGAAAGTGAGGAAGAAATAAAAAAAACAAGGTAAGGGAAAGTAAAACAGGAGATGTGGAAACAACAACCAAAACGGGAGGAACGGGAGGCGGGCCTCCTTCCTCTTTTCTCCCCCCCCCCCCCCCCCCTCAGCCACTCCAGCTTCTGAGAGGATTTTCTCAAGTGGGAACATTTCTGCTGATGACACCGTCGTGAAAATGAAACCGTCGCCGACTCCTAATGGGAAGAAAAAGAAAAGAAATCCCACGACGCTCGCAATTTTCTGGACTCTCTATTCCTTTAGGTGCAGCTCACTCTGGCATGTGCCACGCACTATTATCACTCAATCTCACACCCACTTGCTCTTCTTCTCCTCCTCCTCCTCCTCCTTCCACGCACAGACAACACCGACACATCTAATGCGTCTCCTCTCGACTTTTCTCATTCTCTAAAAATCGCACCCTTCACTCGGCTCTCCCGCTGCCCTTCCACTCTCGTTTCCGTGTCCGCTGTCCCTCGGGTGACCTTGAGCGGCAGCTGCCAGCGAAGTAGCTAAAGCACAAAGTCAATACGAGCCAACAAAGCTGGTTAAGTATTAAATGGGGGGATGATGAGGCCGCCGTCAGCCGGAGAAAGGCTCCACAAAGAGCAGATCAAAAAGGGAAATGCGCCCAGTCTGAATGCACGCGTAATGTAATGGAACACTTAATAGCAATAACGATGCGCGATTGCCTCGTGACATTAGATACAGCTTATATTTTTTTTTTTTGCTTGCAAAGTGGAACGGGAAGCACTTACGGTCCTCAATGTGGGGCTACACATGAAGTAAGAACACCACGGTGTAAGGGAAAATCACTTTAGGCCTCTTTAGGTGACAATTCCATGAAACATCCACACCTAGTGATTCATTATTAAAAACAGGAAGTCCATCAAATGTCACTTCCTATGTAAAAGCAGAAAAACAGCACACATCTGTGCCAGGAAAGGTGGATTAGTCACCACGAGGCGTAGCACTGCAGTGAAATCACACTTCACGTGAATTTTTTTTTTTTTTTAAATGTGGGGGCCTGTAATAGCCTTTCACTGTCCTCTCCCAGGATCATTGTCAGCAGCGTTGCAAACTCACTGGATAATGTAGCAGTGAATGGGGCCTTTCATCAGCGCTTGGCCATGAAAGTGGACCAGAGTGACTCCAATTGAAAGCTACTGCAGCTAAGAAAATCAATTGAATGAATGTGCGGAGCGTGGTGTGTGTGTGTGTGTGTGTGTGTGTGTGTGTGGATGGCGGTCCAAGCTCTTATATACCGGCTCCCAGCCTGCCTTCCCGCTGCTGCATTCCTTTGTAGAGCAGCATTCCTCCGGAAGGCAACGGGGTCAAAGGTCGGGAGGCGAAGATGGTTCTCCGACGCAACTCGGCCCCACAGCGCCGGCGTGCATGTGTCCACGTGTGGGCGTGTGTGTGTGTGCGTTTGAAGCGGCGGGCGGATGCATATTGATCGCAAACAACCGAGCAGATAAGGCCGGAGCGGACCGCATCCCTTCTTGTGTGTTCAGAAGTTGTGAGTCATGCCACATTCGAAGTGCATCCAGGTATGTACATATAATAGTGCGCAGGCCTGCCTTGGCAGCGTTCCCTCCTCAACCGCTAACAGCTGCTCTGACACGTGTGTGCATTCCTGAGTCGGCGTTACAGCGTCCCCCGTAAGGCATCGGGACCGCTGCACACGGACCCGTTTACCTCACAGAGCTACGTCAGGGTTTTATGTTTGAAAAAACACATGCACGGCTTGATTTAAATTAGATTGAAATGAAAGGCATCAGTTTGATTAAAATCTAAACAGGCCTCTAAATCACAACAGGGAGGGGAGAAATGCTAAAATGTATCAGTTTTCACTGTGTTGACTGTGTTTTGGCCAGATGCCATAAGTAGACCATCTAAATCAAAATTAAATCCAGCAAAATTCCAAAAAAACACAAGAGAAGAAAAGTGAAACAAAGCACAAGTAAATAAGCAACAGAAAAAAGCCAGCTGCATGCTAAATACTTTTAAGGTGGATTTGTTTTTGAGTTCCAGCAGAATGAGATGTTGGAACCGAGATGACTAACAGGCAGCGATATTGATCGGAAATAAATCAACCGTGAGGCAGTGGAAACAGTGGAAAGGTTGGGCGGCGAACGCTCCGGGTTCCCCTGAACTCGCTGCGATCGGCCGTGTCAATCAGCTGATTGCGGCGCCGAGATGTTACCCAGGCGCACCTCTGAGAAAACAAGGCCAGATCCTGTCAGGGGGTGGGGGGGGGAGCCGTGAGCGGGGCAGAGGTGGGCTGTCCGGAGACAACTGGAATGTCAGATAATGGATGACATATCTCTCCAGGTGACACCGAGCCCAAAGGCACCCAGGGAAGACGGCGAGGGAAGAGAATGAGCGTGTGAGAGGAGGAAAAAAAAAAAAGAGGATGACGAATGGATAGACAAGTGTATGCTTGTAAAGTTTTCGTTAGAGATCCCTTTTTGGTATCATCAGTCTGTGAGGAGAGTTCACTACAAGTTCAAGGACGGTCACTTCCTCCCTCAAACCAGAAGACGTCTGCTTAAAAGAAATCTCTCTTATCTTCCCCCGCAGCTCCTTTTCTCCATCGATCCAATGGAAGTATGTGCAACTGAACTTTCCATACGTTCCCCATCCATCCTTCGCCTTCACCTTGACATGCCGTGCGTACGGGAGCGATGTCGACAGGTGCTGTTATCACACGCCCGAGTGTATCCAGGCTTTACAGCACAAACACACAAACGGGGAGGCAATGGACAGGTTGATAAACGCAGATCAAGCCCATGTCACTCACAGACCAGTGAACCCGACAGCGGAGTTCACTACGTAATCCAGCCATGTAAACATCACACGGCGCCGCCTTCTACATTAAAACATGCCAAGCATTCGAGTGCAGCTGTTGATCCCCAAAGGGGGAATCGTTAATTACACGACTTGACAAACAACACACAAAAAAAAAACGGGACATCTCCGAAATTAGAGGTAATCAACTGTCCCTGGGGGCTAAGTGGGAAGGATGGCAACTAACTCCTGGAAACGCAGCTGATAATTAACCCATTACGGCTGATGTATTTGCACTAAATCGCTTCATAATGCAACCAAACTTCCCCCCCTCCCACCCACGTGCCCACCGTGCTCAACTTGCATCACCTTCATGGGAAGCTGCACTGGTTTTCGTTTTGTTTTGTCATCACAAAGTCACAAGAGCTGCGACACTACACACACACACACACACACACAAAACTCTCACCATCGACTTTCACTTAATTTGCACCGAGAGCAGGGTGCAAATCAAAACGTGTCCCTGCATATCCCGGTAAAGGCTGCAGTGTTCCCATGGGGTGGAGGTGGAAGGGGTGAATTCCTTCATAGGGAAAGGGAGGGAGGGAGGGGAGTGTTGGAGGGAGGAGGTGGTGGTGTGGTAGGGGGTATGGGGGGGGGGGTGTCCAGGGAGCTAATAGACTGGCTTTTACTTGCTTGCAAGGGAGCATGGGAGGGTGAAAAGCAGTCATGTAGTGGGGGACATAAAACGGTTGGTTAACTGGGAGCTGCAGCCGGATCGCCATCACTCCCAGTTCATCAGTTAGGCTGATTTATACCAGATTTAAAGAGAGGGGCAGAGACGCTTACACACACACACACACACACACACACACACACACACACACACACACACACACACACACACACACACACACACACACACACACACACACTGTGGGAAGCCTGCAGTCTATGGGTGACAGCTCCAACCGCGTGCATCTCTTGTGCATAAAAGTTTGAGAGCATCAAAAGACCCCCTCCACCCCCCCACCCACCAATCAAACTGGACTATGACTCGCCACTTACTTGTCGTACTCCGCGTTGTCCTTGTCGCAGCGCGCGTCCTTGTGCTTCTGCCAGTCCTTGCCGTGCTTGCAGGTGGTGAGCAGCACCACGTCCTCCGCGTTGTGGACGTGGTGTAAGGCATTCCTGGTGTCCGAGCCGATGCCCGTCAGGTAGCGCTTCCCCTTGAACACCAGCATGTACTTGCGGAAAGGCGGGATGGAGTTGTACTTGAGGAAGCCCCTCTCCCCGCCGGTGCGCGGGTGCTCCTTGGAGAAGAGGGGGATGGACACGTCGAAGTTGGGCCTGAAGTTCTCGGTGCTGATGCTGGCCTTGGCCAACATGGCCTGGCCGATGTCGAAGCCCAGGTCTTCCGTGTAGTCCGGCCAGGTGCCCGAGTACAAGTTAAATATGAGGTGGTTCCTGCCGTCGTTCCACAGGGGCAGGTTCTGCACCTTGGTCTTCAAGTTGTGGACGTATTGCGGGGACAGCTGGTCCCGGTCCAGCGTGTCCAGACTCAGGATGAACAGGCACGCCTGTCCCGGGTCCGAGGTGTAGAACCTGGAGCCCTCGATGGTGGACAAAATATTCTGATAACTCTCCGAGATCTTCTCGCCCTTCTGCTGCGGGTAGACGTAAACTTTGAATCCGTTCCGCTGACACGGAGCGAAGTCAAAGCAGGAGTCCACGCGGCACCGCTTGCCCCTGTAAACACTCGTGTTGACGTCCCTCTTCTGCCGCGGGGATATGTGCACGTTGTACTCCTCGGTGTCCGTCTGGTCCCACGGCAGGAAGAGGTGTAACGGGTCCGAGAAGTGAGGCCAGGGCTGGTCGGGCCGGTACCCATTCCGGCTGCGGTCGTGCCGGCTCCTGCTCGCCGCGGGAAGTTGAACCCCTCCGAGGTAGAAGAGAAGCACCAGACACGCACCGGCGGAGAGCAGGATCAGGTAGCGTTTTTTGGCCTGCATGTGTCCTGGGAACGGGGGCGAGTCGTGCGGGAATAAGAAATGTAAAGTGGCCCGAAGTTAGGCTCTCACCAACCTCGGCTACACCGCTCCATCCTCCGGCAGCCTCCAAGGATCCCCAACCCCCCTTCTGCGTATTCGGTTCCCAAATCCAGCAATTGATCCAGTGCATGTGGGCGATTTTTTATTATTTATTAAAAGTGTTGTCCCGTTGTCCCTCTTCTGTAGAGTTGCTCCATGTCGCGCAGCGCCTACAGCGGGGCTGAGGTGCCTGTGTGGGGGGGAGGGAAGGGACTCCGGTGCCGCGCGGAGCTTCTCGGACACAATCCCACGCAGGCTTCTCCTCCGCCGGGGAAAAACTGTCCCGACAGCCGCCTCGGAAGTCTCTCCACGCCGGGTGGACAGCGGCAGCGGTCCCCGAGGCTCTCCCAGACGGAAAGGTAGACTCCGGCTTCTGGATGTTTAAACTCGGTTTGACCAGCGAAGTCGCAGAGCTCGAATCCAAATGCCTCCGGGGTGAAATTCGTATATCTTCCCCCCCTCCCTGCCCGCTTTTTTTTTAATCACTCCATAGTCCCGTGCGAAGACGAGCGGAGGAAGAAGAAGAAAAACCCGGGGAGAAGCGTCGCAGCACGGGGCGCAGCTCAGCGGTACAACTGTAACCTGACGAATCCCTGCATTTCTCTCCTTATTTATCACAGCCCTCCCCGCACACTGCACTCGCCGATATCACGTAAAAAAATAAAAAAAACCTCATCGGCTCGGAGCCGCTCTGCAAGCGAAGTTACCGGGTCGGAGACACGAGGCGAGACGGACGCTAACCTCGCACCGGGGTCGACTCGCGGAGGGGAAACGCTCGCGGAAAAAAAGACGGGATTCCTTGATCCTAGTGTCCAATTACCGAGTGCTCAGATGTCCCGATTGTTAGTCGGTAACATTCCAATCCCGACACGACGGCAGCTGACGCGCAGTCCCAGCGATGCCCACCGGCGCCGCTGATTGGTCCGCGCGTGGGAGCGGAAAAGGCGGGACTTGCGGGGAATGCACCCATTCATAACCAAGGAGCTCCGCATGTGCAACGTTTTTTTTTTTTTTTTGTAATTGTGCGCCTATGGAAGTTGTGTGGAGATCAAAGAGCACCGCACTGAGACAGATTTCCACTGAGATGTTGTTTTGTGAGAATAATATACATAATTTATGGCTTTTTATCCATGGTTGCTTTTACTTATTTATGAATCTATATTGATTTTAATGTCATAATCATATTCTTCATGTCCATAGAGAAGTTGTTAGTTTTTTCCCCACATAAAGCTGACGCAATGCTCCACAGATTGTCTCAACATGGCCTTTTTCTGTTATATTCACTAACCCTTTAACCTTAATGTGTCCAATTTTGATTTTGTAGCCATAAATATTGCAATAATGAGTAATGAGTGAAGCAAAATGAGTGGAGCAAAATGAGTGGAGCAAAAATCTTGGCGCAGGATATGCTGGCAATTGTTCATATTGAGCACTTACTGTGGGTTGCACATATGTATGTATCTATTTTAAATATATATATATATATACAGTATATATATATATATATATATATATATATATATATGTATATATATATATATAACCTATTTCTTTTCATATTTACATATTTTTCATATTTAACAGATACGGTGCACTGTATATTGCACACACATCATTTATTTATTCAAGATCTCCCAAACAGTAGTGGGCCTGTCAGTTAATTTTTTTTAATATTCAGTTCAGAAGCACTAACTAATTAATGACATAATACTTACACATTTGTTTGTTTACGTGCTTATTGTCCTATACTAACAAACCTTCACAACAATGTCACCAATTGCATTTTAAGGGGGAGAGGGTATGGCATGCATCTGGAATCAAACCAGGGATGTCACATGATCTCAACCTCCAGACCACCAGGGCGCCCGTCCAAGTAAAAGTAGAAAATTAGCATGGTCTGCTGTCAGGCAGTTTTCATGAGGAACCGGAATCCCGAACCCACAGTCCTGACAACAGTGCAGAGCAAATGCCAAAGCCACAATAGTAAGACGAGCCCCGTGTAACATGTTGTAACATATCGCCTGCAAGACTCTGTTGAAAAGAATGATGTTATTGGTAATTTGTGAAAGAAATAATTAACATAGGAAGGCGTTTCATGAGAATAACTTGTTGGAAGTCAACCTCAGACCAAAGTTTTCTCGTATCTTGCAGCAGCAAAGTGACACAGCAGTGTCAACCCCCTTGACAAGGAAATTAATAGAAGACGAGCGGTCCTCGCTGAGTGTCACCACGCCTCATAAGCCCGCGTAATCCTCCCCACTGCCATTTGGTGGCAAAACACTCCGGCTGGGTGAAGAGGCCATCCTCATTTTTCATCGGCCAATTAGCTCAGAAGAGGGGGACTAATTAGCGGGGCTGGCTGGGAGACAGGCCAGGATCCTGCGGTTGGCCGGCGCTCATCGTCGGAAAATATGCTGGTGATGAAGAGGCCTGGATGCTGTTCCAGAGGGCTGCTCCTGTCTTAGTTGTTCCGCTTAATCCAATCTCAAGCAGGCCATATAGGAAAGTTTTGCAGACTGAAAGAAAAAAAAAAAGATATGAAGACTGAATTATCTGTCTGTGGCCATTTGCTCCCAGTAACAGACAGTAGCTTTCTATTTTTCTCCTTAGAACGTCAACTCTGGCAAACTTAGCACCACTGCTTCTCTTTTGCCTCTGGGACTTTGCACTTAAAGGTCCCATATTGTAAAAAGTGAGATTTTCATATCTTATTTTTATTATTTGGCATATTGGCTCTATATAAACACTGAAAATATCAAAACGGGGAAGTTTTTGGCGGTTCCATCCTCCAGTCCACACAAAGTGTCCTTAGGCAAGGAATACTGAACCCGAAATTGCCCTGAAGGCTGAGCAATGGGTGTGAGAATGTGCGTAAGGTGTTTAATTAGAATACAAGTATATTCAAATACGCGGCGTGATAAAAGTTAACTGTTTTTTTGATCATCAAAGCATGTAAACAGGTTCTAGAAGAAACCCCAAATACAAGTACGAACCTGAAAACGGGCACGACACGTCTCCTTTAACTCTAATGGGAATGATTCATGGTAGCTAAATGACACTTGAAACCAGGGTTCAGAGGAGGCGGTGTAATCTGAATAGAGTCGTTCTCTTGAAAAGCACTTGCGTGTCGTTAAATGCATCGCGGATTGTTCACATCGTTAAGTATTTCTCTAGATTGCGGTGTATCAGACTGTTTCGGAGCTGTGTGGTCTCTCTGCCTGGCAGAGACGACGGCTGGGAGTCATCCCAGCAAGCTTCACCTCACTCCCTTCCTTCATCCTTCCTTGTGTACACTTCTAACATTTCCAGCCCAGAAAAAAAAAATCCCCTCTTCAATCACATTCTGGTCTCTCTCCTTCACAAAGCCTGCAGGTTTGAGGTAAGAGATGAGAAAAAAAAACCTTCGCCAGCTGTGAAACGCCAAAAGCTGGACTCGGCTACATTGTTATGTAGAGTACACCTTTTTTTCATGAATGAAACAGTGGGGAGGAAGAGGAAAAAAAGAAAATGTTCTGTCCAAAGAGATCATTCGTGTTCTTTGATATAAAGCTGGGATGGTATATAAAGAATGTCTGTGACTTTTTGGTACCTGGAGTTGAAGGTTTTTGGAAGAAATATCCCCCCGTTGTGAAAGTTAAAGTTAAAATAAAGATCAAGCGAGATGACTTCAATTGATGTCTTACTTTTAGTGCTGCCCCAGTTGGTGACTCTCATGTTTGTGCCATTACATTCGAGAGCTAAGCATTACATTTTCAGGAAAAATAAATTCTCAGCGAGCTTTGAAAAACCCACAAGGTCGACTGACAGCACTTACCGCCGTTTTGAAGGTATTTCAAGAGTCCTCAAAGACTCTTCTAACCATCTGGATGAAAAAAGATTCTGTCTGTGGTGCAATAAAAACAGTTTTTTAACCAGTTTCCTAAGTAAGACCTCTTTCTCCTGTTTCAAGTAGAGATGGTGGCAGGAAATGACGTCAGCTTGTGTCCATGTACTACATGACCCAGAGTAAAACACATAGTATGATTAGAATGATAATTCTTAAATAAATATGAATAGGAATATAATACTATACATATATAATAGTAATAGTATATATTTATATATTTATTTAAAAGATAACAAGGAAAGCACAGTCGCTATATTATTTATTTATTTATTTATGTGTTTTTGTTCACTTGTTCTTGCTTTAATTAGTTTAGGTGAAGCCAAAAATCCTGTTTCTCAACCTCATGATTTTTCTTTTTACCAGTTGGTCATAATTGATGAGGTAGTTTTGGCGGATTAGTCATAGAAAAAAACAAAACAAGTTAAAAAGAACTCGGGGCATATTATTTCCATGGCCTCGCAGAAGTTCAATCAATATCTGTGAACATGAACTTCTCTCTCGAAGCCAGAAACCAGAGAAGAAACACGTCATCAAGAAGGTCCGGAGCTGCTCCATAGACGATGGATGGGACTGATTTTGTCTTTTTTATATACCCAGATCAGCTATATTCTATTGAAGTGTTGTGAAAGAGAAAATTCAATTCAATGTCCACAGAGAAGCTCCAAACGTTATATACTGGATCTAGTTTTTGGATTTGGGAGAGAGATGTTCATGTTAATTTTTGGATTCCCCTTTATCACAGCAGCAGTCTGGGGCCCTTTTACTGCATGTCATCCCCTTTCTCTCCCATGCCTCCCCTGTTTATCTCACTATCAAATAACAAATAAAATAAAAAAGGTTTAGACATCAATTTGTATATTTGACAAATGGACGAATGGGACTCCAACTTCTAAACTCTATGTTGAGCTGGAACCAGAACAATAACTGAATAAATGAACAAACAAATAGACCTGGATTACCTGTGGACTTCTCCTTCACTCCCCCTCAGTGACGGCAGGCAGCCACGATAAAGACTTGCAAATTCAGGCCCCCGGTAAACAAATACCCACGGCTGGAAGGTAACCTGTGGGTTCAGGGAGTTTCATGCGAGAGGAAGACAAAACAGCCTTTGAGAGTCTTCAGGCTGCTGCTGATCAGTCGCTGATAAACTCCCCTCCGGATGATGTAACAAGCTGGGCTCCTGCGAACACAAAGGGCATGTGTGTGCGTGCATGTGTGTATCGAGGCCTCAAATATACTGTATCTCATGGGCGCCGTGTGCTTTCGGGTCCACGCACCTGGCTTGGTCGTGCACTGGAGACTGTAGTTTGTTGTGTGTGAGTAACGAGTCGCGAATCCAATTCAGCGTTTAAAGGCTTGTGAAGTTCCTCCTAAAACCTGAGAATAGAGTGCCTCTGATGGAGTGTGTAGTCTCGCCTGCGTGGTCTCACAGGGAGTGCGCTCTCCCTTTCCGACGAGTTTTTTTTATTAGAAAAGATTCAGAAAACAACACAAAAGGGGCTTTCAAGTATTCATCTTTCCCCTTTTGTCACCTGTGCTGCTGTTCTCCGGCGTTTCTTCAAAGAGGTTAAAGGTGGAGACGGACAGATATGAACACATTCTCATGGTCGAGTCGCTGTCCGGGCCTCAACCTGAGGCAATGAATTAATTCCATATGGCTCTTCTCATAGCTGACAACAGCTTAAGTGTGCGGCGCCAAACAGGCCAGGAGAAGTTTCGCTAAAAGAGCATTGTGACGGAATCGTAGCCGTGGCAAGTGAGTGGGAGCCAATCTGGACTTTAGTGCTCCCAGACTGCCAGCGTTGTTGCTTCAGGCTACTGAATGCTAAATGGTGTAGCCTTGGCTATCCTTTCAAAGTGCTGCTCACTCCGTGTGTGGGATGTCTAGCGATCTGCCCCCGTTTCTTTATTTATTTAAAGTGACCTTTCCCGACTCCCGAGCCGAGATTGCTTTGGGCAAACTGAGCTGGGTTTAAATGTTCGGGGGGGGTGTGGGAGGGGAGGCCATCGTTTGTTGCCAGGGCTCTGTGAGCGAACTCTCGCTGAGAAACTCGACAATTTGAACCCCCGGAATTCTACTGGGAAGTCCCGGCTGGCAGGCGGCGGCAAGCGAAGCGTTTCAGGTTAGATGTGGTGATAGGTTTTTGTCCTCATTAAAAACAGAAATCCCTGCCACTGCCGGCTCATTTGTATTCCGCCGCAATTCACTCGAGGTGGAATTTTTGATTTGGGGGGGGGGGGGGGGGGGTTGGATGGTGTAAGGCCACTGAAGCCAGGAGGGAGAAAAGAATGCATTCTTGTAATTTCATTTTACGCAAAAAAAAGCCCTGAAAGATCATCTTTACATATCCCTGCTCCTTTTTCCAACTTTGTGATTTAAAAAAGGCCAAACCTCCATCATGGCTGCACAGAGGTGAGAAAGCACTGCTGGTGGTGAGAAGGGGGCGTGTACAGTACGTCACGTGAAACGCCAATTATCAAGCACACTCGCCGCCAAATGTGCCAATCACGTGAGGCGTGCGGCTTCCCGCTTCGGGGAGCTGAAACATAATGAGTGTCGGTATCATTAAATCTACCGCGCTGATATTAAATCAGCATCAATCAAAGGAGCTCATGCTGATATCATTGCTTCAGAAAGTGCTGACGCTGCCGTGGGACCTGTCGGCTACAATGCGATCGGATTTTTGCATCCATTCAGATGGATTCTCTAATTCCCTCAGGGACTATACTGCACGGTAATCCACTTAATTTACAATTACCCATGCAAGCCACACTCATATGGAATGATAAATGGAGTGAAGTAATCCCGCTGATGGAGCTGGTGAGTGTGGAAAGCAGACCATATACACTATACGCGGTCTGCTTTCCATCCTTCCCTCATTTGTCTCCGTATATACAAACACCAACTCCTCTCTGTTTGGAAGCGCACGTTTATGAATACTGTATATGTGCTGCACATACTGTACACAGTGTACGGACCTCCTCCCGGCCCTTTGAGGAGACGCAGGGGTGAAGCCTGGCTGTGCGGGGTGAATGTTAATGGGTGAGCCCCCCTGTCAAAGATCAGAGCTCCGCTTGCTCTCCTCGGCCCTTTGAACTCTAACCCACTTTGCACTGGAGGCTACCGACCTCGGTCCAACCACATTGTAGACTTTATTATAAGAAGTGGACGTAGCCACCTATTGGTGTGGATTGCTGTTGTGAAGGGCAGTGTCAAGAGGGAGGGGCTACGTACAAACAAATGGCAAATAAGACATTTTTAGGTGGCCAAAACAGTCACGATCAACTTTGATGACATAAAACACACTGTGAAAGGGTTAAAGTTGTCATATGGAGAACAGGGACTAGTGGATCTGTGATACTATGCTTCTGGTTTTTGTTCTTGAAGAAACAAAACATCAATCAGAACCCATTGGACTTTATAACAATGCTAAAAACAAAAAAAAATCCAGCCTCAGAACAGTCTCATCAGTATACCACATGACTGGCTTCATACATAACTCATTTTTTTTTAGAAACAACCTTGTTGTTTATTTAATTTTTTATGTTTATTTTGTAGCAACCCCGTCAAACACCATTTCCCTTAATTGCTAGATATTTGCAGGTTAACCGCTATGACTCGCCGAAAGAGGCGAGTCCTTGGGTGAGTCAAGGGTTTAGTTGAGACATGTCTGCAATAACAACAGGACAGGGAGGACGCGACAGGGTGGAAATTCTTAGACAGCAAAGATTACAACAAAGGAATTACAAAATCAACACCGTGCATTTTAACCTCATCGTGGCGCTAGAGGAAACATTCAGGGATCGCCTAAATCAGAGGGCTTCATCCTCTGTGGACCATGAATGCCTACATGTAGGAGATATCTATCTGATAGCTGTTGAGACATTTCAGTCTGGACCAAAAAGTGGTGAAGCAACTGACCACCAACCCTCGAGCCACACACGAACAGCACGTTTTTCAGTTCAAGGTAAATCCATCTTTAAATCTCATTCTGCCTGTCTCTGATGTGACTCCCTTGGTCTTACAATTCCCTCACTTTACTTTCCCTCCCACATTTGATTGGCTATTATTTAAGTCTCCAGTCAAAGACACGCAAATCAATCTCCCTCTTTCACTTTTTAATCACTGTCTCTTGCTCCCTTTCTTGTTCCTCCTTTCTCTCTGACTTAGCCTCTCTGACCCTTTGACTCAAGTCAATTGCTCTCTCTCTATACCTCTCCACTCCCCCTGCTTTGATTCATACATTTTAATTGCCCATTCCCCCATCTCTGGAATTAATTAATTCTTTATTCATACAAAGATGTGTAGAGCGATGAGAGAAGCGGGGGGGGGGGATGAAATCCAGCGAAGGAAACGGAGGAACACAACAACACACTTTGGCTGAGAAACAACAGATGTTGATAGCAATGATTACCCTGTGGCCAAATAGCTCAATCACTCCTTACTAACGGGGGATAAATCACAGAAATCACCTTCAACAAAAGCAAATGAGAAACACGCTTTCCCCCCGCCTCGCCTCTGCTCTGAATATCATTCGCCGTCCAAAGCCTTTGAGGGCGACGCTGTGGAGGAAACGCGGCAGATCAAAGCCGTCTCCCTCGCCCTCGCTCACTGCGGTCCTTACGCGGGGAGCGACAGATCTGGGTGACGAGTTGACGGCAGAGAAAATGATGCAGGGGGGGAAAAAGGTTAGAATGACATGTGAGGACATGTTATGACTGCTGCCTCGACTTGACAGTGCGGGGTAATTATGGATGGCCTCCTCTGTTGGAGAGGGGCTCAACACTAAGTCGCAGAGACGACTGAGGCCCCGGCTGCCTTCTGGCTGTGTGCATTAGGTCCCTCTTATGTTTTATTACTGCTGGAGGTCACATGGGGCTGGTTGGAGCTCCACTTAGGACTTGAAGCGAGCTTTCTGACATGAGAAGTTAACAACAGTTGCGGCTGATGTTTTATGGCTGGCCCGTTTTACTCACAGGGTTATTAGCAAAACGCATCCTCCGAGGAGCCGATGTAGCAACTTAACCAACCGGGCTGAGCGGGAGGAACACGGCAACGTTCTTCTTTCACGGGTCAGAAATCTCCTCGTGTCTTTAAAGGAATAGTTTGATAGTTTCAGAGGAAGTTGAGAAGATTAATATCAACGTTGTGTCTCTGTTAGCATCCCTAGCTTAGCGCTAAGACTGGAACCAGCCTCTAAACACAGGTAAAACAAGAGGTTCAACAAACAACATAGGCTACAATGTGCTAATAAGTTAGGGCCGGGTTTTTCCAGGTGTTTCCAACCTGCCTCCATTGTTCATGCTAAGCTAGGCTAAGAACATCACGCCCATAGCAACTTTAGCTAGATGTGCTGCAAGTTAACTTTCCCTTGGGTTAAAGAATTTGGTACTGGAAGTGTTCTGATTTCCGTATTTCCTTTTTCAGTCCGTTTAAGTATTGTAGGTTTGATGGTGCCCGAGTTTGATAATGAATAAAGTTAGCATGTTCTGTGTTTAACACATATTTGTTACCTAAAATGTCAAGTTTCTAAGGAAGCTAATGTTATTAGCATGCCTGTAGCCTGCACTCTTGAGAAAGTACCAGAGGAGATGCAGACAGACTCATGAGGATCACGCCATACCATATACATGTACTCTATGTTAAATGTAGGGATGGGACGATGTCGCAATAATAATCGTAAACATCGTCACGAGTGACTTGAAAAAGCTGTTTAGCTCTCTATCATTAACATGTTTTATAATGCAAGGAGACCTTATGATTTATGATCATCACATTTAAGATTAATTCATTGTTTGTTTTTTCCAACAAGGACGTGTTCAAGTGAAATTTTAAGACTTTTAAGCATATTTTGATGATTATCGGGATAATATCGTGAATTATGAATTATTTTGGCCAGGATAATCGTGACATGCCACTTTCATGCTCGCATGCTATGCTTACTATAAAATGTGTTCAAGTCAAGCCGTGTGAAAATTTGTTTGATAAACTTGGTCAAAGAAAAAAGCAATTTCCTTCCTGTGCTTCACCTCATCCCACTCCGCTGTTCATTTCGCTGCTACGTGTTCAATCAATCAAAGATGCCACGCTGACATTGCTGGCACAGCAGCTGAGGTGCATTGATTTCTTAAAGCATGTCAGGCTTCTGCGGCTGGTAAATGCGCCTCTGAAGGATCTGTTATGTTCTCACATCATCGTCGAGGTCCTGCTGATTCATGCCCGCTTGATTGCCCGCACGCCATAATTAGCTTGGTCAGGCAAACAAGCTACTCTGAAGTGGTTCTGCCTGAGTGTATCTTTTAAGAGACCTCGTTTTTTTTTTTTTTTTTTTTTTCCCTCAGAGGGGTATAGATTGGAATTAAGTGATGTCAGCATGAAACAAAAGGCTGAAACATTTAGTCGATACGCTGTCCTGACCTGGCAGGGAGAAAGTTGCTCAAGCCAGGAAAAGTACTGGATTTGCCTCTATTGTCTGGGAAGTAGTTTGACTGCTGCGCCTACAGTATGTTTAGGGAAATGGGGAGGGGGGGGGGGGGGATTTTTTGCTTTGTCATGGGGAATGCGATGATTCATGCTAAAAGAAGCCCAACATCTGGCCTCATTAATCATTTCCTTTCAGGTCTGGGTTTCAGGGAACTTTTCTCTTTTCATCACATTCTCTCTCTCTCTCTCTCTCTCTCTCTCTCTCTCTCTCTCTCTCTCTCTCTCTCTCTCTCTCTCCCCCCCCCCCCGCATCTGCCCTGCTTGTCATCTGTTGACATTTTGGCATGCCTCATCACCCACATCTCTCCTCCCTCCTCATTTGGTCCTAATTTGTTTAGATGGCAAAAAGAAGTGGGCTGACAATGAACGTGACTAAGGTGCGGAGGGAGAGACGGAGGGAAGGGAGAGAGACAGAGAGAGAGAGAGAGAGAGACAGATAGAGGGAGAGAGACAGTGGGAAAAGGAACAAAGAGGAAGAAACTGCCGAGTTGTAAATCAAGTTTGATGCAATCTGTTTGCATGCTGTTTAACAGTTAGGGAGTTCCTCATTACTCACTGAGCTCCGGTGACACATCCACATTAATGCCTCATGCTACATCGCCTGCGGGTGAACAGTGATAAGAACAACGTTTTCCATTCACTGTGATGACAACGCCCCCCCTCCCCACGTGCCACCCGTCAGACGTTGCAGTGCTCGGAAACGGCTTTTTTTCTTCTCCCACAAAGTTCCCATGACCGCTGTCGTGTCAACTGACGTGTATGTTCCTCTTTATTACATTTTATGGCTCAATCGTCGATCTTTAGGGACGCGGCGTTCATAAAGTTGACAGTTCAGAGATTTACTGTGTATAATATTAGCAGCATTAAAAGGCAAAACTGGGGATCGCGTTCAACGAGGAAAACATTGTCAAATGAAAATGCCTGTTAAGTTTAAATTCTTGACCTCAGAAGTAATAGTTTTATTTATATATATTTATAGAAACTCCATATTAAGTCTACATACTGGGTTTTTCCGAAGTTACAGAAATGTCATGGTCTTCCTCAAGGGATGACAGTTGCTGCCTCGTCCAAAGCAGTTATTTGACTGCACTCACTGCAGAAAGTAGACCCAAGAAGTTCAAGGACAGCTCACTGGCCGCTGACTGACTTGTTTGTCAGAGCCCAGACAAACACAGACGCATAAATCAAACCCATCCGCTCCAATTTCTTGTCAATATTGTCCTGTATGCTCTCTGCTAAAGACAGAAGGTCACTGATAGCCGACCTCAGCTGTTCTTCTGCTCTACTGCAGGATGAAGGGGGTAAATCACCTGGGCCTCGGCCTGCCGTAAACCTCTGTGAAATTGGGACTCATCCAAACCTGAACTTTTGGTGTTGCTTTTAATCAAAATGCCAGATGAAAGTAGGGGAGAGGGGAGGAGGAGGGGGGGCACCAACAGATAATAAAGAAAGATGAAAGAAGAGAGAGTAGACAGAGTGAAGAGGAGGGTGGGGGGAAAAGAGTGAAGTTTTTTAAATTTATCTCCCACCGGTCGGCCCTGAATGGCTGCGCTGGGATCAGTTGTACACAGAAGAGCAGCCGACGCAGACGAGGACAGAGCCAGATTGTTGCAACTGGACCAGCGATTAGTATCAAAGGAGAAGTACTTATTGTAAAAGGGATACTTTTATTGTGTGATTGAGACGTAAAAACTGACATTGCAGGAAGGCCATTTTACTGAACGAGCCAACTTTGTTAATCCCCTAAAGGGGTAACTAACAAAACAATAAAACAGGCTACATGAAAGTAAATTACAAAAACAAAACGTTAGAAATGATGCCAAAAACATATTTCATGAATAAAGTATCGTATGTCACTGAAGAGTTTCACATCTGTGATCTTTTAAATCGTATTACCAGTGTCAGAGGGGTATGCAGCAACAATTTCAGCCAATTCCAACTCTATGTAACATTAAGGGAGTACAGAAATGATTTAGAAATGCAGCTACATAGAAAATACAAAATCAATATATATTTGTTTTTAATAAAAAATGAGTTGCATATAGTGCAAACCCACTTTTCGAACCACTGACTACTACTACTATTAATATTATTACTACTTCTATTAATATTATTACCACTTCTACTAAAAACAAAGAGGAGGCAGCATTCAAATTAAAATGATTTGAGCTGTTCTCCATGGTTCTTTCCTCAAACATTCTCAAACTAGAAAAGTATATTCAGGAGAGTGCAGCTGTGTGTTCCAACACCCAAAGCAAAGAACTATTTAGTGTGCCAGAAAATTTCCCCCCCCAATACATATTATGTGAAATGCAGTATGCCAAAAACACCAAGACGTCCTCCTGCATCTGGTCTCATTTTTGGAAGTATCCTAGCCAGCTTTCTGTTCTATCCATTCTGACCCACAATCCTCTGCACGGCGGATATAAGAGGTTCAAAGTTCACAGTGCAATGTTATGACAAGCTAATCCCAACAGTAATGGCGGCTGTGCTGTGTACTAAAAGTTTAAAAAAAACATTGCATTCATTAGCAGATTTGTTCCATCTCATATCTTGCCCTAACTTTATTCCATCATAACATATCAGGTATGGAATTCATATCCAAAATGTGGTCTGCAGCAGATTACCGAAGGCTTGTTTTTAGCTGAGCTGATTACCAGAAATCCCTTGTGCTCTTCCACTTCAGAGGAGTGAAGAGTCAGCAAAAACCGTGACTCACCACGGCCATAAGAGTCCTTCAGCAAACAGTCATAAGTGAGCACAAAGAGTATGGGAAGTTAGCTGCAGACACTCACATCCCAACATGACCCCCCCTTCCCTGGGTTAGGGCACAGCCTTTTGCACAAACCCGTTGTTCCTGTTCCAGCCTCTGCCGTTAATACTGTTACCCCAACATGCAACAATAAAGCAAGGTGACAGTCACAGAACGCTGACTTTAAAGCAAGTAATGCACATTGTGGTTATTGGGAAAGTCCCGTTGCTACGTTTATCTCCATCAACACACCGAGAGGATGGTACAAGTCGGGGGTTGAAATGTCACACGATGTCAGGTTTGAATGTAGGAGGACTGGGTTGAGAGAGAGAGAGAGACAAGGAGGATGATTTAGAGTGAGAGAAACACAAGAGCCGAGAGCATTATGAGGACAGCTGGTTTGTACTCAGTAAACATTCTCAGAAGACGTGTAAGTGTCAAGACCTTTTCTTAGAAAGATGCTCTGTCTCCAATTTTGTCTGTCTGCCTTCCTGCCTGTCTGCCTGCCTACCTTTAATATAAGACATGTACTTTATCTCTATTATAGTTGCTAATAAAGTCTGCATGTCTTTTTTCTGTCTCTTCACAACGACCCTCCTCCACCTCCTCCTCCTCGCCTCGGTCTGAGCTTACCCTGAACAGCTTGGCAAGTATCGTTCTATTACATTCCATCAACCAGCAGCCCTGCAAACTCAATTTCAAGAATTACCAAAATGATTAATCCCTGACAAATTGTCAAAATTCGAGTAATGTGCGGCAGACACGGCTTCCACTCAAATCTTGGCGGGTCACGCGGTAGATTCAAATTAAGGTTATTACACATCTTGTAGTACGAGTCCCAGTAATTGTACGGTGTGTGAAATGTGGACTTAATTCTTTTACCTCCCATTTAAAAAAAAAAGTGTTTAAAGTGAAGTATCTGCAGGTGAAGGGGGTGAAAGAGTGCAGGAGGCGGGGATTCCTCTAGGGGGTGGAATTCATTTGTGCATCGCAGTAAATGAGGAAAAACTAACAAAAACAAATTACGACTGACTGACAGCGGACCAATAAAGTGCAGAGCTGCACCGAAAAGGTATGAAACTTAAACAAACTACTATTCGCAGCAGCTTTTACGACCATGTTGTCTAAATTACACCCAAAACAAACAAAAGAGCTTATATGATGTAACATTTAAGGTGGGAATTAAATGTAAACTGAGCTTTAAATGAGGCAGTAATGAAGTCAGTGTCTGGTGTTATCACACCAAATGTTGCCAGACTTAAGTAACATGGATTTTGCTATAAAAGCAGCAGTAATGTGCGGTCATCATCACGCCATTTTTCCTGCCAAAAGCCAAATTCCACTTCACCGGCTGGGACATTAAAAGTCCAAAAGAGAGTCGATAAAGAATTTCCACAAAGCCTCTTACTTTAAATACCAGATAATGGACTTTTTTTACAGTCACATTTCTTTATATCTGACGTTGCTTTTTCTCAACCTCAGCAACCCAATTCAACATGCCGATGTTCTGCAGTTACAATGTGCACAATCTGAGTTATGCACATTAGCATGCTAACGTTGGCTAAATAGCACAAAACACAAAGAGCAGCTGAGGCTGATGGGCAGAGAAAGGAAAAGTCAGGCCTCTTCTGGTGTTTCAAGGATCTTATTTCAGAAAAGATATGTCTGGTACTCGTTTGAAGTGCACAATGGGTTACAATTTGTCAATTTCAAAGACAATTTTACACGGTTTCCAGGTCTGCTAGCCGCTAGCTGTCTGCTAGGCCTCACCTCAGCTAATTCATGTCACTGAACTCAACCTTGGCTGTGTTTGTGGCGTTCATGTCTTTTGGAGGACTTTTAATGCAAATATGAGACAAATAACATGTCTTTCTGTGCAGTTAATTTGTAAGTAAGCAAATACATCACTTTGCCAATGACTTTAATGTGTCGCTAACGTGTCACTTTGCGTTTGTTGGTCAGCACCTTTAAAACCCAGCTCCAAATCCTCCACACCCGCACGTTGCTTCTGCTGCGTGGAGATAGAAAACAGCCACGTCATGGCTTAACAATCAGGCAACTCCACTATTCGGAGGGATTTAGTGAGCATCCAGCAGCTAGCTTAGCCTCGGTGGCTGCACACGGTCTTCAACTCGACTCTTGAATGTGGGTCTTACCTGTGGCGTTAACAAGCAGAGTAAGAACACACAGCTTGTGAATACACTGCACTGAACCCATCGTGATCCACACTTCTATATCTTTCCAGTTAAAAAGAAACATAAACCTTTCTGCATTTCTGGAGCAAGTAAATATTTTGGGAGCTGGTCGGGCGCCAGGTGCAACATCACCCCGCTGTGTCTCTCGCAGTGAGTAACCTAAAAGCAAACTTCTATATTTTTCAGCCGCATCAAGGTTTTTTTTTTTTTTTTTGCCACATAACGGTTAAGCAGGTACAACCTGACCTACATGCAGTAAATAGAGCGGTTCTGTGCATGAGCAATTAATCACAGTGAGTCCTAACAAAGCGGTGCTGTCCCAGCCACTTAGATAAGAGGAAGGCACAAGCAATTATGATAGGCGCTGTACGCATCGTGCCAGACTCATATTCCCACTGAGGATTTTTTCGTGATTTGCGAGCGTGAGGTGGGAGGGCGTTCACCTTTCACCGCGCATTACAGCTCGATGGGACGATACGGAGACGCAATTAACGCTCCATCTGTCTGCCTTCCTGTCTGTCTTATTAAACACCTGTCCGTCACTCGAAATTAATTCATTCCACCCATACTTTACATCACTGCACATTTACTCCGTCATGGTCTGTTTTTTTTTTATTTATTTTTTTAGGCTCAATCTGCAATGACGCATTTGCACAAGTGTTGTCACAATGCATGAGGGTTATCCAAAGTGAATGCGTGGGTGGGCGTGTGAAAAATGTATGCAGCTCTGAATGCATGAATGCCGACGTGTGTGCGAGCATGTATCATCAAGAAGGGGGGAACGGCCTGAAATGTTGATCTAACCTTGTGGCCCAGCTGTTTTTTCCTGACGTATTCACTAGAGTTTAATATTGAGGGACTCTGAGCTGTCAAAACACATCAGAGCGATAATGCATTTTATGGCACGATGTGCTCCGAGGCACATTTTTCCATGTTGAGAGACGTGTTTGTTGGTAATATCTCTCACACTGGGTGGGTGGAAAGATCAGAGGGTTGTTCCTATGTAACTAAAACAACATGGTTACTTTGTGTTTCCCCAACTTCCCCTTCTTCTTCTTTTTGTTGATCATGTGCAGGTTTTTACTCGCATTTTACGTCACTGCTAATCTTTACGTTTAAAAAACAAAACAACTTCCCATTGTTCGTCCTTGTCAAAACCTGGCGGCAACATTACCCACAATGCTTCTCAACAACTGGCAGTTCGCTTGGAGTTTTGTGCTATGCTAGTAGCTGCTAATGTAGCTTCAAGCTGCTAGCTGACTCGAGTGACATCGCTTGAGGCAACGTATCGGATCTGACGCCTTCATGCTACTTTTTCTCCACATCTGCAGCACTCTCCAAGACCTGTAAACTTAAAAAAAAATACAGATTCAGCACTGGAGTCAACACTGCACGACTAATAAAAAGTGTTGAAATGACAACTGAGTAGTAGAGTGGAAAACGGTATCACATCCTGAGTCATATCTTTCTATTTTGAACCGTTGCTCGGTAGCCAGCCGTTACACAGCGCGTTGACAAATGAGGCGAGTCGGACAGTCAGCATAAAAGAAAAAAACCCCTCAAAGGTTCCACCTCACCTCCACAGTTCCCTGATTCACTCCCATTAACCTCTCTCCCTCCCTCCGCGGCTCGCGGTTGTCTTCGACCTCCGTGACTTCAGCGTCCCGCTTTTTCAAAAACCATGTCCTCATTTTTCGGCTCCCTCCGATGGAACCGAAGACCTGTGAAACTGCAAGGCACTCCGGTTCCTTTGTGAGTTTGCGATTGCACTCCTTTAATGACCACCTCACATTAGAAGAATAATGTGGTTACCAGGATGTTTTGATTTTGAGAAGGCAATTTAACAGGAAGAAATTAACTGAGGTGTATCTTAATCTTAGCACTAAATGGCCTGAAAATACAAATCCTTGCTGCAATGAAATGTAAGAATATGACATTAAACTTTCATCTGAGCCTTTCCTATTTAGTCATATTTAATACTAAACACTATTTTTCTATCCTTATAATAGGAAAAATGTCGTTTGACTAAAGCGAATTGCACAGTTAATTTCCTCTGTTATCTGAGCGCTTATTCACCACCCACTGACATGGAAATAGGAGAGCAATTCAAAAGCCGGTTAAACTCCGGGATGAAAAAATTAAGAACACGAGCAGATTAGACTTTTTAATGGACATAAGTTGAATGATAATTACGAAAGAGAAGTGCTTGTAACTGTCAAAGCGAGGAGCTCCGACTGAGGAGAACTTAAAAGGGCAGCTCAACTTCAATTATGGATAAAGTTTAATTTGTCTGCGTTTTGAGAAACCTGCTCCTAAAGACATTGACCACAGAAGATAGCTGATACTGGACCATCCTGCTAGATCGTTCGCTGACGATACATTTCCCATCCGATGCTAAAATTATTGCACAAGACTTGAAACTAGCGATTGACACCATAAATGCTTACAATGCACTTCTTTTTTGCAACCTGAAGCGTCGCCCTCCGATGGCCGGCAAAGAGAAGTAAGGAAGGCACTTCTGCCTTGGCGTCACTTTTGCCGTCTGGGCGTAACCTGCTCTGGCACGGATCGATAGATGAAGGTGCAGCTCAGCTACAGCTACTTCCAGGCGAACGTCGGCCTCCGCCCCAGTGACGGACTTTTCTGAAACTTCCTCCCTCCTTTTGCCTCCCACCCAATCCCGCTGTGCGTTTGTGAATTGTGTCTCGCTTGGCACCCTTGTCCCAGCTGTCGCAGAAGAGCAAATCTGCGCCAAGCCGGATGCCCACGGGGCACAGTGGAGCCAGAGGCTGCCAGCTGGTCTGCCACGCTCTCTCCACTCACCCCACCCCACCCCTCGATGGCACACACACACACACACACACACACACACACACACACACACACACACACACACACACACACACACACACACAATCCCCTCGCTATCTCGCAGCCAAAAACCCCTCCATTGACCTCTCAAACTCGCCCCAGCTTCCCCCCCTCCTCCACACACACATTTAGACACACTCGGGGTGGGCACGGGCCCAAGTCTTGGCATGTCGGAGCTGTAAAGGCGACAGGAGTGTCAACAACATCACGGCGCTGCGACATAATCCCCCCTCATCGCCCTGAGCACGCCAGCGCAGACACAGCCTCAATCAATAAATCAGGCCTCTCGCCCAACAACTCTTAAGGAACAAAAAAAGGAAAAAAAGAGAGACTGGGGGTGTTTTAGTAATTGCTGCAGGGAAAGAAAGTGATGTCATCTTTAATTGTGGTGGACTATTTATTATGCTAATGCATATCATAATGGCAGAGATTAAGAGGCCAATTTGAAGATAAATGTGAGACGTTTTGGAGAGGGAATGTAGGCCAGCGAGACAATCAAGACATTTAACTGTGGATACGAGCTGAGAGTGACTTTTGTTCTTGGAATTGTTGTGTATTCACTGTTTTGTTGCCATAGATCCTAAACGTCCCGCTCATATTGAAGCGGTTATTTGTTCAGCGTTATTTCAGCCCCCGCATTTATGGAGATCTCACCCAAGCCAAACGGCTGCAAACGCCGCACGGCACAGGCTCTTAGAAACAGGGGGACGCTTGTCATCACGGGTTATTGTGCTGGACGCCGCTGAGGAAAAACTCGCCAAAAATGTGTCTCGCTGCGTTCCGTCTGGCGTGAGCTCATCCTCAGAGCGGTGGACGGGATGTCGATCTGATGCGGTCACAGACTCTTACCACACACACACACAATCATGCACATCTTGTACCTACCTGTTTGCAAAACACAGTCTCAAGTATGCACACATGATGGACAGACAGATATTTTTACCTCACCGGCACGTAATCGACACACATGCAGAGAGAAACACTCACTAAAAAACACACCTCGCCAGCCTCTGTAGCTCCGCTCCAGTTGAGCGCGACATCAGATCACTAGCGGCAACCGTCACGCCGAGACCTTTATATTCAACATAACAGCGCTTTTAAATATGAACATTATAGCATTAAAGTTTAAATTGATTAAATCATTTGGTGCATATGTCAAACAAATCAGTCAGTATGGAGGAAATTACTTGTCAACATCGTGTTGCTATGCAAAATGTGCTCCGCCAATAAACACTAGATCATGTGACTTATACTCAGACTTTTATATCCACATAATAGGAATGTTTGTCATTCAAACATTAACAGTGTTGTTTGGAAAAAGCATGGGAGGTCCGAGACTAAATTTGTTTGGAGATGTGGGTTAGAGCTACTTTGGCTTCAAAAAAACACTCAACATTTTTCACAAGAAGTATCTGTTGAAGTCAACAATGCCATGAAAAAAAAGTTATCTCAGACTCAGATTTAGACTTCCCATAAACCTGGAAAGTGGTTATAAAATCCTATCAAACACTTTAGATATCCATCAGTCAGCAGTTAGAGAAATTGTCTATCCATGGAGATGATTTAATACCGTGGCATCTCTCCCTAGAAGTGGGCGCTCAACCAAAGGCACCATGCAGAATCCTCAATGAGGTTAAACAAGAATCATCTAAACCAACTAAAGCCTAGAAGGGAACACTGGAAGTGGTAAACATCTCTGTTCACGAGTCCGAAAATCATTGAAGAGACAGGTTGCCCGTGGCAGGAAAAAAAAAAAAAACATTTCTGCACCTGAAGTTTAGTTTTTCCAAAGAGCAAAGAGAAACTCTGGGAGGAATATGCAGCACTATGTGTGTCGTTAAAAGGGCATTGCTTACCAACATGAAAACATCATCCCAACGGTGAATTTCAGAAACCCCTCCCGAGCGTTGTGCAGCTCGGATCCACAGCTACCGGGAACACACGGTCGAGGTTATTGCTGCAAAAAGGGGTTTTATGCCATTTATTCAATGCCAGAGTTCACTGATTGAATGTTTAATGGGGGTGTTCATGTGACTTACATGAAGATCAGATCACATTTTGCAACCAATTAATGCAGAAAACCAGATCGTTCCCGAGAGTTCACATGCTATTTCTTGCCATTGTAATTTGTCACTGCCTTACAAACGAGCCTTTTCGGATCTAAAGGAGTTTTAAATGGTCTCCGGAGCGGCAATCAGAGCAGACTTGGCTTTTTCAGGAGGGGGGGCTTAATGAGACTAACGCTAAAACAGAACATTAAAGACTATATATTCAGACATTATCGTATGAAGAATGTGTTTTTTGCACATTAAGGCACGCAAACGTGTTCTAGAAACCCGAAATACAAGCATGGAACTGGAAATGAACACAATATGTGACCTTTAAGCATTTGTGGGGTTTTGTTGTGAGGATCTCACCATCTTCCCTTCACACTATTATGAAGTGTAACACATTCTTCACTGATCACGACAAAGCTGTGATCGGTTTGAACGTGTCGGTAAAGTCAACACAATCTCATTTTATCAACATAAATGTCTCCTATCATAATTACATAATACTGTTTGGAAAAAATGATTTTTATCAGAAGGTCTACGGTTAACCAGAACCCACATACAAGGTTACACAACGGGTGTGTTCCTGTTTGTTCTCACCGCCCATTCATCACCTGCAGCTGTCGTGAATATGACATATGAAATGCTGTGAAAGAATCATATTCCTGGGGAAAAGAAAGAGAGAGAAAGGAGGGCACACGAATGCACCGGATTACACATTTCCCTCAAGTTTGACCATAAATGCCCCCTCACTTCTATTGATCATCAACCTGTAGGACAAACATGACCTTTGACAAACAAAACCTCAATAACATTTCTGGTGAAAGGGAGAAATTTAGGACACATTAATCATTCACCGGGACTGGAAATACCCTGACATCGATGTCCATGTGGGGAGGATTGAGGAAGAAAAGCTCTAAATGAATATTGACTCATACACAGTGGATAAAAGTCAGCAGGCCTGTACTTCAAACCCCCGAGGACACCAGAGCACCACCACATGTTTCACTGTCCCAGTTCAGTGCAACACGGTGGAAACAAGAAAAAGGCAGTTTCTCACCGAAAGGCAGCGTGTTGCATCATTTCTTCTGCTCCGCGTCTTTGTTCTCTCTTTCTCTCCCTCTGTTTTTTTTTTTGTTTTCTCCCTTTCTTCCCTACGTGATATCATTCCACCGAGCCAGCCACTCACCAACCTGACAGATCAAGGCCCGGCGCTGTGAAAATGTGTCGGCCATTTTGGCTCCGTCAGAGCCGGAGTGCTCATTAGGAGGCGAGTGTGACGGAGGGCTCTCTCTCTCTCTCCTCCGCCAGACGGGTTCGCCTTCACAGAAAAAGAGATGGGGGGAAGGGAGGGGGAGATACAGGGCCAGAGAGAGGAAACGTGCCGGCGGGTATCATTAAGGTCGGGGCACAGGGCTGTTTAACGAGTGAGCTCGCTGCACCCCTTCATCCTCAGTGGCGCCTGCTGGCTGGAGGCCCCCAGGTTGTGCCCCCCTCCCCCTCCCCCCCCAGTAGGGGCCGCCGCCTGTTCCATCGCTGCCCAAATGTAGAGGAGATTTATTTTCTCACTACCTGTGGAGCAACCGGGCTAAATTGGCACAGGCTTTAAAAAAAAAAAACTAAAAATACCCGAGAAAACATCCACTCAGGAGCTCGCTCACACACGCCGCCTCAGGGAAGAGAGATTTACTGCATTCGATCGCTCTCTCTCTCTCTCTCTCCAGTCCGAGGCATAATTGACTCGGCCTGACACATAAACATAGCGGTAATAACCCCGGCTTCCCCTTGATGTTGGGGGCCGGGGCACACAGCTGCTGGTGGAAGCCACCGGGCTGCAGGCTGGTAGCATCCCTGCCGTCGCCTGTCCCACATTTCCCACGTAGGCTTCTCATTTCTTATTCGAATACAAGGCGAAGAGGTCACGTGATCGTTTCACCAGTGACACAACAAAGAGCAGCGGATAATAGCTGTGAAGATGAATAAAAATACATATTAGCACATCTCTTGGTTTTGTGCCACAGGAAAGACATAAATAGCTTTACAAAAATGTGACACCTACTTTAAATGGTTGCTGTGAGGAGAATAGAACTCACTATCTCTCTATTAAAGCACTTTCCCATCTGCCATTCCAGTGAACTGCACTCGGCCATTATAGAATAGAATACATAGAATATGATATTAAAGGATGATTGTGTAGATTGTTCTTTTTTGACACCAACAAATCACATGAAAGGAAGAAAACCAACAATGAGCTGATCCTCAGTATGTTGATGTTCCTCCCATTCACTAAAATGACTAAAACCAGTGAGCTGACATGTTCCCAGACACTCTAGTTTAGTCTCCAACAAACTACTAACAATATACTCGGACTGATCTTTACAGATTTAGATCTTAAGTAAGACTCGATGGTGAAGTTGGAACCTATAAAACTGTATTATTGAAACTGTATAAAAATGCAAATACATTTCTAATTAAGGCAACAAAACTACCTGGATAGGTTACGTAAAACATCCTGATTTGGCGTAAACTAAGTATGTTTCTTACGGACACTAACAAAAATTTCGAGTTTGTTTGATCCAATCGTCCACCTCGACCTCCTCCCTCCGCAGACCGCTTAGAAACAGATTTGCGATGCGTCTAAAACAAATACATTCACATACAGTTTGGCAATTTTTTGTTGCCGTCCACAAATAGTGATGTGATTTGATATAAAAGCAGATGAATTAAACTTAAGATAACCCTCTAGTGTCAGATTTAACATATGAGGGAAATGTCTTTTGGAAATAACCTTCCAACATAGGTTTATTCAGTTTTTAGGTTTACTTGGTTAGGTTTAGGCAACACGACTACCTGGATATGTTTAAGGATAGTGGTTTGGGTTAAAATAAGTGTAATGTTTGCTGGCATTACATCACAAAAGCATCCGAAAATAATCGTAAATAAGAAGGATGGTCATTAAAAGGACGGTGCGTCAGTGTCGTACTTATTTGACCCTATGTTTGTATAAAATATGGATTTGTGCAGCTTTAAGGTGACAAGCGTTACTTTAGGGGAAGCTGAACTGAATTTAAATGCTTTTTGTGACCCATTATTTCCCTCTGTACGCTGCGGTTGTCCAATCGAATAGATTTTGCTGCCTTCTTGTAAAAAACTTTGAAAGGCTGCCACAGTAAATCAGTGCAAATGGACGAGCCCATTCTCCTCGGTGAGCCCGACACCGGTCGTGGCGAAGCCGGCTAGAGAAAAAACCCTGTAGAAAGTAGAGCGGAGGCCGAGTTCACGACCGGATGGATGTCAGCTTGATCTTAACTGAATCAACACGCCGCGAAGGTTGATAAGAGAGGCTTAAAGTCCCTCAGCTGGCGAGGAGACTCTGCTGGTGCCCACTTACATGTGAAGATACGGACGCGTACGTAGCGGCCACGCCGACGCTTCCACCAGATACCAACACATGGAGGAGATGATACACACACACACACACACACACACACACACACACACACACACGGCCCACTGAGATTTAAAAGGTTTTCATATCAGTCATATTGACGGGATCAGTGAGAAAAGGATAAAGTGGGAGACGGAGAGGGGAGGGGAAGGGGGGAGGGATGTAGATGAAAGACAACAGAAGGACGAAAAACAAAGATCAAAAACAGAAGAAAAAAAGTTGAATAAAAGTTGAAAAATGAATCAGTTGGAATAAGGGGAGGGGAGCAAAAAAACTATTTTGACACCAACCACTAGTTGAAAACAACACGTACTCAGAAATCAAACGAGATAAGAGACGAGGGGAGACAGGGAGAGCATGAGAACGCGGGGATGGAAAAGAGAAACTTTTCTTTCTTTTTTTTCTCAAAGTGGCAAAGCATAAAAAAAAAAAAAAAGCACCTTCCCTTCTGAAACATGAAGGGAAAACAGATGTGATACCCTCGCTAGTCGGCGCGATCCGGTGTCAAGTAGCGGGTACGCGACACGGGCGCGCCAACAAACAGTCGCGGTGTGTGGCCAGAGCCCCCCGATGCGAGTACCAGTGCTCATCCTGACACTCCAAAGGGGGCTCAGCGTGCGCACACACACCCTAAGATGTTTAATTCATGTGCTCGACATGAATGTGTGACGGAGGGACGGGGAATGCAGAGCGCCTGTGCTCAGCACGCCGGGCTTCGGGATGATGCAGAGAACGCCAGACGGGGAGGCCGCATAAATAGAGAAGAGGAGAGAGGTAACGTCAGCGGATGAAGAGGAAGTAAGTGATGTGGGAGTATCCATAGCGACAAAAAAAAAAAGAAAAAAACTGAACACTGTGAAGCTATAATGGTAAGAGAGAACAAGTGATGGATAGAAGTGGAGCAGCAAAAGTTAAAGAGAGAGAAAATAGACAAATAATTATAAAAATAAAAACCTGTAGAGGTCTCATGCAGGCAGGTGGTAAGAGCCCAAAGTGCTGAGGGTGTGTGCTGCAGGTCTCGGGAGATGCAGGCAGGGGACTGAGTGCTAGTGATTTTCTGTCATATCTCTCCTTCTCTTCATCCCTCACGCCTGTTATCCTCCTCCTCCTCCTCCTCCCCCCCTCCTCCTCCTCCCTCACCCCGTCCTGCAGCATGTAAAGCAGAAAGACTTCAGCGTGTGTTGCATCACATTGTAGAATTAATCGTGATACTTCTCAAAATCGACGGTTCCTTCCCGTTGCAGAAGGATGTCACATGTTTTTGTTTTTTTTGCCATTTTTCTTAATTCCTGTATTATGAACCGGAAGAGGAGAGTGCCGCCGTTGCATCTCCTGAGAACAGGAGGAATCGTGGGAGGACGATGATGTACAAAGCTAACCAGAGCTGTGAATTCACATGTTAGTCCACATGAGAGAAGATATAACAGAAGACCTGGCTGGTGTTACAATGTGGCGTCTACCTTTATGGGTCAGTTGAGAAGTAAACATACACATTTACATATTCCTGTACACATTCACAAATCTCAGTCTGCATTTTTCTTTTTACAGATTAACAAATCTAAAAGCGACTTCCTCCAAATCGTGAATGGTTCCTTCACAATTTGGAGACACAAAAATTCAAATACACAAAAAGGCTGAGGTAAAGAACGCCAGGCAATGCACATCTGGCAGCCAATCAGGGAAGAGTATTGTCTGTGTCCTGGGTAGACCTCAATATGGGCGTGAGTGTCGCTGCTGTCTGTGAGAAATGATATACTAATCACACACACACACAATAAACAGAAAGCATCTTATACATGAAGATTAAGATTTATTATATATACTCATGATATCAATATGACCATTAATATCCATCATCAGGCACCTCATACAGTATGTAGATAGACTGGGAGGAGAGACTTGGTGTGCATGCCTGTTGGTTACAGAAACACGAATCCAAACATGCTTTCAACACGGCAGAAAAAAATAAAAATTGAATTCTGGTCTTCCGTACCGAGTGTGTGTTGATCGCTTCTAGGCGTCTTTATGCATAACTAACGTGAAACCCGTGAGCTACTGTGAGTGTTTTAACCCCCAACTTGTTTAGAGATCTGCACGTTTGTAGTGTCACGGTGCGTCTTTGCAGGTCTGGTTTTGTGTGTTTTGCGTCACGTGTGACGACGGTTGTGCAATAACGTTGTGTGAGGTTCAGTCTGGCGTCCCTTTGTGTGTTTCGGCGTCTGTGAGTACGTGCCAAACCTTAACAAGTGCTGGGAGACCGTGGGCTGAGCCAGTTCAGGCAAGCTCGGACACCTTGGCACAGTTGCCCAGATCCCGAGCTGGTTATACCTGGTTATCAGAGCCAGAAACCCCCCCCACCTCCCATTGCATGTAGGGAGCGGTATAAACATAAGAGAACATAAAGAATCAATATTTTACTGCATACACCCAGGGTTATTACAGCGCTGCAGCACTTACACACACACGCTGCTACATTTGTTATGTGGAGCCTGCAAGCAAATGTGGTTCTTGACCCAAAGTTTAGACCGTCTGCATGACATTTAGAAGAATCCATTTTCAAAGGACGCTCCGAGAGAGAATCCATGTTGACACAAACGCTTTCAATAATCCTTTACAGCCACTTTGAAACGGGCGGCGACAGCACGGCGCTTTCTTTACAATCCCCCCTAAAAAAATATGATGAAATTCAATGAAAGTGGTTGGTATACTGTAAGATCACAAAAAGGAGTCAGCCTTGTGTTCATTTCCCCGACGGATTTTGGGGGAATGCATGGACCTTGATTATGTGCTTCTGCGCATCCGAGCAAAACGTGAGGGTTTGATTGAAAGCAGTTTGACATTCTGGGAATATTTTCACTCGTGTCTGTCTGCTTGATATGAAGCTACAGTCAGCAGTTAGCGTAGCGTAGCAACTAACCTGGCTCTGCCTGAAGGTATCAAAATGAACCAGTCACTTTTCCCTATAATATATCTCTTCAGGATGTCGTGAAATCCAAAATCGGGGGCCAAAGGGAAGCTCGTTGTGTCACCGTCCCCGTCTTGGCAGTTTCGACTCGGTTTATCCAATTACGGGCAAAGAGGTGACTTATCCCATGATGCAGCAGAGGAGACAGCTAGCGGCTCGCGACCTTAGATGGCACTCGCCTGTCACTCAAAGTGATCAGAGTGTTTATGTTCGGGCTAAGCTAACTGTTGCTTTACATTTAATGGACGAATACATTTGTTGTGTTTTTACTTCGATATAGTCAGAAGGAGTCATACAAAAACAGTAAAAATGACAAATGAGTTCATTAGTGAGATTTACAAGTGCTAGAGGAGTTCGGACAGAGTTAGGCTAGCTGTTTCCCCGTTCAAGTCTTGATGCTAAGCTAAGCTAACAGATTTCTGGCATCAGCTTCGTACAAAGAGTACAGACATGAGAGTGGAATCAGTGAATACGTCTCCCATAATGCCAAACTCTTACTTTAATGCCAACAACAGGCTGCAGTGAACAATATCACAATCATCTAATATAAATGCATTATCTTGATGAAAACAGTTAAATCGCTGAGTCAGCGAGTCTTTTGCACAAATGAACAAATGAAGCCAGGACTCAAACGTGCCAGCGTTTTTTTTTAAACCACCGCCAACCATTGCTCCCAGTTCACATATCGACAGCGGAGAAATCCCAAAGTTAACGGCAGCTCCGGCCCCCACCCTTCCTCCCACGGCTTTGACAGACACGGACACGGCATCTCCACCCGACTGTGAAATAGCCACTTGTGTTTTAGCTCGAACATCTCCATTCCTGTGTGACTGTAAACGCACACGCACACACACACACACGCACGCACACGCACACACACACACACACACACACACACACACACACACACACACACACACACACACACACACACACACACACACACACACACACTTTTGTAGTCCTGGATCGACTGTACGTCCTGAAGAACTGATCGATAATATTCAATCTGCTCCCGGGTCTTTGCCGCATTAGGCTACAGCTGCTATCCAAACAATGAATGGCTGGACACACAGGGACCCGTGTACAAATAGAATCCCATTAAAATGCAACGGCTCTCTGGGGCCCCGAAGACGACCGACACCCCCACCACCACCACCTCCCGCCCCCACCCCCCCGCTCCAACCGCAGCAGCTATTTTATGCACCTCTGATTGACAGCTCCCATCCACGAAGGAAAAATATTCTGTTGCCATGACAACAGCTCATGCTTTACCAGCATTGGGATACAAGCGTTTGATAAATCTCACACCGGTGCACTGATATCGAGAGGTCATGGCAGCGGATGATGATGATAATGCATTTCACACACAAAGTGAAGAAGATGACGGACGGCTGTGGGAACAGCTGTTTTTTGTTTGGTAACAGACACGTGTGCTTTTTTAAGTGCAGTTAAAATACCTATAATATCAACAGTGAGTGGCCATTATTCACATCGACAGCAGAGATTGAGTTTCTCATCAGAGATAAACAGAACGCGGCGGATCTTCCCGACGCACTGACAGACGATGAGCTTGTGTGCACAGCACGTCTCCTTTCTAACACTATTTCCAATACGTCTCATCTAAAAATAGTCTCAAGCTGCGAGATGGAAAGCAGACAAAGCAATAAAAAAATAAATAAAAAAAAGAGTTGGTGATACAGAGGGGAGGATATGAAAAAAAAAAGCCTCTTTTGTTATCTGTGATGTCTTTTCTTCCTGTTCTCTCCTCATTAGCAGTAAAGAGTTCCAAGTCGAAGAATCTCTCGGTTCATGAAGCCTCTTTTTTCGCCAAACCGGCTCCTTCGTTTCTCCCGTCAGCCACTCCCATTCCCTCCTTGCCCTAGTACAGTGCTTTTAGGGACACCGAGGGAATTTCCTGCTCGCAGTTCATCCCTCCCCCCCCCTTCAAGGTTCTGCTTCATCTCCTTCAGATTGCTTTTCACGATGACGCCCGTTCATTTCGGAGGAGCCAACCTAACCGTGCCTAATGTGATGCCAGGGTGGGTTCAGTGTTTATTCCCCGGCTAACTGTTGGTTGTTTTCACAGTGAACTTCCCTCCGCCTTACTGTCCATCCTAAGGGAGTGATCCACAATATGGAGAAGGCAAAAAGTCAGGGGATGGTTCACCAGGCGGCGTCCAAACAGGGGATCTACGCACAAAAAAACACACATCATAAAAGTGTGTCATCCCTTTGCCGTTGTGGGAGCAGATAAAGAGGATGGATAAAAGGAAGGAGAGGTGGATAACATGGCAAGCGTACTCGTGGGAACAAACGCACATTTAGGCGCCACAAACGGAGCAGGTTTGGATTCGACTGACAAAAAGTGGATTATAGGTGTCACTTTTTAACCGGAGCAGGTAGGGCAGGTTTCCCTAACAGCAAGTCAGCGCACACACATGAAACAAGGCGATGGTTCAGAGATTATGTTTCGGTTTTAAATGCTTTTTTAGGAAACCCAGCCAAGGCGAGTGTTGAATTCTGGGAAGCTTAATTGTTGCAAAGAGGAAGGGGGGGGGGGGGGGGGGGTGCTGGGCTGTCGGCGTGGATCTTGAGGGTGACGGGGTGAAGTGGTTCTGAGGGGTGTGTGGGAGTTATAGCGTGAGAGGTCTGGTGGAGGTTTTGGCTGTGAAAGGTCAGAGATGACTGGAGATGGGACGCCTGTAATGGAAACTGTTGGTCAGAGTCCAGGAAGCAGTGAGGAATTGTTTGGACTGCGAGGAAACGGCAAGTCAGAACTCGTGGGAGCTTCTCAGGAGTGGCTGGGAAGAAGTTTTTTTTCTTTTTTTTTTCTTCTCCAGATCGGATGAGGAGGGAGACCAAAGGTGTGAGACGGCGATTGTTCCACAAAGAAGTCTTGGGGATGTTGGCTGGATGTTGAGGCGGTGGGCATCTGCGTCCGTTTGTGACCGGGTCGTCCTCCTCCTCGTCAGGCTACGGTGAAGATGGAGTGCACTCCAGAGAGGCTGCAGAAAGAGAAAAGAAAAAAAACAGACAGAAAATGAATCGGTGGGTGTGAAACGGAGAGACAGTGCTGCCATTGGGAAAAGAGAAACAATGACGATCGTCGTAGCAAGAGCGAGGACTGGAGCGGGTTGGGGCGGGGTGCAAAAACCGAACCGAGCGACGAGTGACGTAGATGAGAGAGGAAATTAAGAAGTTGAGATCAAACAGGAAAAGAAAGGGAAAAGGGCCGAGATAACAAGCACGGGCACAGTGAGGCATAAAAATGGATCAGGGGGATGGAATTAGAAAAATAGAAGGGAGAGGGCAGAGATAAGAGAGACAGGATAAAAGAGAGACAGAGGGAGAGAGAGAGGAGAAGGGGGGAGGACGAATAAAGAGAGAAGGGGGGACATAATTATAAAATGGCACGAGAAAATCAATGCAGCGAGCAGCATTGTGCTTGCAGGCGCCGTACAAAGGGAGGTGGAGAGAGGCGGCGTGTCCATCAAACAGATACACACCAGCACATGTCACACACACACACACACACACACACACACACACACACACACACACACACACACACACACACACACACACACACACACACACACACACACACACACACACACACACACACACACAGGCAGAGTGAAGACAAGGAGGATGAGTCAGGCAGATGAAGCGGAGAGAGACAAGTGACATTTAGAGCTCAGTCGGAGCATGTGATGACAAGGCACAAAGATACATGCCAGCCCCGACTCTGACAACAGCTTGTGTGTGTGTGTGTGTGTGTGTGTGTGTGTGTGTGGATTAGTGATTTTATATATTATTTTATTCAACTGCCGGAGGTGAAACCGAGGGCAACACAGAGCTGAGAATTCAGGTTCATACTTTGAAAGGAGACACTTCTGTGGAAGTATTTAGATCCAAGAACATGAGGTAGAAAGTAAAAGTCTTGTTTTTCAAATTCTAGAGCAAAAGTATTACCAGCAGAATGGAATATTAATATCAAAGTAAAAGTACATATTCAGCTGAAAAATGGCAAACTAGTTTATTTATGTGGTGAGTCTGTTGTATGTAATTTAACATGGGAGGCTACGGTGATCGATTCGCTTTTGGAGGCAGCTTCAAGTGGTCATTAAAGGAACTGCAGTTTTTTTTTGGCATTCCCGCATTGGCTTCATTTTTCAGCCCCGGGGGTTGCCACTTAGGATCAGGGAAAGATGATGAGTTTAGCTAAGTTTAGGGGACATTATGTTGTCATGGTGACAGTAACTGATATAGATTTGGTAACCATCGTGATCATTCTTTGAAAACAAGAAGAAGAAAAAAGGGACAAGTACCTGCAGTACATAAACACCTTGGCTTGACTATTATGGTATATGCAGACAGTCATGAAAGTCATGCCCCCCACATACACACACCATCCCTCTTAACTGTATTAGTACCATTGCTTATCAGTGCAGCGGGACCACACAGCACAAAAGGCTGAAATTCATTACAGTCGTAGGAGGGCCTTGACAAGCTGTCAGCATGTTCGAAGAATTCTTCAAATCCCCCTCCTCTCTCTTTCTGTCTCCAGAGAGTAGTGAGAACACTTAGAGCTCGGCTATCTGCTTCCACACACACACACACACACACACACACACACACACACACACACACACACACACACACACACACACACACACACACACACACACACACACACACACACACACACACACACACACAAAGAGGAATGTCTCCCGGTCTACTTCTTAATTTCAAGGACAGTTTGCATTGTCAGACACAGACGGCTACATTTACACCGCCGTACAAACACAGAAAACTCTGTTTGGAATCTTAATTTCATGGGTAGTTTACACATTGACTCTCTCCAGAAAACACACACACACACACACACACACACACACACACACACACACACACACACACACACACACACACAAACACACAAACAGAACAGGCCTAGAGGTGTAGATCAGTGACATACTCTGTATTTCCAATTTATTTCGGCATCTCTACTTCTCTTGGCTGCCACTATACACACAAACCCTCTCTCTCTTGTGCAAACACAACACACACACACACACACACACACACACACACACACACACACACACACACACACACACACACACACACACACACACACACACACACACACACACACACACACACCTTAATATAAAGGATAATTTGCTGTTATGGCTGTGGTTACATCAGCAGGAAAACATTCTCGGATGATCAAAGAGATTATTGTTGCCATAAAACTGCAGAACAATAAAAGCCGGGATGCTTCCACAACCTTTAATGCGAACATATTTCCCAACCTGGTTGAACAGTTGAAGAGCGGTGTGAAAGAAAAGAAAAATAAAAGACGGAATACGATCATCCTTCAGCCGGCGCTGCTTCAGTCTTCAAGGGCAAAAAAGAAAAAGAAAACGAAGGGCAAATTACTCCAGAAAAATCATAATTACTATAATCGGCCAAACCTAAATTAAACAGAGCAGCGTGTGAATGCCTCCCTGACATGCGTGGAGTGTGTGTGTGTGTGTGTAACAGCGTCTGACAGAGAATTACAATTTCGGCATGTTTCTGTGGTGTGTAATTGAGTGTATGCGAGTGTGAATGAGAGACGGGGAACACTCGGTTTGTCTGCAGTTATTAAACTAACCAATTACAAGGCCCACTCATCACGTTTACGTCCCAGACAAAGGGAGAGTTGATCTGTTATTAATGCGCTTCTTCCGCAGTGCAATTCACACAGGGATTCGGTCTCATGCCCATACGTTTACCCACGAACACACACGAACACACACAGACTGAGGCAGGCTTTACCTGTCGGGGAGATCCTTGACAAGCCTTTGGATGTGTTTGTAAAGGATACTACATTGTTTTATTGTCCACAAATGCTGCTTACAAGAATCCCTATTCCTCCGTCAGAGTCATTTATTTGGTATCGATCGTATAAATACTTTTAATTAAAAGAAATCACTCCTATGTGAATGACTTTTGGCTAAAATGACTGCTTTTTAAATCTCAGGGAGTGTGAGATAGAATTCAACATATCTCATGGGATTAGTTGGCAAAAAGAAATACAGCTTGGATTTGATTCCTTCATGGGTTTCATCCTTTCATACGGAAGGAAGTGATGATCTGTTAAAGGAGGAGTAAGCTCGTCCCAACGGGCGGCATTATGACGGGCCCTAGCCTACCTCATCATATTGGCTCCACACACGATCAAATAGAGACCTTACATTAACATTTACATAATTCATCATTCCTAATGACAAAAAGCAAAGAGGATAAGAGATTATTCATTTAATTGAATAGCTTTTTTCATATTTTATTCATAGTGGGAATAGATAATGTAGAATAAGTATATTAGTTTGTTACGAACTGAGAAAGGAAGTAATGTGGGAGGCTATATCGCACCGTGCACAATGGCGACTTTTTCTTTATTTAACGTGAGTTCTTCTTTGAGATCTCCGAGGTCATTCTCCAGACAACACAATGTCGAGGAGGGCCCACTCTCCCAGCACCAACAACGATCAGCACAAAAAGCAACTCCAAGCCAACCGTCCTTCTGTCGAGGAGGACTTCCCACAATTATGGCTTGTGACCCTTTCAAAATAAAGCCTCCATTCAGCTGTGAATCACGAGCAGTTTAAAGAAAGTTTTCTCAGTTTTAGTTTTCCATTCCAAGGACTTTTAGAGGACATATTTTAGATGTAGAAGATTCCACAAGAGAAAATAGAAATCTAACGGTTGATTCATTTTTTTAAACCCCCCCTCCTCTAGTAGCAGTAGTCTAGTTGAATAAGTTCGTCCAGTCTGCCCAACTCATTGATCATTTATCTGACTGAGTTGGAATCTATGGCCCCGACCATGACTCTGAAATATCAGTAGCCTAACTGTGCTGTGTATTGATAAATCCATGGCGCTGTCCGGGGTGCTGAAGCACTCGACGTCTCCTCCGCCCTTCTATCAGTTTCTATAATATCCTTCGTATAGCTCGGCGCTCCTCCCGGGCCACACGCTTGGATAACTAATCTAAGTGAAAGTTCAGACGACTCGGGGAAAGGCCACCGATACATATATGCACAGGCGGGCCGCATAAATGCCAATATATATTTATATTATGTGTGGGTTTCCAGCCTCTGTGGTGCTCAGATAAGGTTTTGGAGAGCCTCGTCTCCCAGCGTGTGTTCAAAATAGGTCATCTTATTCTGCGACTCGGAGCGAGCGCGCCTGCTTCTCTTCCTGCCCTGATTTCAACAACATAAACATCTGACGGGAAGTCCCCCCCCACCCCACCACACCCCACCCTCTCCCTCCCCACGTCTATCTCTTTAAAGCAGCGCTCCTCATCAGCATAACCCAGTGAGCTTGAGTAAATAAGTCTATTTTATACAGAGCAAGAGACAGACGAATGGCACTTCTCAAAGTGCTTGTATTTTGGTATTCTAGTTGTGTGTCGAGGTGGATTTGTTTGCTACTGTGGCTTTTCCAGTGTCACCTGCCAACACACACACACACACACACACACACACACACACACACACACACACACACACACACACACACACACTTTCCTCTAGTTGCTCAGTGGGGGGGCTGCCAAACGAAGCTCGCTACCATTCCTTTACTGCGCTGCTCTATCATGCAGGATATCTCTCTTGACACAGAGCTGTCACGGCCTTCAGGGCTCGAAGACGGCGATGCGGAGGAGCAAAAAGTGGAACAGTAAAAAAAAAAAAAAACAAGCCCCTCATTTATTCTGCCGCATGTATGCTGATCCCTGCACGTGTCTATATTTGTATGCACGTCTGCACGGGCGCGTGAGGAAACTTCTGGGGCCTTTAGATGCTGTTAAAACAGGGGAGACCTAGTTTGCTGGTGTGATTGGCCCAAGGCTTTAGCAACGTCTTCAGGGGTCGCTGGTTCGAATACGTCACCGAGTTTGGAGCATTGTGTTGTCATAATTAAACTGCTAAAATGGTGTTTACTATAATAAGCAACGCTGACAACACATTCTCACTTCCAACGTGCCAAATGCTGAACGTCTGTGTTCCCAGGAAATGTACAGTTGGACTTTCTTCGCTCTTCAGACCACGATAGCTGCTCTAACTATGGAATAATGACTTTTCTATTAACACATCTACGCCGGTCCCCTTTGTATCAATAGTTTTAGGGCATTACAGGCTTTAATAAGGCAATACAAATGTAACTGTGCTGTTGCATCACTGTGAAGAATTGAGTTTAACATCTGGGTTATTTTATTAGAAAACTGTTTTCTGCCACATCTCACAGCCTTCATCAGCGGGTGCAACATTATTACAACTGAACCGTCTTAACTGAGCAAAAAAATAATAATTCATTAGCCATTAAAAGGCCATGAGATGCGGCTGGAAGGTGTCCAGTGAGTAGAGCTTTGATGCCGAGATCTCTTCTCACTGTTTCTCAACCGTAAATCCAGATCAGATTTGCAGACTTTTCTCTGTTTTAAGTTGCTGACAACTCAGATATCTCTGGGGATTGCCGGTCGGGCCAAAGATGGCTGAATACGTCACGTCGAAGTCTGGGAAAGGAATGACATGCCTGATTAATCAAGAATATAATACATTCATTATGACTGAAGATTCGATCCATATTGCCTCGGCTGCTTTCTCAATCCGGTTTATTTCTGAAAGCGATATTGAACGACAAAGAAGAAAAGACGCGTGGACACTGAGTGGGAGAACTATGAACTAACCTCTGCCGACTGATAAATACCTGAGGAGTGGGACACAGTCGAGAGCTCGGCCACGAGCACATTAACCTTGTGAGCTGATTAATGACATCCCATTATGTGCTATTAAACAGCAGCAGAGGAGCTGCTCCTCTCCCACACCAAAACAAGGAACTATGACTTCCTGGAGAAACTTTCCCCCTCGGCCCGACCACAACCTCCCACAGGGACCAGACTGTATTATATATATATATATATATATATATATATATATATATATAAAATTCTCAACATTCTAAAATCCGCTGAAAAAGATTTGTTTGCCGAAGTGACCCACTGTGGCCTAATGTCCCGTGACTGCTGCTCCTCTGTGTGCCACTTGCATGTTTCCCCCTCCCCGTCTTGTTCAGAAGTCTGTTATTGTTTATCACAATAGACGGCGGTGGAGTCCCCGCGGACGGCTCAGTGATGAGCAAAATACTCCGGCACAAAAAGGAGGCTGTTACCATATGAAAGGCAAAGGGGAGAAGAGAAAGAGAGGGGAAAAAAACTAAAGGGGGGGGGTGGGGGGAATGGGAAATGGATAAAGCGAGAAAAGATTGGGAGTGGAGTGTGTGTGTGTGTGTGTGTGTGAGGGAGAGAGAGGGAAGACAGACTGGGGCGGGCGAGAGGGGATGATAAAGGCAGAGCTGTATTCCCTGATGTGGCTTCTGTGTGTTGGCTCTTCGCAGCTCCTGCTCCAAGGATTACTGCATTTACACTTCAGCTTAAAAATAGCCCCCGTGATAATTTATTTAGCTGGAGCACGCCATCCGGCATTGTGTTCCCAGAGAATAGTCCCCCCCCCCCCCCCCATATCTGAGTCTCTATGAGATTCTTCCACTCTTTCTGTATTTTAGCCGCGATATTCCTCATCCTCCTCCCCGGTAACTTTCTCTTAATCTCTCCCTCCCCAGGAAACTTAACCTGCACAAGCATGGCTGCTGGTTATATTCCTGTCATGATCTCATTTGTGCTGCTAAGTTGGTTACAAGAACCCCTGACAGCCTTTGACTCAGTAAGCGGACCAACAAAAATACTCATAACTGCAATATTCTGTTGTAATTCGGGGATGTTTTTCTTGGAAGCTTAAAGTCTTGGAAGCCTTTTTTTAAAACCTTATAGACCACACCCAGTCTTTCTGTGCACTTTTTAACAATATATACAGAATAAAATGAAACCAACACCTTTTTTTTCAGAAACGAAAATATGATGCATGCTTACATCAGCGAGTACCAACCAATAACATGAAATCCATCCATAAAACCATCTGTAACAGAGCCAGAGAAGGCTATGAGCTAATCTTTTGAAGGATCCAATCAGATTCCTCCCAACGTCATGTCCCGCCTGCCGATCCTGTTTCATTAGAAATACGTCACCATTCAGAAGAGACTCTTAAAACGAGGACAAAATGTTAACAAATTACAGTCATCACCTCATTAGAATAAACCAGACTTTTCTAAAAACATCCAAGTCTACATGTTCAGAATAATATGACCCACTGTTTTTCCGCCATACTTTTAAACTAGTTTGCGTGCTCGCTTCTTTTGGAAATCTCATTAAATGTGACACGGAGGATGATCGCCGCTCCCACTAGATTTCGGCAAGCAACCTTCAAGCATTTCCCGTATATTCATCCGTATGAAATGCATTGTGATGGTCTCTTGAACAAACCGTAGCTGTCCAATAAATGTTAATGGCGTGTGGGAGCTGATTATTTTTACTTGGGCTTACTTATTCTCCTACACACCTGTCTGAATATTGGTTTTTGTATGATTCACTCCCACGGTTAGGCCGAAGTCACACTCGGATCATCGTCAACATTGGGATCCGATCCGACACGCCAAAAGGGCTCGCATTGAGTTCAGGTTTCAGTGAGGTGTGGATGGCATGAGGGCCCGATCTGGACAATTTATGAACCTTAGGTCTTGAGGAAAGGGAAGACAGGAAACGGATTTTGCTGTGTTAAAATAAAAGCATTTAAAAAAATAAAAAAAAAAATAACAAGGGGATTTTATTGTGAAGATTTTATAGGAACATGGGTTTATCACCGAATAAGCAGAGTTGTTAGCGGCTATTTGTCAATAAAGAAAACGGAGCTGATATTTAAGGGAGGACGATTAAGCAGCAGAAATAATGGGGGGACTTTTATTGTGAAGCATTTATAGGAAATTAAATTGGGTTTATGCGCCGTTTTACAGATGCTCCTTTGACCACGAAACATATCCAATCCAATCCAATCAGCCAGGTGGCAATGAAGTGCCTCTGACATTTTTTTTATCAATGCCCCTCTTTGCTCCACTGGTCTTTAGACTCCGTCAATGAAGAATTAAAGCCATTTTAAAGAGCAGCTGTCATCATGCCGTTGCTGTTTAAGCTCCTGTATTGTTGAGAATTTTTAACAATTTTAACATGAGCTACAACCTCCACTACATTATTTCATACTCCCTGTTTAGGTGACATATATTTGTTTCTCAGTGTCACTAACATGGTTAACCCGCTTACTCCCACCACGTTATCGCATTTAGATGTGGAGCAACGTGTGAATCCTCCATGCAAAGTAACCAGACACGAGTGAAATCAGCGTTACCGTAACAACCCTGATTCTAGGACGAGCTCCTAGAAGCCCCTGATAGGCCGCTCCAGTGAAGAAGGCAAGTCTATTAACACAGTGCTATCCATTTTGCCCTTGGGATATGCTTATTGAGTGCACACTTGAAGGAAAATATCCCCCCTCAAGTCGCTCAGCTGATACGGTGGCCTATCAGGACTCGAACGGGACACGTTCAAAGTCAACAGCGCTCCAACATAAGATGTAAGAGGCCTTCAAAGAGCCGGGGACAAAAAGGCTCGGATGCTATTTTTGAACGTAGCGCTTCAGCGGCGGAGGTTAAAGGGGATCATCAGTCTTCGTGGGCAAAGCGAATCTCATTTTCCTGCAGAAATGTGATGACTCGGCAGCATGGAGGACAGCGGTGATGTAGCGGGGAAGCGGCGCTCACGACGAGGAAAGCGTTGCAGTGCACTCCCCCCGCCCCCCCCACACCTTTCCTGTCTGTCTCTATGGCTCACTTTCCGCGTCTCTCACAACTCGCGACCCTGAGAGATGCCGGTGAATAACGACGACCTCACACGGCGCCACCGGGCTCAGAAAAAAACTGACAACTCGTATTTCCCTTTGCCAGTGAAGTAATGGGATCTCATTTCTCTCTATCAGGTTTCCGCTCATCTGCCAAGCGCGAGCGGTTCTGTGGTGGGAAGGTGGCGCTGCGTGTCCCCCCGCTGTTCAAACCCTGAAATTATTCATCACCGAGTCGGAGGCAGGGAAACGGAGAGATGCTTTAATAACTTTTATCCTAATATGTTTCAAATAATGTAGACACGTGCGAATGTGAAATGGACTGTTTGCTAAGCCCTGAGTTACTGTTTCCACGCTCGCACAGCGCACGCTTAGTTCACAATAATAAAAAGTTGCAGATTAAACACTTTTTAAGTATTTTTTTAAACATTTGAGTCCACGATTTGAGATAGAGGTAAACAAAGGCAGGACTCTCACTTCTATCTAGCAGCATATATCCAAATGAAGTGATAAATGTCGAGCTAACTAGCTAACTAGCTAAACTAGCTAAGGCTAAGATTCATGAGTTGATTGAGAACGCGTCTGTGGCTGATTTAAATCTTTCCAGCTGACTTGTTTTAAAAGGATTATCTTGTAAATCTTGAACATGCACTTGACGGCTACATAGCTACGTGATATCTTGCTAGGAGAAGTAGGCTATCGTCCGTATAGAAGGTTTGTAACGCTAAAGACCCACATAACTCTGTTTTACACGATTTAATATACTTTTGACCTTCATTTTCAAGGTGGGTTTTTGTAGATTTCGTGGTCACATGATTCCATGGCAGCTGACAGCTTGATGCACCAGCAGCAGGGGGCGGGGCTTAGCACAGGGTCAATTGCAGCTTATGCTGGAGCAGATAAACACAGCGTTTAATCCCTGCTTTTTGCTGGTGTGCTTTGGTTTTGGAAATACGTGACCCCACATGCACAGACAACACATACAAATTCAAAGATTGATGAGCCAATCGTGTACCAGTTGGGCCAGTTTACTACAGTAATAGTGTAGTATAGTATAGTATTCTAGGAGGATGTAGGGTCCTAATAAGGGCAGGCATTGCCTTCTCATGAGGATAAGCCAAGAAAATAGATATAATGTAAAAAAAAATATGTTTTGTTTGACAAAAGGATAAATCATGTGAAATGATTCAATCTTCCGTTTGTCATTACACTGACAAATATTAACTTATAATCTTTAGTAAAGACTCATCTGGGTTGTTTTGAAGCGAAGGCAAAAATAACTGGCTGGAAAAAATCACTTAGTGCAAACTTTAAATGTATTTTTGTGGCTTAACCATCTGTATTAAATGTGATTGCGATCCTTTACAGTTGAAAGCACTGTGCCACTTTCACAAAACAATAAAATGACTTGTGGGGAATTATCATAAGCAAACTGATGAAAAAGAAAACCCAAGACACTTTCTTTTGTGTTTTCCTCAATTTCCATTTAATCTGACTCACGCATCCGTTCTGTCCCTGAAGGCACCATTGCCACTGATGGCATCATTATCGCCCTTTCCCCCCACAGTGACAACTTAAAAAATAACAGCTGTCAGCAATAGGATGCTGTTTCCTAAAGGTGCAGTGTTGAACATATTCTCTCTGCATTAAAGAGGTGATGAATCCCTCTCCATTCTCTTTGGAGAGGCCTTGTGTGTTCAGCTGAACCATGTGGAAGTGCAAAGCTGTTCTTTCAGCGACGTAAACAATCACTGTGAAAAGAAAATTTAATTTTCCTCTGCTGAAAACTTTTGGAAACACTTTAATTCCCCTCGAGTGGCTCCGGGATTTCAAGTTGAAACCAATTTGCTCATTTGGTGATTAAATAAGAAATCAATTCCACAAACAACTGGTTTTGCCAGTGGATGCAAGTTATTAGTACTTGCTCAAGTGTTTCAGAGTGTGACTGCTGTCACGCATACAGTGTGTGCATTTCTGAAATTTTGAGATTGATTGCAGGGTTCCAGTTGTTCTTTTCTGAGGGGAATCTGAAAAGCATTTAAATGCAGGCACACCTGTACAACGATAACAGGGATGTCTTCCGTAAGGTGGGATTAAGGCGGAAACAAGTGTTGATAATCGCATAAAGGAGCTAAATTGAGATTCTGAGAAAAAAAAAGCTGTTGAACACCACTCAGTTTCGAAATTCATCTATCTATCTATCTATCTATCTATCTATCTATCTATCTATCTATCTATCTATCTATCTATCTATCTATCTAATCCGTTGAAGCTGCATTTGATAATTTGTTGGAGGTTTTATGGAAACCCACTTTGGTTAAACTGTAGTGTGCAATGCTTTCTGTGGGTTATTATGTGGAAAGTGCATTTCGCCGCACCCAAATCACACTCAAACAGCCTTATCGACTTTTTCCCACGATGCATTTGAACAACCCCAAGAGAACAGGAGTGAACTTGTTGCATTCAATTTGTGTGGGAGGAGAGTGCAATGCTGATAATGATAGTAACAGCATAGTAACTGCAAAAGAGTGAGTATCTCAAGGCAACAACAACAACAAAAATGGGGGAGCATAATTCCTCTTACTCAATAGACACGATGTTTTGTGGCTGCAGTGCCACAAGATATTGTTGTTTATTGTCGGTGGGGAAATTATTATCTGTGCTCCCTTGTAGAGTTCCCTGTGTGAGCTTCAGGAGAAAAGACTGAGTCCACATCAGAGCTTTCGCCCTTAAAGCTGCGCAAATCAATATTTTTTAGATGAATAATGAAAAATGTGTAATGGGGAAAGTGCTATAAGACAAACCCACAGATAATTAACGTCTGACTCTGCAGTTTTCCCCTCAGCTAACGTTTAGCTTATTTCAGACGATTGTCTTTGGTTTGACGCCCCTCGACTTTACCGTTTTGGTTCACTCCCACAGCTCTCATCATCTCTCACACCATGTTTTTCAGTGAAAAAAAGTCAATTTTACACTACCATCACCAAACAGCAGACACTGTTAGTGACTAGCTTGAAGCATTTAAGAGCTCAAAAGAGTTAATGGCTATCTGGGCTAAGACTGCTAACAGCTAACAGAGCTAACAGCTAACAGAGCTAAACACAAACTCAGGGCAAGCAACCTCGAAAAAGGAGCCAGTTGTGATATTAATTCAAACAAACATTACAGCTGTGATCGCTGCAGAAACTCCTGGCAGAGATCTGCACTCTACCGGGTGCAATTTTCTATTTAGTATAATGATATTGATTTCAACTAAATTACTGTGCACTCAACAACACATTTTTCCTCAATTTGAAACGATCAATGCTGCTTTTGACATACAGCCTGCTGACGGTTTGAGAAATTAGGGGAGGAAATAAAAATACAGCCTTCAGCAAATGTTCCATCTTTGAATATTATATTCCTGTAATATATATGACAATATCGGAAACTACTGCAAAATCTGAAACTCTTTATGCCTCGCTGGAGTCCCTCAGAGCCTCGCCACGCCGACGTAAATCACCTGACGCGATAGTGTATTCCGTGCACACCGCCTGCCCCAGATGCAGGTGTAGCGCTAAACGTGTATTTACCAGCTGGGGGTCTGAATTCATGAGGAGGCTCCTGGATCCCCAGCGGGACCATACCTGCCACCGCTACACCACATCGCCCTTGAGCTAGACACCTTAACCTTAGCACAGCACACAGTCGAGTATGCATCGCATCAAGCCGGCTGTGTGTAAACGGATATATTGTTAGTGTCGGGGTGCGCGGGGTCCCAGCGGAAACACGGGGGGCATCTGCAAGCAACGGAGGAGTCACTTAATGAATATTAATCGTCGTATGCGCCGTAGATCTCGGGGCGGAAGACTCTGGAGATTGTAGTCAAGTATTATCACATTTGATAAGTCGACACCAGCGTAGAGAAACACTCAAACATGTTTTTCCTACTACACACTTTATGACATGTACTGTGATCAATGCTGGTGTTATTTAAATTTCTAACCTAATTTATAAAAACGTCATGGTTGAAATGACTCAAAACACCCTCAACTGGGTAACACTTCCATGGACTAGTTTTTCAACCGTTGGGGACTAATCTACGTGATGAAATAAAAGAATGTTGAAACCTCCCTCCAGTGCCTATCCTTTTTTTTGTTGCAGTAACAACTGTGTAGCATTACAATCACGATGCAGCACAAGCCTGTTCTCTCCTTTCTCTACTCCAGAAGTTAAATTAAGTTAAGTTTGATTTTTCTCATTAAGGCTGGCTTGTTAACTTAGTTAGTCTGCTCGTTCCACCATGATTTCATGCTGATGACCAACAGCAGCGACGGGTCCCCGCTCAACGCCGCTAAGAAACCACATCCTGGAGTTGCTGCAATAGTTCATTTTCATTTAATACTAACATTTCAAAATGCAAAGAAGCCTTTTTCTACGTAAACATCTCTACAAAAACTGCATCGCTTTTCATATTTCAGATCTGCATATACATGAAAATCTGATATCAGTTTCCTTTTACTGGAAACTTCTCTACACTTCTTGGTGCGGACTAAGAAAAAGAATGTACGGTTGAAGAAAATACCAAGAGACAGATTGGCTGTAGCATTTTAGAAACATCTTCAATGCATATTTGGTGATGGATTGTGTGAATTGTCTAATTGTGTTTATAGTTTTACGACTGGACAAAAGGATGGTGGCCATTGAAACGGAAAAAAATCCGTAGTGGGACTGTAGTGCAGCGATCACTCTTACATGAGTACACTCCACACTGACTGGACTGAAGAGCTCCAGCATTATTCTTGCTGCTCATCCGTCGTCGAGGCGACAGGAAGCCTCTTTGTCTAAACAGATAACGGCTGTCCAGTTGTGTGGAGCAGTCTACTGGTGTAGGAGGCAAATCAGACACTCTTAAAAACCAAGACTGGTCACTTCGGGAAGCGAAAGTGAAGCGAGGGAACATTTGCACAAACGATGACTAATCGTCAAAGCCCTGAAATAAACGTGTCACCTGTTTTCACCGCCTACTTGACACTGAGTAATCGCACAGCGAGAGACATCTGCCATGTTACTGGACGCCGCCGCCGTCGCCTCCTACATCCCTCCCAACCAATTGCAGAGGGAAGAACCGAGTCTGGCAGGAAGTACTCGGGGTGGGATTAGCACTGACCCCCTTTAACACCACGGGCAGCAAATAATTCAACAATTACGCCGATTCCTAAGATATCCAGCATCCGTCCCTCTTTATTCCGCCGCGTGGAGAGGAGAGATAAGGAGCGTTACCCCTAAATACAATTTTGTGTCTTGGCACATGCATATTACTTTCATAATATATAAACCAGGAACACCTGCGATGGGCAGAAATAATGTAGCAGGTTCGTCAAGCAGAAAGAGAAGGAGAATAAAGTAGAAAATCAGGAGAAAGAAACAGTGAAAAGAAGCAGATGGATGCAAGGGAATGAGGGAAGGACCCTGAGAGACTGAAGGGGCGGCGAGGTGAAAAAGTACGGATGGAACAAAGTATTGAAGGACAAGAACGCATCAGAACAAGAGAGCCGCATAGCATTTGAAAATTAAACCCCAAACAGAGCACCAAAGAATCAAAGTAATGTTGTTTCAGCGTCTATTTAGTGCATTCTACTGTGTCTTGGTGCAGTAAAACCTGCTAACACCTTCGGTTCAAATAAACACTGAATCATTTAGGCGTGCTATTTGACCCTGGTATGCAGGAGAGCGAGCTGCATCAATTGGATGGGGCTCAGATATACGCTGGATATGAGCCGCTCCTCTAATGAAGGGCTATTATATATCCTTCTGTTAACAAGCCAGGCTTCTCCGTTCATCCAAAGCGTAGGGGCGAGTCTGGGGAAGGCTCACAAGTACTGACAGAAATGCAAATCATCTTCTTTCTTTTTTTTTTTTGCTCGAGCAGCCACTGTATGATAACGGCTCTCTCTAGAAGAAATGAGGTGATTTCAGAAAACCCAAGGATGCTTAATTGCTAACCTGAGGAGGAAGATGGCTAAATAACAGAGGCAGGGAGCAGAAGCGTGTGAGTGAGAGTGAAATGAAAGAGGTTACAAGAGAATTACTTCATTTATTTAATCCTGATGCACTTTAGAAGCTGCGTTTCCCACCAAGAGTTCGGTTTTTTCCGGCGTTCCCATGAGCAACAGTGCAACTGCTGAACACCGATTGGCCAGAGAGGATCGTCACTGGCACGACACGAGACATCGTTTTTGAATAGACAAGCACTCCACGAAGCTTTTACGTGGCGTTGCTACGACGATGAGCTGAGAATCCCACCTACACTAAGGGGTTACAATCCCCCTTAGGAAAAAAGAGTCATTTATTTTGAGGAATAAAGATAAGTAAAGGTTGTTTTTGTACAAACGACAGTATTGGTTTCCGTGCAGCTCAAAGTTGCTTCACAAATGTCCTTTTCGTCATCATTCAGGTTCTTTGTGAGCTGAATCAATTAACCCATTTGTTTGTGACGTTGACGGATCAGTTGAACTTTTCACCCCAAAGTCAAACTACTTTAATTCCTCTGCCATTGTCTTTAGAACGGATCCCTGTGGGGCCTGCGTGCGTCGCCCCCGATGGCAACCGAAGGCCATATTAATTTGTTTTTCCCTCTGTAGGTTTGTTTAAGATGGAAAAATGAAAATGTACAATCGCGAGCTGCAAAGGTGCTCTTTAATTCAAAATATATTAATAAACACATAATGAGACGAATGCAAGTCACCGGCTCCAAACATCCCACCAAGGTGCGGTAAACAGAATAAATTACCTTGAGAATTTTTATTTGTGCGTTGAGGAAATCATGATTTAATTCAAAAGGCACAAACAAGCAAATCTACTGTGAATATTATAAGGCTTTAATGCAGCGGCACACAATAACACCTTGCAATTTGCATCGGTAATTAGCGGAAAACAGAAACGTTGAGGGGGGGGGAGGGGTATGTACCTTATGCACTTGAGACATGAGTGTGCACATGTGTGTGTGTGTGTGTGTGTGTGTGTGTGTGTGACAGGGAGCCGTGAGGCGGCGTATGAACAGGCAGCGAGCTAACAACATATGCTCCGATGCCTCTTTAAATGAATCATCTGTCTCGGTGAGAGAGCACAAGGCACTTAAGCAGAATCCACTCGGCCCGCTCTGCTCTGGGCGCCGACAGAAGTCACGACGACTGTGTGCTGAGCCCGCCGACGTGAAAAACACAAAAAAAAAAGGATTTCGTTCTTCATTACCGGCGGAGGAGAAAATGAGTTTGTCTTCACGGATCAGCGGCGGCGAGCAGGTACAGCGAACCGCCGTCGCAGCTTCACGCTGACATCCCAAATAAACCCGGACGGCTCCAGGAAATCAGAGTAACACACAGACACAAACACACACACTCACAGGGATTCAGCCTGAAAGTGAGTTAGAGGGAGTTGATGGACAAATAAGCATCACAGCCTCTTTATCTCCTCGTCCCGTTTAAGACGGCGCTGGCGTGATTGACGGCTGAATGCGGGCCTTTAATTCGTAGGAGGTGAAAAGACGGGAGTCACAATGGCTGACAGAACGGAAACAAAAGGAAGGGGAGATACGGAGAGGAGACAGGAGGAGACATCGTTAGGCCTCGTCGGTGCAGCAGAACACTGATCAGACTGCACTGCTTGGACATATATACTGTATATATATATATATATATATATATATAGCCTTCGTACGACTCACTCGGTGGCATTCTTCCAACACAAAGGTACCACTTTGCAGTCTGCCAGGAGCAGCCGATATCTAAAATCAATACAGATTACATTTTAGGGCTGACCCAAGTGCTCGGATGCTTTGAAGCATCATTTGTTGCCATAGCAATAAATGCCAAAAAGCTCCCTTTTGTGTCTTGCATTCTAAGCGGTGAGCGGGGTTTGGGCTCTATGGAAGTCCACGTCCCTGCATGCCGGGTGTTTGCAGGAGCAAAGAATAGGAGAGGAATAGTTTGCATTTGTAGAAGTAATCCCCGGGGTTGTTTTGTTTACTCTCGGTTTTCTTCTGAGGTTATTTTTAAGCTTTTCCATGATACATATGAAACAGGCTTCACCTGCTGAATAGGGCCAATATCAAAAAAGGATTTCTACGTCTATTTTTCTATATCCTTTCTATCGGAATGTTGAAAAAAACCAAACTGGGTTGCTGCAATATTTCATTTCTCATCTATTATAATGGAACGCGGTGAACAAATGAATAAATTAATCATATGTAAATGTATAGTGGTGCATTTTTGATGAGTATGAATGTTTGATACTATCTTCATGTCCATTAATGCACAAAGTAATGACACCGGATATAAAACAAGCAGGTCTAAAACCAGTACAATAAAACTCAAATATTATACCCAGTGATATAATAGTGAGGTTTTACATGCAGGTGATTCAGACCGAGATGTTGATGACTGTAAAACGCATCTATCAGCTGGTTTTGATTGATATTACATTCAGCTCGTCCTTTTGCCACTAACTCCTCCTTTAAAATATATTGACTTGGTATCAAAAGCAATTCGTTTTATATGGTGATCACATATGAAACGACCTCTATCGGGACATTAAAACGGAGACATGAACCTGTCAGAGGAGACTCCCCGTTCAATGTCAGCTGCCATCTCCCCTCGCAGGCCTTCCCTCCTAAAACTCCTTTTTTCTTCTCACTTTAAAAACACGTTTCTTCTCATTTCCCCCCGGCTCTAATTTCCCCGACGCTCCCAACTGTTAAGTCTTCCTCTCTGTGAGCTCGTTTCCTGCTACACCTCCCCCCCCCCCCTCCCTCCCCGGGGTCCGCATTGTGGTTAAGTTACGAGTAGCTGGCAGGTAATTACTGTCACAGCCTAAAGATCTTAATCAAGGTGTAGACGCGGCGGAGTCACACGCCTCCGTGGCCGTTTAAGGATCATTTATGGCACGCTCCTCACCACCAGAGGAAACGGCAAACACTTGTGCTCCGATTATGTACACATTTGTGAGTGTGTGTGTGTTAAAAAAGAAAAAAGAAGAAGATATCAGCTCAAACCCGCAATTACAGAAGCAGCCTCTTCAGGCAATTTAGGAGCAGCTGAGATAAACCAAGGTGCTTACATCATCAAAAACACACACGTGGTGCCGACTCGCAGGAGGAGAGAAGAAGAGAGGAAATTAGTGTCGTTCGTCACATGTCTAGATTAAGGAGCGCTGACTTGAGTAAACGCCGCCGTGTGATACAGGCATTATCGTACGTGAAGTGAAGTGGGGGAATACTTCTCAAAAAAAGAAAAGAAAGAAGAAGCTTGGGGATTGTTTTGCATCGCAGCTCGGCAGAGAGGGAACTTCTTCTCTGTGCGGCAGCGTGGAAAACCGGAGCAGACAAACGGCGGATTAGTGCGTGTTCAGCTGCACGTCACCTGAGAGGCAAACAACGCCGCCGCGGACATCAAGGGCGGGCTGCTAAAGGGTTTTCCGCTTAGTTGCAACATACGAGGCCGTTAAAAGACTGAACTTTCTGCCTTTATCGTCTCTCTCAGCACTGGAAACTCAACAAGCAGCGCCGCTTTACTCAATATGTAGTGTTGTAGATCGGCTTCCTCCATGACCCCATTCGACCTTGGAGACATCCGCTGATAAAACAATACTCCTGAGCTTTTCATTACATCACATGGTCTTTATCTGCTGGTGGAGTTTGCTTAGTTACAGAATTCCCCCCCCGAGCCCTTAAAAGGTGCAACGCCGAGCCACCTGCTCCACACAAACAGAGGCAGCATTTCACCTCTACTTCATCCATAACATTTACAGTCAGCAGCTGAAGAAGAAGAAGAAGAAGAAGAAGAAGAAGAAGAAGAAGAAGGAGAAAAGACAAATACTGACTAACAGCATAAATACACAGAATTCAACCAAACTACTGAAAAGGCCTCACGCTCTCCACAAACCACTTCGTCCACCGATTATGACACACACTAACACACACAGACACACAGACACACTGATAGCTCCGATATAGAAAAACCCTCTTAAACTGCAGCCCACCGAGACGGATTCCACTTATGTCTCGGTGCACAAACATTTAGATTCCAGTCTCTGACCTCAGGAGGCAAATTGACTCAGTGCTGCTGCCATGTGAGAGTCATACAGGCTTCTGCAGCTTAAGTACATTTTATTCCCCGGGAGGCGGGTGAGCTGATGTCGCACGCCTGTGACATTCTCTGCACTCTCGGAGGAATAAAAAAAAAAAAAAAATGAGATGCCACTATGATTAATAACCATAACAACGTACGCACACATTGCACCCGAGGTGACGACAATAGTCATTTCTGTTCCGGAGGTGCGGCCGTGCGCATCGTATTCCGAGAGTTATCATGCAACCTTCCAAAACACAACTGCAATGAGGAACGTGGACGTGTGTGTGTGTGTGTGTGTGTGTGAGCCTCCCTCACTGTTTCCCATCAGGCTGTGTGCTGTCAAGCGGTGCTGTATGGCGTGGAACCAGTCGATCAGTCACGGGGAATAGAGTGTGCGTCTGCAGGATGGGCGGAGGGCCACCACTCGTCTCCCGGGGAGACGGTTCACTTTAATTGAGGCTCCGCTGGAAAAACACACAACGGCGCGGTGGCTCAACACAACGCCGTTATCTACCGGCAAAGAGGGGGAATCAGACACAAAAATAACAATAATAAAGAGCTCTCTATACAAATAAATACACACACAAGGACGGTGTGGTCGAGCGGCTGCAGCTCTCCATCAACCGGGACATCTAATGTTGGCCGGAGCAGAGAAAAGAGAGAAAGAGAGGAGAAGACGATGGAAAACGGGAGGATCGATGGAAGGAGAGTGAGTGAGGATGCTAGAGGAGGAGAAGGAAAGGAGAAGACGAGGAGTCTTTGTAGGTTTCCACTCCTTTCTCTTTCCCCCAGGTGATTACTTACATTCTTAATTTGTTTGTATTGCAAGTTTTCTGAAATCGTTTGTTCAAACATGTAAGCGAGGCATTCACGTGCTAATTAGCATATCCGGAACAGCAACCAGAACATTGGATAAAGCCAGGCTTCAAAGAAACTCTTGTTTTGTACATATAAGAGTTTTGTTGTTTTTGGCATCGCTGCATAAATCAGAGAATACTCTCAACAGCCAGCAAAAAAAACAACAACAAAAAAAACATTTGGTATGTTTTGAGGGATTAAATGTACTATAAATCAGGCTATGACTGATATATGAACCCCTCCGGGAAAAAGCTCATCTGAGAGAAGACACGTCATGGAAGCCAAATAGCCCAAACTCTCCAAATTGATCAGCGCTTGAAGACGGTGTTTTTTGCCCGAGGTGTCTCGCCTTAAGGCTGAAGGTTAAGAGCTAATCATTGTTTTAAGGCTGCTAACCATGAAAAGTGATGATTTCATACACGGTATGAATAATTCCATAAATAAAGCTCCAATCAGAACTTTTATTTCCTGTCAGCCAGGACTTATAGTTGATCTGTCGGTAGCATCAATTCTCACTAAATGCATTTCTCCTTATTTTAATGTATAATAAGTTTTCCAACGTAATCAAGCAGGCAATCCTTGGATTTTTTGGTACAATCAGAAATTCCCCTGATCTCGACTTCACGGCTAATCCATTGTTAAAAAATATATAATGATATCCCTCGATTTAATGACACCGTTGATGGCTTTGATAGAAGACATATTTCCTCAGTTTAACGTAACAGAAGCCTCGTATCTCGGAGCAGTTTCACAAGCTTTAACACTGTGGGCCGTTTTTATTTTCGGGCTGAGGGCAGATCAGCTCCAGTTTATTTTTAATGCCTTTTGATTTCACGCCGCCGAACACGATGCAAAGAGCGTGGACTCATTAATTATTAATTAGCCTCCAAACCCTCTGGCATTTATTTCCCTTGCTACACACCACCATCTGATCCTCTGCAAGCCATGGGGTCACGTGGCAACGGAGCTGTAGTAACATTTCCAAAAGCACAAGCTTCATCACCCCCCGGTTTAGAAACTCACATGGTCCGCTAATGTATTCCCACCATTAAGACCTGCATAATGAGCAGCGTGACACTGTTTAGCATGCAGTAAACACCTGCCCCCCCCCCCCCCCCCAAATCATATTTTCCCTCTTTCCTCGCCGTCAGCAACTCTTCCAGCAGGATGGCGTGAGCTGCGGTGTAAGCGGACAGGTTGGAGCGAGAGGGGCCTATTTGTATTCTGCTAATCCTCCAGTATGTTGCTGCGGAGGGTAATGGGGGTTAACAGGACTTTCACTTAAACACCCCGAGCTCCCCCGAGTTTCTTCGAGGCCAGAGGAAGGTGTCTCTCCAGATACGAACTCCTCCATCGATCTGCTCACCCGGGACCGCCTCGGCTCTCTGGCTTATGAGGAGGGGGGGGGGGGGGGTTTGGTTGTAGGATGATGGAGAGTGAGGTTGCACTGGGCCCATGTGGTCATGCTAATCCGTATAATTGAGCGCATGAAGAGAGACAATAGAGGGTAATCGCACACTCCCAGGGAACGCACATGCATTAATACACAGTCGCTCCACTGCAGCGGTGGAAAGTACTTCCATTACCTCAAAGAACAAGTGCCACGAAATTATACCCAAGTACTGTACTTAAGCAGTCTCAAGAACAACAACTGCATTAGGGCTTTTCAAAACCACGTGTGATTTTTACTCAAGTAAAAGGCCTCAGCAGGTCAGCAGGCAAATTAACAGTCAAACGTGGGTTACTTGAACATAAACTATGACATCATTGGAAACAATTTGGGCCTTAATCTATTCAAGACTTTAACCGTAGCATCATTAGATCAGGAAACGGTTATTTCATTTTCCAATTCCAAGCAAATTATTATCAATAATAATCCAATATTCAAATGTAACTCTGAAATAGAAATTTCTGAATAACTGGCCTTTGTCTCATAGTTTCATTACTAATTTCACTCTAGTGAAGAATGTGATGCTCCTGGTTGGTTCCTATCTATCAATCATACATTAAGTTGTATCTATCCATCCATTTACTGACGTGGCTATTCTGTCCATAGCTGCAGGGACCAGCTATCCCAGCATGCACTGGGCATAATGAGCATCACACCCTGGAAAGGTCACCAGGCAAAACACATTCACACAATTTTTGTTGATTCAACCAATCGTGCATTAAATCATGCAGCAAAAACACAGACTATAATTAATAACGATCATGCATATTTCTTCTAATATACAACATAAACACAACTCTACCAGCGACTAAAACCGGGGTGCATTCCAATCAAGCCCTTTGCTACTGCATGTGCATTAGTAAATTATTGATTCTGAATTGAAAGAACACCTTCGCCCTAAATCATATATTAGTCTTACATTTGCACATTCCATTTACCGATCACGCGGCAGCTTTACATTATGAATTCATCGAGTGGGAGAGGATTTGACCCGGGGCTTGCAGTGCCGCCATAAGGCCCATAAAGAGAACATTATCTGGAGGACACGACGTTCCAGCGCCGCCGCCGATGCCGCCGCCGTAAAAAAGCCTATATCATTTTTACGGACGGTGTGTTCACATTTTCAGTGTAGGGGACATTCTTATCCTCTCTTTAAGGCGGCTATGATGGGAGCGCCGTAAAATATCATGACACTATCCATGTTAATGAGCTCGACATGGCATCACTGTTGAGAGGAAGGCAGACAACCATTGGTAATGTTTTGGATGAAATGGCTATCACAAGGTCAGACATTAGATTCATTAGTAGTTGGATGGACCTGCAATTCTATAGCGCTTCTAGTCTTTTTTATTTACACCACACTTCTATTGACACGCCAACAACCTTCAGTATCTTTCCCACGGAGACATCGGACACTTCCGTCGGGAATCGAACCACTGATCTTCTGATAGAGGGCGACTCGCTCTACCTCTGAGCCACAGCCATATTGAGTGCAGGTCGTTAACTTTCATAGCTCGCTAGCCAGGTTAAATCTACTACAGGTGTCATTTCAGCCGGCTCGGAATAACAAGGCTGCTTTTGTTTACCTCTGTCTTAAGTGAAAGACCCATTATTTTAAAAAAAAAAATCTACAAAAAATTCTGAGTGGTAAATCTGCCTCCATGCTGCTCTGCGAGAATGGAAATCTCATCTGGCTTAGCAACAGTAACTAAGGGTTGGGGAGGGGGGGTGGGGGGTGTGTGGATGGAAGACCATTTAGCATGAAGACGGTGGAGACGCAGAGAGAATTAGCAAACATCCACTCTCTGCTGATGTGCGCTGGCGCTTGATTGCCCTGACTGCTGAAAGGTAAAGTGAGGACGATAGCAGAGTGCACATCCTCGAGGAGCCCTCGAGGGAATATGAGAGGATAGTGAGACTCTTTAATTTAACATGGGCTGTGGACATTCATTATAATGAGAGCAATGTCAAGAGAACAAGGTAATTTATACGACTCAGAAAAGGTTGTTTTCAAAAGGATCAGGTTGGCTACAAAGAGATTTATAAAAAAAAAAGGTTAATTGAAAAGGTCCAACCAACAAAAATATTCAGAAAAGCTTATTATACTGAATATAAACACTCATCTGCATGTTATGTCCACTAATCAATCCCTCTCTTTAGGGCTGGATATCTGTTGAAGCTGCAACCAAAACCTTTCTGTGACCAGATCAAGAAAAAACATACTTTTTTTGCTAACAGCTACAGATTGCCTGTCTGCACACAGTTCTCAATGCGGAGATGTCTGAGCCGGCGGCTAGCAGCTAACAGTTTTGACCTGGTGGGGAAGCAGACAACATGCACACAACTTCCCCTCCTAAATGAAGAAAAACAAAAAAAAGCGTACTTCCCTTTAACCACGGCACAATAAGAGACGAGAATGAATGGCACAGTATTTCAAAAAGACTGAACTTCCCACACGAAGCATTTTATTCTCACTCTCTGCGACCAAGAATGCTGACGCCCCCTTAACTCAGCAGGTATTCCCACCAGTGTTTCATGAGGCTGATTCATCTTCTTCACTACCTTCTTCTATCCGTGTTCTGGTGAAACCCTTAAGGTTCACAAAAGTACTCGTAAGCCTCTCTATTAATATGGATCTATAAACCTGTTAGCTTCCCTGAGAGTAAAAAAAAAATCCAACAGATCAACAGTTCACTTTTTATCCACACCAATAGGCTATTCTAGAAAAGAAGAAAGAATAGAAACAAGGATAATCACTTAAACTGATGTATGGCAACAAAGGTTTTTTTTTTTAGGGCTGTTCATTTTATTTTGAAAGTTTCTATACAATCAAAGGTTTTAGCAAACATATTATATCAAACTATTGTCTGAATATACAAGTAAAGTTACTCCACACTTAAACAGCATAAAAGTAAACTTATCTTTAGGCTACCCTTAAATGTCTCCCTACTTTTGAATGTGAGTGAAAATAAAAAACATTCTGATAAAAACAACAAGGCTACGTGGAAAACCTCTTAACTCAAGGTCTCAAGGTTTTTCCATGAGCTTTTTAAAAAAAAAAACAGAAAGAAAAGATAATCAGTAAGTGTTATTTTAAAAAATCCCTGGGAGATCTTGAAGTTCACTACATAGAAATGATGCCCAATTGGTGGAGTATAGTAGTATTCTAAAAATAAAATAGAACAATTTCACTTAAATTAACCAAATTCTGTTTTAAGAGCATTGAGCCGAACAATTCCTGAACTTTTGCTTCTCTTTGCAAAGACATGACAGCAATTTGTCAGCGTCGTTTTCATCTCTCCTCATTCACAAAAGCTGTTCTTTTCTCGTCTCCGACTCCGCCCTGCATAAGGTCACCGACGAGCCTATCACAAGGGGGTGTGGAGGTAAAGGTCGCCTCTTCAGGAAAACACACCCTCCACCTCAGACAGGAGAATCAGCGCTTCATGTCACGTCCTGTTGTCTCTCCTGGCCTCTGGAGAGTCAACACTGTCTCACTGTGTTTGCTAGCTCTGCCCGGCGCCGCGGCCTCTCTTTTCAATAAGTCGGTGTTAATGCCATTTTTGGTGCTTTTATATAAAATCAGGCTCCAGCCGGCTACACGCATCCACAGAAATAGCAAGGGATCTGCGCTCAATATCTTTGTCAGATAGTATTGTAATTGTGTGGGGCTAAGGTGGCAGGAGCAGAGCGCCTTGGTTTGGATATTGCCTGGTTAGATTTCCCTCGAGCTTGATGCAGCGTAAGTAGTCTCTCTAGGTCTCTCTCTCTCACACGCACACGCACACACACACACACACACACACACACACACACACACACACACACACACACACTTATCGGTCTATCCCCTCCTTGCTTTTCACCTGTCTGTCTGACTTCAACACAAGAAAATGGATATGCGCACCTCTGACGAGGCAGGGGTGGCGTACAGGAAACACATTCACAAATTTATGCTAACACGTGAGCACAACGACTCACTGAAAACACTGAATATGAAGCTACAGTCAGCAGATGGTTAGCTTAACTTAGCTAAAGACACTGGGTGTATTCCCAAGCTAGTTGGCCTCATTTTAAAGCAGAATCCACCAACCAGCACCTCTAAAGCTCGCCAATTAAATATGTTTTTGCCTAGCAACCTCACCGTGGTCTCACGTTAATCACTGCGCCAGAACATAGCACAGGACATAGCCCAGGACATGGCACAGGACATGGCCCAGGACATGGCCCAGGACATAGCCTAGGACATATTCCAGGACATAGCCTAGGACAGAGTCCAGGGCATAGGCCAGGACATAGCCCAGGACAGAGTCCAGGACATAGCCCAGGACATAGTCCAGGAGGACAAAGTCCAGGACATAGTCCAGGACATTTTCCAGGACATAGTCCAGGACATAGTCCAGGAAAATCCCCCCAAAAAAGTGATTGAGTCATAGAGGTGCTGGTAGCTGGATTTTGAGCGTCCATCTCCGTTATCAAAGACCTGACCTCTTCCCCTAAAAGAGATCTCGTGATATTATAACAATTCCACAAACACTTTCATCTCCGTGAGTCGTCGTTATTCACGAGGCCGTAAGAGGTTGCTTGTAAGACGAGTGTAAACATTTGAACAACTGACCCTGTGCCGAGGAGTGCTGCATTACACGCGTGTCACAGGCCTGTAATGACATGAAAGATTGAACTGGCGAACTGGACACCATGGCAACGCGATACAGCGAGACACAGCGAGAGACACAGAACGAGATGGAAAGACGAAATGGAGAGTTGTTCAAGGTGTGAAGGTTATGAAGCAGGCAGAGGTAATCCAGTTCTGGGACATTAATGTCAGCACTGTAACCATTTTAATCAATCCGTTCTTACACCTTCCTATTTAAATCTCTCTCTCTCTCATTCTCAGTCCCAACTCATCGCATGTCAGGAACCCTTGGTGTCACTTTTTAATGTACTGGGTAACACACTGGCATCATTTTCAACATGAACATTGGTCAGATACCCTTCAAAATGTGGTTAACATAATTTGATCCGGTTTAACAAATTATTCTTTGGGTTTGTTACATAGTTGAGAATGTTCCATACATGATGTAAGTCAGGTACGTCCTACTTTACTCCCGTCATAATCACTGCGGCCACTAGGTCTGCGTCTATATACCCAAAGAGCCAGTGAACAAGCTGCAGTATTTGATGAGTGAGGAGTGAGGACGCCCTGTTCGTTTACGCTCGACTGGAAGCCGAATGGCTGGCTCTTAATTCTCTCCACTGCAGCCCGGATTAGCTGCAGGAAGACACAGGGCCATTTTAGGAAATGGGATTAAAGGGGGGAAAAGTTCAGAAGTACAGGAGAGGAATAAGAAGGCGAATGACCGTGAGATGGAAAAAGCACAGAGAAAGAAGGGATTATGAAAAAGACGTGGAATATGTAGGAAGGAGTCTGGCTTGTCAGTTTGTGTTCTTAATGCAGAAAGTGAAAAATGTTGTGCAAAGATGGGGAGGGTCAGACAGATTGGCTTTAAGTGCCTCACTCTCTATACGGTCTGGGCTTTCAATGCCGAGGTGATGAATAAGTCAGTGTTGTTGGCTGCTAGTCAGAATTAAACTATGCAGCTGCATACTTTGGTTTTGAAAGGGGCCGGATATCTGAAAAGGTCACTTGTTGATGGACTTCTGCTTTCAATTGACAAAGGGCTAATTTCCAAAAGGGCTGCCAGTAAGGGAAATCTAGCTAATGCATCTTTACAGCATCTATAAAAGGTTGTGCATGAAGGCTGGTAGCTTGAGGTCTCTCCACGCAGGGCAAGTATGCGCACGTATAAATGACGACCTCCTGTCATAAAACGGTCCGTCGTGATGAACTTTGAAGCATCTGTCTGACATTTGCCCAACATTCCCATGTGATGGTAAACAAGGATGGATCGCCTCCAGAGCCGAACATAATAACAGCTGATGACTATCATCTTTCTTGGTGTTGTGAGAAAGATGGGTCCGCCTGTTTGTGTTATTTGTCACGGCGCCGTGTTCCCTTCCTGGGGACGGGCACGGAAGAGAGTTTAGCCGAACTCATCAATAACGGGGCAAAATCCGTAAACTGTTGACGGCTGACACTTTATCAACATGCTGAGAGTTTCATTACAACTATTAATTCAAGTAAAGAAATAATTGAGATTACGGAAAACAATAATTTTGATATAACAAACCAGATATTTACTCAAAGGAATGGGAACGAAAATAAGAACCGATTCGTCGCACGTGTCAGATTATTTATATCCGATAAGGAAACAAACTCAAGATAATGAGGTGATCAACTCTTTAACTTTAAAAAGTAGAAAAGAAAAAGATAAATATACATAAAGTGAAGCCAACGCCGGTGTGCCTTAAACTTGCATTCTCTCCACTGGCCATCGGAGGGCGACTCCAGTGGTTGCAAAAAGAAGTCCGATAACTACGTCCATTTCTTCTACAGATGTGACTACTTTTCAAAATAAGCAATCCAGGAATGGAATATACAAAATACATAAATAGTAATAAGATAAATTGAGTAAAGATGTAAATGTGGGACATTTATTTTGAAATATCTCCAAATGTATACCATAAAGATTGATTGATTCGTTAGGTGGTTGATTAAAGCATATTTTTGCTAGTTGGGCGTTGTCGATTGGCTCTCTGAGCATTTTATCCATTCATTATTTTTTATGTGTGTGTGCGTGTTTTCCTTCGGGAAATTAAAACACGTTCAATAAAGTGGGATATACTGCAATTCATTTCCAGTCGGATTATATTACTGTGGTAACCTGAAGCTGGAGCTGCTGAGTGAGTGAGGCTCTGGAACTTCCTGCCGTTTCGGAGAGAATGTAAGTTATTTAACGGTCAATGTTTTATTCCGAACATTGACAAATGAATTTCAAATTTCCATGCAGGAAAGTTACCAAAAAAAGTTTGATTATGATGTCGATTGTAATTCCTAGAGAGTAAGTAAATAGTAAATATACATTGTCCTACCAGAGATGCATTTCTTTTTCCTCATGCACCCTCATCAGCTGCACTATCTCAGCAGACGGGCCGGGCGTTCACAGCAGGGCAATGATAATATTCCATGCGGCTACCGTCATTAGATAAGCAATTGCACCGACACGGCACACTTTAATTTTGAATAACAATAAACCTGCCTGTAAGTCTCACCTTTTAATAACCTGGCAAATTATGACTGAGAGAATCATAACCAGCCCCTCAGTCCGATACCTTAATTACACAAGCCTTGCTTTTCCATCATCTGTTAGGAACTCCCAGAGGACACGGGAGGCAAAATGAAGCCTGTGACTCGCCGAGACTCAGCCGGTGAGTTTGAAGTGTCTAAGAATAGCGGCGGCGATGTAACAATATGGCAGCTTGTCCTGTTTATGAGATGCAAATGTCCTTTAGTCTAAGTATTCACATACATTTACAGCCCTCACAAGGAATTCTCCAAAGAGGAGGCCTCACCGTCGCAGAGGCAAAGCAGGTGCCTGGTGCTGACTGCATGAGAAAGCAGGAAACCACACAGTCTTTACCTGAATCTTTATAGCCAAATGACAAAAATGTAATTCAAAAATAAAAATAAGAAATGAAATTAAAGTTCATTAATGTTTTAATAAGACGTTGAATCCTCTCCTCTTTTTGTATCTTTTCGTTTCACTCTGCTGTTGCTTTGCTCTGCAGTATTTTATATAAATATGTGTATATTGTCAATGCATCGAATGATCTGTGTGTACAATATAAAAGCCCACAGAGAACTACCAACAGCTTTAAGCTCATTCTTTTGGTCTCACAGTCTCCAGCTGTTTTGGTTCACTTTCTTTGCACTCATTAGCATCGTTTCCAACTACAGCAGGCAGTTGCTCTCAGCAAACAACGTTCTGGTGAACCCACAAGGTCCGTTATTTTTCCATCCACCTGTTCTTATGCTCATTTTCAATTTGAGAAGGAAAACAAGTGGACATGCAGAAAATTTGTGACAAAGTGCAACAGAAATGGATAAATTTTTTCGAACAGCTCTAATTACATCATCTTGTAGCACCCTCTTCTTCTGCAGTGATATAATAGTTTTCTGACCTAATGCTCATCTTAAATAACCAACTCCTAATACAACACTTTTCGATGGAAACAACACTTTTTTCTCAGCAGTACATTTGGACGGAGACCTAGCTACTGTACACTACCTGCAGTGAACACAGTGGATCAATCAGCAGCGAAAGAGACTAATTTTACTTCAAGAGGAGGAGACCAAAACAGAGCTAAAAAGAGCGTCGGACTTACATTTGCCAGTGTCCAGAAAAGTGACTCCACATGAATACACATGTTGCTCTGTGTCTCCTGAATATTTAATGAATTAATAATGAAGGTTGAAACAACAAGGTTGACCCCTGAAATTCAAAACACCAACTGACATTTCTTCAAATTTATTATCTACCATTAAATAAAACCAACATCTGAGTTATTCATGTTTTCAAACAAATGAGTAAAAAAGGCCTTTATGCTAAATTATGGTTGAGAAGCACATAAAATGGGTATTCGATATAGAAAATAGCAGTAATTTATCACTTGGAACTTGATACCACTGCATGAATCAGACGCTGCAGGAAACCAGGCCAACGAGCCAAGATCAACATTCGTATTCTGGGAAGCCGAATGCCCGGTCCTGTGGGTCCACAGTCCAAATGAGCATGCACGGATCAACAGCGTGCTCGGCGGTGACTCACTCACACCTACTGGTCCGTTACCTTTTCGTGGGGAGACATTCATGTGTGTGTGTGTCAGGGAGGCGAAGGTAACTGTTGCTGCTGCCGGGACAACCTTTACCTCCGCGAGGGTCAGCGAGAGCCCCGTGGGCGGCGAGGTTCGTGTAGAGCATTTAGCAAACAAGAGCATCTCATATCCCAATCAATATGGAACGGAGGTCAAACCGTTCCGGAGATATTTATACAATCAGACCGGCAGAGAAACACTTCAACCGGGCTGTTAATTCCCACAAAACATGTCCACGCCATCGATTGTGGGAAGCAGGAAGCTAGCGCGTGATGTAACCGTGGGATAAAAGCCATTATATCCTTCTAGATGTTTTCTTTGCTGCAAATACGGATATTTTTAACGATGTTGATATTGTCCCTCCGCTCCTACTGGCCTCTCTGGTATTACTGCTGCAGTCGAACACAAGAACCAGAATGGCCCCCCCGTAAAAGATCACATGTGCATCCTCAAAGGAGTGGGTCTGTTCTCCACTGGGAGCTGGTTAAGTAGCGATCTGCACACTGTCGGGAGTCAAACAGGCAGCGTTGGAGTTAAGGGCACTCAAAAGTGAACTGCTTCCAAGTCGATGTGGTAACGGGCAAATAAAACTCTAAAGCAAAAACAGGAGTTCTGGCGAACGGTTTGGGGATCTGGGGTGGAATCATTCGGAGGGTATAAAAAAAAAAAAAGAAAGAAAGAAAAAAAAAGCGAGTGCTCCCCTAATATTTCAACTGATGATTTAATGTGTGCATAATGAAAAATAATATATCTCTCATAAATATCTTCTGGGTAGATTTGGTGTCATGTGCCCCAAGTGTGCACTGCATCACGACGTCGCCGGGGTAGTAAACGGCTGGCATATCGGAGCGCGGCCCGCCCGCCCGCCCGCCTCATTCTACCCGTTATGGGTTCTCCTCGCACATTATATAGTGGCAGCACTTAAAACGCTGACATGCCATAATTCTACGCTTTCTGCAGCCACAAGCTATAACGTTGATAGTGTAGAAAAAGGTGGAGGTGGAGATGGAGATGGAAACGGAGGTAAGTGTAAGAATGGGGAGGTTAAATGTGTGTGTGTTTGTGTGTGTGTGCGCGTACACACGTGTTGTACATTTGTTTTACATCCAAATGTCTTTGTTATGAGTCACTGCCCAAGGCGGGACAAACGACTGTAAATGGAACTATTAGTGAAACACGGAGGGTGAAAGGAGGAATTCAAATTAAAGTGCTGCTCGCCACGACTTTCTCTCCGTCTGCATAATTACGGTTTGGACACCAAGCAGTCGTGCGTGTGTGTGTCCGAATATCAGGAGGTCACAGAGGCCCTTTGAAATGCCAAGGTTGGAGACGCCAACTATTACACACACACACACACACACACACACACACACACACACACACACACACACACACACACACACACACACACACACACACACACACACACACACACACACACACACACACACACACACACACACACACACACGCAGAGCCAAAGCAGTGATCGTATTTAAGGTGGAAATTACAACTGTACTCAAACTGTCACAGGTGGCTGTATCATTAGATGGCGACTCGTTAAAGCGTCGCCGGGTGAATTTGTGCGGCGGTTGTCCCGATTTTACTCAAACTGAAATGACCTCTGATCCTTCCATAACCTGTTATCTGTATTTCTAAAAATAAAAAGGCGAATACGCGCGATGTCACCGACTCACCTGTTCGTCTGTGATATTGCGAAGCCTAACACATACATACGCTTTTATGGAAGGAAGCTTTTATGGCTTTGGAAATGTAAAGCATCTTTTGTTCTGGAAGGGAATACAAAGAATAATGTGTTTGAGTGGGAAGCCGGTCGGCGGGGGCGGGGCAGTCTGATTGAATAAAGGTTAAAGAATATGCATATGAGCTTGCCGTGCCTGCCACCACACGTGTAAATATATCTCCAGGACAACAAACGCATGCACACGATTCAGTGGAAGCTGCAGCGTATGCAAAGAGAGCCCGTAAAAGCGGAAATAACTCAAGACAGCAGGGTAAAGAGGAGTGGACCGTATATCAATACTACTCTGCATTGGGAGGAGCATATATTTTTCCTCGCATGGGGCTGCATGACAACTTTACGGTCCACTAGTTTGACACCTGGAGTCAATCATGCCAATGAGAAACGTTTCGGATTGACGGCGATGGATTGGTGCATCGAGCGGCCGTCGGTTCGGCTGAATGAGGGGTGAATTATGGTTTTTGGGTTTGGTCAAAACATACGGAGCGGCTGAATCATTTCTTGACAGGAGAATGGCTAAATTTGATTCCATTATGATGTGTTCAAGTTGTCAGATTTTTTGAAGAATTAGTTATATGTGAAGTGGCTGTATGAGGTATTGATCATAGTCAGTGTATAATAAAAAAAAATAATTGCTTCATTTCACCGGCTTTCAAGGGCTTTCTGGCGGCAAAGTGAAACACACGCACTTTTATTTTGGCGGGTTTCTCCATCTACACCAATTATGACAAATACCTGATGTCATCCCACTTCAAAAAACCCAAACTATCCCTCTTAGTTTGGAAATGTACTTAGAAGATGGTTTGTTAGTGGAAAGTAACTGGCATTTTGTAGACTATAGAATTGATACAAAAAAATCCAGAGATTATGTGATAACGAACATTTTTGCTTTACTAAAAACAGCTTAAAGTGACAGAAAAAGAAATTCCACGGTTATGGAACAGAAGCCTGAAAAAGACTAAAGAGCATCATTAAGCTTTACTCTGATTTACCAACTCCACTACGTGCTGCATGTCGGCTTTTAATGTCACGAATGGCCGCGGTAAAAACAATTCCAACGTGACACCCACCGCTACATCACCGCCACGCTATGCTATTTAGCATCGGCGTGCTCGTCTGTGAAATACATTAGGGTCGGCACGTCATCGTAGAGTCAACTTCCATTATTTACCGGTTTCCTAATACACAGGAATGCAGCCGCAGGTATGAAGCAGGCAGAGCTATAAATCAAGCAGTCGGCCGGCGGTGGGAAACACTAGCCCTCCCTCATTAGCCGCAGCGAGTTGTAGCGGCCGGCAGACCGGTGCTGCGTCGGGCCCAGGGCAACCCGGGGTCAGTCTGGAGGATAATCAAACGCTGTAATTACACCAGGAATGTCTATCGAGCGCGGCGACCGGCCGGGGCAAAGGATCGCCGACCAGAATCAGACACAGGACATGGAAGATGACACATAAAAGAGAGGAAAAACATTGAATGAAGTCAAGAACGTTTTTAAGAAAGCACAGATCCTTGAGCAGCACCGCTCCTGTCATAATGAAAACCGGCAATGTGGGAGGATGGGAAGGACAATGGAGGTGGGAGACAATGAAATACATGAGACTGACATGTAAACAGATAACACAAAGTAGCTGTGAAAAGAAAACCAAGAAGAGAGAGACGAGCAGACGGGTTTGGCATTCGGAGCTGGTGTATGAAAGACGGGTGGGGGTGTTCGGGGGGGAGTGGAGGAAGATCAATCATGTGGAATAGCAAAAAAAAAAAAGACCTTTCAACAAATCGGCTTTCATCTTCTGACAATGCAACAAACTGGTCCTGATGTGAAACTTTTTCATGAGCAGCAGAGGCCCCTGCCTCTAATAACTCCCCTCTGTGAAAGAGCTAAATCTTTAATGGAGGGCAAGTTCAGCCCAAAAAAAAATTAAATTAAATAATAAAACTCCTCTCTCGTAGCACGCATGGGAAAGTTAAAAGGGAACACGACCCCGTTCTGAAGAGAGCTTAGCGGGAAGACGCTCATCGCGTGCATGTAGACTTCAAACCAAAACATCACCTATTCACTCGCAGACGCGTGAACACAGAGGGGACGTGTGCAGAGAATTATATCACCAGCTATTTACAAAAAAAACAAAAAAAAAAGCTTCATTTATATTTTATCCCTCTGGCCACCCTTGCCTCTAAATATTTATTAAGTAATTAAAATAAAAGTAAAAACCCTCTGAAGCTTGAGGTCCTGTGGTGGTGTTGTGGATAAAAAAATAAATAAAACCTCACTTACAATTAATTCTGTTTAAAATCCGGAGCTTAAACTGACGCCGCCTCGAACACGTCGAGGGAGGAAAGTTGAATGAAAAAAAAAAGAAGAAAAAAGGAGCCAACTATCGTGGGGAACATGAATGCTTTCCTAGCTGCTAATGCCGCTACCCGAGGGCACCGTAACCTCATGAATAACCAATAAAACCATAACCTGGAAAGTGAAAAACAAACGTTGCTCCCCATGTCGTTATTTATAGATACAATCACCTGCCAAAAAAAACACGACTACAGGCACACTGAGGCTTTGAGGTTTCCTCTTAATTTAGCATGTTAGCATGCTAACGCTTGCTAATTAGCACTAACCACACAATAAAGGTTGATTTGGAGTTCAGTATTTGGTCATAACAATATCAATATCGCTCTATTCAACAAAATGTGAGCTGTTGATGGTGCTGGATGAATAGTTAGAAGTAATAAGAATTCATCCTCTTGAACATGAATCTGCACAAAACTTCATGGCAATTGATCAGCTGTTGGGATATTTTAGTTTGGATTTGGTTGGTCAGCAGCGGCCAAAAGGCTTAAACAGGGGTGGCCAATCCTTTTTTGAATGTGAGTTTATACACAACTATAGCAGGAGACTCCAAACAATCAGAAATACCTGGTTTTCAACCAGTTACACTGTAAGAAAATCAGTTTCCAAACCAGAAAACCCCCCATGTGCCATTGAAAAATTATTTTTCTATCAAAATAACTACGGAAAACGACTTAACAGTTTTATGATTGGCATTAGTTGCCCACAGAGTATTTCTGTATCTGAAATGTTAAGTCAATGCTCTCCAATTTTGCCAAGGGGTCCACTTAAAATATCATGATGTTGTGTAAATCTGTAAATAACTAAAGTCAAAACAGGTCGAAATGGGCAAATATTGGTTTCTGTTGCATGACGTAAATCAGAACAGACAGAAACGTTCAATATTTGTTTCTGTTTCTGAGGTTAATTTAGTAAAAGTCTAGTGTTTAAACAAGGATGTGCAATATACATGCAGCGCAGTTTAATGGAAATATTCTGAAGTCATATTCTGCTTTATTTATTTTTTAATTCATGCACTATTCACAGCCTATTTAAAAACGGGGCAGCAGCTTTCAAGGTGACAAAGAAGGTTTGTGCTCGACCATGAAAACCAATTTTTCCATTCACCAAGAATCTGCTGGTCGACAACAGATAACATCCTCTATAACATATTCAGCTCTGCACTTTCTATTCCTCAATTACAAAGAAGTCGCGTATGTTATTACGTTTACTGTTTAATAAGCAGCAAATCTTCAAACCAGGGTCAGTCAGACAGGAGTCATTCAGGACGTATAGTGTTATTCCACCGTCGCGTTTAATTGCCTCCATCACGTCCCGACACACAGAAATGTGCAGGTAACTTGTACGAACTGCACAATAACTACTTTCACCACTTGTTAAAAGCAAACAATGTGAAAATAATGAATAAATAAAATCTCTTTCCTGGCACCAAGACAATCACTTTTAATTAGTGACAGTTCAGGGGAAGAAAGAGAAAGAAAAATGCCACAAGAGGGAAATAGATTGGCTGACATTTTGGCAGGCAATCAAGCATAAAAAAGACTAATGGCACCAATTACTAGTGATGCGAGGTGGGTTAAATATATATTCTGATACAAGGCTTCCTTTTGACTTAACCCCCCTCCAAATTGTGTTATAGGGAGTCACTGTCATGGGGACAGGGGACAGCTATGAGAGTAGAAGTGCTCTGTGGGTGCTACGGCAACGGGCAGTGTTGCTTACAATGAATCCCCTGTAGACCCTGTTTGTCCCAGACAGTTGTGTGTCAGCAAAGTCGAAAATAATCCGATAATCTGATCCAATTGGGCAAATCATTTACCGTGTTCCATTTTTACTGGTTATCAGTCCAAAAATCATAGTGTTATTCTCAGAAAACACCTTTTTAAAAATACTCGTCACTTTCACAGCCACAACAATCTCAGCCCCCAAAAGTCATTAACGGCTCCCCATCGATCACGCCTGCCCCCAAAGTGAGAGATGTTACCATAATAACGGATGATCAGGTGCGGCGCCGCGCCGTCGCTAAGTACACCGCCATAAATCCTCCGTACACAAACCGTGATCCCGGACTGGATGTAATATACATCATTTCCTTTTATGTACCTACTCGTCGCACCCCATTTCTCCCCAAATGTCCTTGCTATCCCTCTCGCTTCCCGGCCGGACACAGTTGCGGCGAATACAGATTCCCCTTTTACATCGCTGCTCGACGCTCGCATAAACAGGCGGCGATAACCAGCAAGGAAATGACTCGGGACAATATTGAACTTTAATTAGAGCGTCTACCTGTAGACGCATTTTCAGTGTAATTGGAGGAAGTGGTTTCTCCATCAAGCACTGCCTCACCTGCACGGGACTGGATTAAAGAGCATGGATGTTGCATTTAGACTACAGATGAACTGCAAAACTCAAAATCATTGTCTTTATATATATAAGCTGATGTATATGATGTTGATATGTTGAGAAAATAGGACAGGAGGTAAACAGGAAGCTGAATGTTAACACTGCGTTTGCCCGTCATTTTTTTTATGGTTCAAACTATAAATACATGATTAATACCCTCTGTGGTTCTGCATCTGCACAAAAGCCCCATTTAAGTACATGAACTCCATAAATGTGTAAAAGGAATGCCCTTATCTACCAACAGGGGAATATAAATAGTATAAACACATTTTAAAAGAAAATAAAGTTATATAATCATAATGCAAGTCATTGTGTTCGAGGCATAAAGTAGACCGGGGACTTTCACAACTGTGGTATAATCTTATTAATAAGTGATCGCCACGTTCCAGGGAACAGTATTATATAATATTAACTAATTTCTCCTCTAATGCATTAACTCATAAGCTCTCACACCACAGTACCTCAGAACTGCATCGTAAATGGTCGGCCTGGCAACAAACGGCGGGGAAAACAACTTCCTCTTCTGCATTACAGATATGTACAGTGAGTCTGGAGCCAGCGCTGCGCAGGCATGTTTATGGGGTAATAGCCGGTACAGTAAGTGTCCTATGGCTATTGATCCAGGTTGGTAAGATCATGAGTGAATGCTGGGAAAGCTGAAGTGCTCAGGAGTCTGCTCCGTCCACGCCGTCTGGGCTCCTGGATGTCCGGAGGCGGTCAGCGAGGCCTGGAGCCAGGCAGCAGACTGAGTGGAAGCAGCCGCGCTGCCCGGCGACCGATCGCCGAGGCTTTTTAATGCCTTCTCATATCACCGTGAACTAATGGGGCAGTGGAAACCTACACCCGCCACTACTGGTTTAAAAAACAAAAAAAAGGCAGATGTACTGGGTTACATCGACCGGAGGGGTTTGTTATCAAGAGTTCAGGCCACGCGATCACACCCACGTCCCGCTTACAGCTCGGATTCCTGCAAGATGCATGAACTTCATTAAAGCTATGGTTCTGAAAATCAGTTGAGCCTCCGAGACAGATTTGAAAAAAAACAACCAACCAACCAAACCCTTCCCCTCAGTGTTCCACGATTCGACGAGGCGGGATGATGAGGAGCAAGGGAGACCAGGGGATTGGATGGAGGGTAGGAGCCAATGGGAGCCTTCCGGAGCAACGCCTCCCATTGGTCAATTTCTATGCAGGCCTACGGCTGATAGACTGAATGGATATGGGCTGCCGAGACTTGGCCTGGAGGTCACGTCAATACAAATTGCCGTATTATTTCGCATTATGGGACACGAGTTGCAGCGATGCCACAAAACACTGGTGGAAATCCGGCAGCCGAGGACTCTCCGGAGACTCTGGCAAAAGAGCTTGTCATGTGATGTCAGTGGACCTGTCGAAGCAATCTGTTTTGCCCCTGCTGTGGGTCAGAGGTCAGAGTCACACACACAAGAAAACAGAGTCACACACACACACACACACGCACACACACACACACGCCTCCAGCAATTCCACCTGTGCACCTCTCTGTTAATCTTTCTTATTATCTTTTTTTTTCTCTTCCATTTTTCTCCCTTCCCCCCCTTCTCTCTCTCTCCTTCTCCCTCGGCTTCATTAACGGATCCACACATGTTGTTCAAACCGCGCCGCATTCGCGTCCTTGAGAGGTGGAGACGGCGGTAAGAGCGGGTTTTTGTTGTATTCAGGCGTACTCTTTGCCTCTCCCTGGGTGAAAACGAAATCAAATGTGCTTCGGCTAACCTTGACGTTGCTCAACTCCCTCTCAGCTTTTTTTTTTTTTCCCCCTGCGGAAAAAAAAGAAAAAAGATGGCCGACCGGTAGTCCAGTGTGAAGCGCTCTGGGTAGAAGTCTGTAATTGGGGGCCCTGAACGGGGAGTCTTCACTACGTGTCAAGGAGAATTATAGCTTGAGGTTATAAAAAAAATATTTCTTTTTTTTGGTTGGGGGAGATTACATTCGAATATGCCGCATTAGTTATACTTCCTCTCTCTCTCTCCCTCCCTTCCCGTTTCTAAATACGACCGGACTCCATCTGCTGATTGAATAAATGCCACGCCAGCAACGGGGCGCCGGCCCAACCTTCATTACTACGGCCAGATTCAATTCACGCCTTAATGAAAGGAACCTTTGCTCTCGCAACAGGGGACGCAATTACTCTCCGTACTTCATAACATTATTGCAATCTGAGGTGTGCGGTTGTAGATGTGGACGGCTGCATTTAGCCCCCCACCGAGACCCTGTTGTTTCACTTTTAAAAGAAAACCGTGGGAAGCTTTATTAAACGTGATTTTATATATCTGTATGGGTGAGGGGACAAAAACATAATTCACGTTTTTCCCCCCACACACACACACACAGGTATTCACCTTAATCAAATCTTTTAGGCGCAGAGACACAGACGGAGTCTCTGAGGGAGGAGTCTCGCTGACAGGAAATTATGAAAAAGAATTAATTCGACCTTCGCTTGCAGCAAGAAAAGGGAGAAGGAGATAGAGAGAGAGAGGATGAGCGTTGACGGTGGGGAGGGCGGAGGGAGTCCGGGGAGGTTTAAGGAGGAAGTGCCGCCACGGAGGGCAGGATCCAGGAGAGAGCCGGGGATAATGAGAGCTCTCAGCTCCCCACACACTAGGGCAAGACATTTGATTCACTGAGAAGCCCAGAGGACAGACAGTAGTCACCCGGAGCTCCTTAAGACTTCAGAGTGAATGGTTTTCAATAAAGACTTTACAGTGAAGATACTCTATTCAGCCATGATGGCGGACAGCACACTTGTGCACTAAGTGAATGAGGGTTTTTTTTTATTTGTTCATTTGAGCGCCGGATCAGATACGGTGTGTGTTGTTAGAGTTTTCAACAGTTTAAACCCCTTTCAGACCTGTTGATGAGCAGAATGAGCCATCGGTCTTGATTGGAACACCATGTCCCGTGTTATGGTCACATCACACATTCATAATGGGGATGGAGGCCGGACAGTTCACTGTTCACACTTGACCTTGGATTACTAGGGGTGGGTAAAAATATAGGGTTAATTCCAGTGAATTTCATGGGAATTAATAAAATGGAGAGGCTCTTTTGAATTAAATAGTTTTGACTCAATTTGTCTGATCAATATCATCTGATGTACATATACAGGTACTTGTGTTTTCATCTTTATTTATATAGCAATATCGTGATATCGTGATACATATCATATCGTGATCAAAGTATCGTGATATGTATCGTATCGTGAGGTTCTTGCCAATACTCTCCCCTATGGATTACACTTCTGTGATGACTTATCACATGATTTTGACACCTTCAGAATTTCAAGAAAGCAAGTAGGTTAGTTTGTTAAGTATGTTACACGCAAGTATATATTAAGAATGCTACATACGCTACGTCATTTAAGTAGGTTACGCTAAGTTTATATGCGCCGTAAGTTAAGTACGTTACATACGCTATATAGGTGAGGCACATTACAAATGCTTCATAAGTTAAGTTAGTCAGTAAGTTAAGTAAACTTCATTACTTGCTTATGTTAAGTATGTAATGGACCTAATTTAAAAGTCAATGTTGACTTTTGGTTGGGACACGAACACCGGTCTCCTGGGTGAAAGTCCTGATTACTTATTTTAACCCTTCTATCCTTTGCTTTTTTAACTACGTGGCCCAACTCACTCACTTTAATCCCGCCCTAACTTCCACAACACACAAAACGATAACCTTTCCAGATATCTGCATATTAAATAAAATAAAGTATACTGAGGCAAGCTAACAATGTTTTCTCTTCAAGCCTGCTATCATTCAAAAGTTATTGATTCGTCTGCTTGTTATCCCGTAATCAGCAGACTGTAAAATGAAGTGTTAATCTGGGAAACCCAGAGTGAAAAATTCTTGCCTTTATTTGTGCTTAGCCGAGTCAAATTTTCCCTGAGTCACTGTAGATCTTCCTGTCAGCAAACTTTACATGTTGAACTAGTTAGAAAAGCAAAGGGGATAAAAGACATCCTGTTTAGCGAAGCTCTCGGACCGAAGAGGTTTCCGTTATGAAGCCACGAAGCAGAGAGAGATCGTTCATTAAGGTGCCCGGAGCAAAAAAGGAAGCCGACTCGACTAAAGCACAACAGGAAAGCTTCTTTCATTCGCCGCCCCGAGGCCGCCGCTCTCTGCAGAATCCGTCTTGAACTCTGGGAACTAAATACTGTGTTTGAGATTTACGTTGAGAAAAAGGACTACAGCTCTTCTCATGTGGACGCATACTTTAAATCTGGAACAAAGCTTAGGTGCTCATTACATTTTTAACGTTCAGTTTTATAGTTTGACTGATTGGCGACAGCACAGAAATAATAACTCACATGAAAAGTAACTTTTCCAAAGTACGAGAAAAAAAAAAAAACTTGGTTCTCACCAGCTTGTGACGAATGTTATCATTCCGGCGGACGATAAAAAGGCCGAGTGGAGTAAAGTGAAGCTGCAAAGCATCTATGTCTAATTTCCTTCAAAGATGTCTTCGTCTTCTCCCTTTAAATGAGACTCTGTTGCAGTAAATGAAGCATAAACAGTGAGCCTGTGTCTACATTCGCAGATTAGCGCTATGTACTCAGAAAACCACTTTCATAGAGCTCCGTCAGCTGTGTAATTCAAGTTTCTTTTAAGAGTGATGATTTCACAAGCCAGTAATAGCATATTTACTGGCATAGGACTGTTATTGAAAACTCTGGAATGGTTATAAGCATGAAATTGAATACAGAAGAAGAGTAAAATGAGATTTTTTTTTTTTTTTTGGGAGGAGTAGCGGAGAAATGTGACAGTTTAACGGCTTCCAATCTTTGTATTGGAGTTAATTCAGAGAGATTCAGTGCAGTCACGAGGGGCCTTTACGCACAACTTTTTGGAGTATCAGAAAAACAACCTAATTATTTAGAACATTCTCATTTTCTCTTCACTAATGTCTCAAAATCAGACTTTTTGAGCTGTCAGGGGGGCTCATATGAAGCCATAACTCCCTTTATTCCACCAGAAGTGAGACAGACGCCCCTCATTGTGTCTCAGGTGAAGAAAAATCTTTGTTTCCATGGATACACATATTAAAGCTAAATATAAACAACGAGCCAGATGTCATTATGCAAAGGAGGAAGTCACACCTGCGGTGTTTTAAATCATACATTTCTTACTGCGTTAATTATATACCCTTACTGTTGATATGCTACTTGGTTTAACATATGTTGGCATCTCATAAAAAAAAGCTTTATTTTCTGTTGATTGTACTTGTATTAAGAATAAAGTGTTTTGGAGTGACAACAGTTGTGCTGCCACAAGGAAGACGCTCATTCCCTGATGATTTGAGGAAATTTGACAACTCCTGCCGTCTGTTTGATATAGAATTTTAATCAACGGAGAATACAAGGCTTTTTTTTTAGTAGTAGGAAAGTAAAAGGATGGAAAGACACATTTCCCCACTGTAGAGAACCAATTTAAAATTGACTAAATTCACATTTTTATGTCATTTCATTTCAGAGAATAGGTTGTTTTCTCTTGACTACAAGTCTTGGTATAAAGAACATAAACCTGTACAGGATGATACTTCAGTGAACCATTACTTACATTGTCAAGTTGATTCTTACTCATCTTATCACGACATTACCATGGAGACGTGCAGAATTTCACCACTACATGAGTTAAAGCTAAACCTTGATGAAGATCCTCAACTTCCCCCAAACTGACAGTTTGCCAAGTTCCCGTGCTTTATGCAGCGGTTTGGCAAAGTGTGCAGAGCCGAGAGTGTAAGCGAGATTTGACTCTCTTGTCACTCTCCGTGCAGTTAAGAGTTCTTCTGCCACAAGGGTGGGGGGGTAATAGTGGTAAGTGCTCTTGCTTTTCACCCTGCACCGACTCCAAAAAGCCACTATCAGGTCATCCACTCGGCCGTCGTCGTTGGAGAGCCTCAGTCTGTGTGTTGACTGTAAGCAATAAGTGATGAGCCTCCACCCTCCGCCGCCCCCGTGGCAGAGAGAGAGAGAGAGAGAGAGAGAGAGAGAGAGAGAGAGAGAGAGAAGGTGAAATCTAATTATTTCCCTCCCATGGCCCAGCAAGCCTTAAAGGTTAATCACTGTCCGTCTAGCTAATTCTGTCTGGGTACACTGCAGTAATTACGACACCTCGTTCTCTCGCCGGCTCTCTCGCCCTTCTCTCCATTGTACACCTTGCTCGCTCCAGCGCTCTCTCCTGCACCCTCTCTCTCTCTCTCTCTCTATAGCTAGTGGATGTCTCTCTCTCTGGCTCTCATGCCTGTCCTCCTATACAGACGGTAGGAGTGTCACCGTTTCAATTAGAAACAGAGTGTCATGTAGAGCGTGTCCTTGGGCAAGACTGAACCAAAAGAAGGGTTCAACTACAGTGAAGCAATGGTATAAATACAACATATTAAAATGATTCCTTTTTATGGCTAAGAATATATCTGTAGTTCCAGGAGTTAACTACACGAGTCCCGGTTTAATTACATGTGGTTCACTACTCCCCGACGCTGCATTATCACCGCTTCTCAGTTTCTCTTTTTAACAGAAATACTGTTTTAATTTCATTCACTTAAACCCGCTCCCCTCCTCCCCTCGTCGGTGTTAAGATACTGTGAATAAAAACCCAATGCCGCCTGCTAAAAAAGCATCAATGCCCGGGAGCCTTTTAACGCGAAACATCTAAAAAAAAAAAGGAAGTGTTGTGTTCAAACTGACAACAGCGATAAAAAACAACAACAAAAAAGTAAAGTGGAGGTGAATAATGAATGAAAACTTGAACAGTGCTTTTATTAAATCAGCTATTATGTGAACCTGTGATATTTCAGAGAGAGCTCTCGGAAGGGAGGATGGTTTCCTTTTCTCACCTCCTCTTTTTTCTCAAACTCCTCACTTTCCATTTTCTCCATCTTCTCACCTCTCTCTTTTTATCCTACCTTCGTGATAACCCCCCCCCCCCCCCCCTCCCGTCCCCTACTCTTCTCACCATTCTTCCTCCTCATCCTCTCTTTCTCTTCATCATCTCATCACCACCTCCTCACTTCATTTCTCCTCTCTCTTGCCATCTCTGGCTCGCCTTCCTGCTGCTTCCTGCTGCTTACAGCAGCGTGGAAGTTCGCCCTAGGCCTGGACCGACTCCGCCATCTCTCCTCCTTCCAATTTTCTCCCTCCCTGCCAAGAGCGTCTCCGGGAGCGACAGCTTATACTTCGGTTTCCTTCTCTTCCATTTCCCCACTGTTCCTCGGGTCACACCATTACATCCAGTGACACAGCTGGTAAATACAAGACCCCATCCTCACTTATACCAAGTCTTTTTACCTGCCATGATTCTAAAGAGTCGATACATAATTCATTATTTGATTTATTCATGTAAAAGACATTCTGGATTTTCTTGTTTACATCCCTTCTTTTCTGTCTCTGTTTCCTCTCTCCACAAGGCGAAGGTAGACTCTATTAACAGGTTGCTTTCCCGCCGATGCCAGCAAGGCGGGCTGTCGCTTCCCATATCATCAATGCAGCGGAGGGGAGAGGACACAAAGAGTGGCGAGGACGAGACAGAAAGCACAAGGAAGGGACGGGAGGCTGAGAGTCGCCCCAAGCAAAGTGTCATCACTCAGCTAAACTCGCCCTTCCTCTTTCTATTTTCCACTTGCTAGCGGGACCAAAACAGCGGCGGGGGACGGAAGCTGCTTTATTACACTCCAAATGTTTTCCAAGAATATCGCGGAGTGACAAAGATCGCTCCAATTCGTCTCCCGCGGCGCCTGCGGGCGAAAGCCCAGCTTCGGGAGTCTGTGGGCAGACGGGTGCTGATGGAAGCGGCGGTGGCGGCGCCTCCAGGCCGAGGAAGAGGAGGAGGAGGAGCAAGGCTGAGAATCACGGGGGTGAGACGGAGAGAGGGAGGAGAGGATGGAGAACAATGCTGGCTGCCTGGTTGTTGTTATGAAACACGCCATGGAGGATGCGTGGCGTAAAGTGAGGCGCGTGTCGTGGAGACGGCGAGGAAATAAGGTTGCGGTGAGAAACGGCGGGGTGCCACAGCGTGCATGAAAATGAAAATATGATAAAGGAAGGGTGACGTTGGCCCCTTGTGTAACAGACAACAAATGTGTTATTAGGAAATGCAAATTTTTCAAATTAAATTATATAGAGCAAAGTAAATAAAGCTGAGTGCTGCTGGAGCGTTTTACGTGATGAAATTCAATAGAGGTCAGGATGTAAATCAGTTTGATGATGACTATTACTGTGTGATATAATGTTTTTTTAATTTACATTACTTATTGTTTTGAGTTGTCAAACTTGCATGCAATTCCTGCAGTATAATCCGAGGCAAGAAAAACAACGTTTTCTTCATGAATTCAAGGTTACAAATGTTTGTGGGTGAAGTATTCCTCTGAGGGAAATATTTGAATATTATATATATTTAAAATTAAAACCATATTAGAGCATTCATTCTTTTTGCAGCAGAAAGCAAAGTTCTTCCTCAGTTTGGTATAAAAAGAAAGTAGTTCCTCCACGAAGCTGCTTACAACGAGGTCTAATCTTGAGTAAATCCTGGTGCGTCTAGTCCTTAAAGAAGAGTTTCTGTCTGTTATATAGTTTTGTGTGCGTGTCTCCTGAACTGCTTCGAACGCCCCAATTCAAATCATGCCTTTTCTTACGTAAAGTGGTGATTGGTGATACATTTGCATAATATTCCCAGCCGGAAGTTTGGCAGACCCTCAAACAAAGCTGGTAAGAGCTGAGGACGGAGACGCCATGTTGAGAAGACGCCGTTTTCTGCTGTGAAATCGGAAATGAAGACCGAGTGGCTGAAATGTACTTGTATCACGATTCCTCAGCAGTACAACAGACGTATTCAGTCGTGGTGAGGGGCGTGTCATTTCTGACGAACTCACTAAGCAATCACAATAGAGTGGGCTTTTTGGGAGGGAGGGGCAGGAGTTCAAACAGAGCGTTTCAGAGAGAGGGTGAGAACAGCTGCTGCAGCTCAGCCAAGGTGGGAAAAATAACGCGTTTTATGAGCATTAAAGCAAGTAAACATGTTCTTATCGGAAACTGAAATACAAGGTCGGGTAATGATGTAGTCGAGTATGACTCCTGTGATCACGTTACACCGAAAGATACCAAAGGAGAACATCTCTGCTGGAGTTGCATAATCATTTCTCACTCAACACTTCCTGCCTTCCTTAAAACATACAGCGATAGCCATGACTGCAGATGGCATGCACATTAATGCTGCACAGTAAATGTTTTGAATATTCATCAGAATGTGAGAAGTCAGTGTCCTTGTGAATAATCTTTACCCGGGAGACACAGATACATTATGTGCTCTGTAGCCGTGTGGTGTTTGTTGTTTTTGTGTGTGAGTAAATTATGACACTAAAAAGAGACAAATAATGTTCTGGTGAAATGTGTGGAGGGTGTTCTCTAGATTTCAGGGCTGAAAAGTCTACCTTGTGTGAGGAGTTGAAGGGTCCGGACTTCCTCGCGGACGCGGAGCTGCAGGACCTGCTGCAGGATGTGCTGCCGCTGGGACTCCTGCATGATGCCCATTCGCTCCAGCTTCCTGTCCGTCAGTCTCATCAGAGCCCGCCCTGAGCACAACCATGCAAACAAACAAGCCTGAAGGTTAGGGGAGGGAAGGAGCGGGGGAAGCCGGTCGGGTATTCAATATGCACAGCTGGAGACGCTCTATAAAAAGGGCTACAGATAAAGCATTTATGTCAGCGGAGGAACAGAGTGAGGAAACGCTCGCACACACATAACAAACATGGGGGGGGGGGGAGATTACAGTCGCATCAGTTGTGAGCTGAATGTTGAGAAGCTTTTCAAGGTTTGACATGTTTCATGTTTTTTAAAAGAACCTTCGTCTATTATGTGAATGTCAATTAGCCCGACGCAACTCAATTCTTCTAAACGCTGCAGGTTTTCTATAAAAATCAGGGCCGTATGTCCTTGGAGCAATAATCCCTCACAGTTGCTTCCTTAATTGCAAATCCTTGTATACAATCCATAATTTAATCATCCAATCGGGGTCGATGTGGGGGATTTGGGCTGCCGGTTACACACAAGTGGAGTATGTCGTAATTATTAACGCTTGTTACGACTGGCGATGTCACATGACGGATCACCGCCGGCTCGCTTTTACTGCTTTTGGCCTCATGACTCCCAGGGCAAGAAACCGGCTCTGATTGGCTGACAGCCGAGGGGGGAACGATCAGCCCTGATAGGCTTAGGGAAGTCACATTCTCCTCCAGCACATCTCATGTTTCCAGATCATTAAAGTTAACAAATATGAAGCATCTGATGAAAAATGTGCACTTTTAAATTGGTGTTTTTGCTATTTTTTTGGTGCCCCGTTCAAAGAAATACAACAGAGAGAAAAAAGGCGACTCTCGACTTGTTTGGACAATCTATTGTAGATCGTTAGGGCATCCGAGCCCCATGCTACCACTTTTGCTACCACAGCACAGAAGGGAGCAGTTGGGAAAAGCTAAGTACCCTTAAGTGTTGGCGGCGTAACGTCGACCGTGTTAGGCCAATTTTCCTCTTTGCCTTTAACACATGCAGCTCTTTACTCGCCGCTCCGGTCGGGTCTAAAAAATGTCAAGCGCAGTTAAGATGCTTCAATGCAAGAAAAAAAAAGTGGCGCTGAAAGTACCCATCACATGAGCACTGGGGAGCAAAGGAGAGTCATAAAGGGCTCCGAAAGTGAGCGTTGCATTAAAATGAGACGGGAAGAAAAAAGATTAGCGAGGTGGAAGACGAAGGAGGGGCGGAAAGTTGGGGGAGACAAGACAGACAGTACAAGAAAAACCGACGCGCACATGCTGTTATGAGTCTATAAATATTGACCAACCGTCACTTGGCACCTTATTCCATAACCAAAGATAGATCGGCATGGCAACAGACCGTGGATACGGGAGATGCAACGCAGCTCTCAGACCGGAGAGGTAAACATAGGGTTCAACCGGCATCTTTGCTGATCTGTGTATCGTGAGAAGCAGCCTGGGAGTGTTGACATGGAGAGAGCTTCCACAGAACCCACTGCTGTTTGGCTTAAAGTCATAATAGGATTGCAAAATCAACCGATTCTTTTTATTCTCACCATATCAACAACAAAAAATGTGAGGACTGAAGTGATAACTCTTTTCTTTGCCAGAACCAGGGATTGCAAAGTGACAAAAAACTGAAAAACAAACATATTTTTAAACATTATTTTTGTTTTCTGTCTGTCCATTAAATGTGGCATTTAGCTTAGATAAGCATCCACATCCACACAGCAGCACCTTTAAAGTGTATTCAGCCCTCCCTTCAGAGCCACTCCCCCAAAATGATCATTATGTACTCACAGTCTGTCAAGCAACAGCCACAGATACTGTTTTTTCCTCTTTTTTCCCCCCAGAGCATTTAATTTAATGACAAATAACAAAAAAAACACAAAACACACTTTAACTATTTAAGAGGACCCAGGGCAACCTTCCGGTGATGATTTAAAAATGAAGCTTAAAAGCATTTAGCATGAATGTTTCACTCCCTAAACAACTGTTTCCTGTCGAGGTCTTAATACACCACATCTCCCCTCGGCTTAAAATCAGGAAGTGTATTAATGTGGGCCAGTGGAGTCCGGCTGACGGCTGGAATATAAGAAGCTCACTGATGACTGTGAACAAACTCCTTCCAGTCGGCGAGGCGGTACCAGCAGGGTGGAACGGCTTCTGTGAGGAGTCCAAGCTTTCACTCTCTTGCCCTGCAGTTCTGAGCCACTGGCTTCCACGATCCCATCAAGCCTCGGGCCGGGAACCACAATTAATACACTGAGCAGTGTAGCATGGCCACGAGGAGGAGGACGGAGGAGGAGAGGACGGAGGAGGAAATTGGTCAAGAGGAAATAAATGAGGTAAGAGAGATAAAGTAAAGTTGGAAGTGATAGAAAGAGTGACTCAGCTGGAATAAAAAGACTACGACTTGGCCGTGTGGCGGTGCAGACACGCTATGATGTCAACCCGCCGTTAATTCTACGAGGTCGTAGCACCGCGTTGGAGCATTTCCTCGGTTCATTTGGGAGGTCGACACAAGTAGACGGCAGCGGAAAGGAGACGCGGCAGAAAACCGTCAACCCTTGACCCAGAACACATTTTACACAGTCGCAGCGTTGTCTCGTCGCCTCCGAGCAGCGGGGACGTTAAGGCAGGATCGGGTTCTGTTTAATCACAGCGCTGACTCTGTTGTCCCGTCACTGCAGCTTCTTTTATGACAAAGTATCGATTGGATTCGGTTTGTCTCCCTCCTGTCTAACATCTGACGGAGTCGGTTTTCTTGTCTTCTCTCCTGCCGTTTCCAATGCGGTTAGCCAAACACGGAGCCCGAAACACTAAAAGTGAGCAAAGCGGTGAGGTGGGGAAAGCATGTGGCCACAATCTGTAATAATTATCCATCATCTTCATCATGGAGTTAATTCACCAAGGTGGGCAGGAATATTCAAGATAAAAACCTTTTAAATAACAGAATAACGGGGGTCTTTTATTGTGAAGGATTCCTAGGAAATTAATTGTGTTTATTCACCCTTTTAGATCCTAAATATCCAATCACTTTTCAGTCAGCAGGGGTGAAAGTGGACCAGTACGGTCCAGGTACTCCAGTGATCCAGTGCTGGTACAGTAGCAGGAACAGGGAACAGCAGCCGTCTACCAAAAGCCACATAACCATAACATTTAAAAAGAATTGCATCTATTAATAATAACGTACAGTACGTTCTGTAGCCCAAATAAGGCATTTGTTCTGAAAAATGAGTTCCCCTACAGGGGAGAATTCCCATGAATGCCTTCTCAATTCAGAACAACAACAATAATAACATCATCATCCCCATCATCCGAGGGCCATGAGAAAGCATCCACGTCTGCGCTCTCCGAGCGCCGCGTGCCGTTCTAGTTCCTTTCAAAGTGGTTTGTTCCAGTTTCGGAGTGTTTGTAACCAGTACAGAGCTGCAGGTTTTTAATTTGAGCTGGAGGGAACTCCAAAACTGTTTGGAGAGGCAGCGGGGTTCCCCCCAGCTCCGACGACTTTGGCAGCAGACTGGCTGATACGGAGTGCCGCAGGGTTTTGGCAGGCAGTTGTTTCTTACAAAAAATCTGCAAAGTAAAATGACAAAATAAGTATTGATGTTTGATAATGTTTATTTTGACTTCACTATGACTCTAAAACTTCTGTAACTATTTAGGCACTGCATCCATTTATTGACATGGGCCGAGGTTTGAAGCCTTCTTTTTGCAACCAGAGGAGTCGCCCCCTGATGGCCAGTAGAGTCAATGCAAGTTTAAGGCACTTAAAACCACAACCCAGGTTGCAGCCTGGTTTTATGAAGCAGAAGAATCAGGAATCAAGGAATTTAATTACAAAATGTATGTTATGTGCTTCCCACATTAACCTGTATCACTCTTGAACTAAAAATGTATGAAAAAACAAGTGTGTGTGTGTTCCTCACCGTCACTTACTAATTCTGGCAGCATCTGGACTACCATACCTTTCTGCTCCCCTTGGAATGAAGTAACTAATCCTTCCCCCTCTTTCTATACAGGAGGTTAGTGGATCCAAACTCCCAGGAAGAAGATCTGCTGCTTCTGCTTTCCCCGAATTCTAAAAAAAGCATCTCTCCTCCATCTATTTATCTGATCACACACGAATCTTGTATTTCACCAGACAAGAGCGATATTTTAACCACACTAAGAGATGTATGATCGGTCATATTGTTCTCTATGTATTTTTACAGCCAAGCCCAATAAAGGCACACATGTACACACACACTGATGTGAGCAGACTACACACACACACACACACACACACACACACATTGTCCCTGGGAGTTAGATTAATGAGTGGTGGGTGAGCAGCAGTGTTGCGCTGAAGCAGATTAATCTGCAGCTATAGCCTGGCAGAGTCAGCCACGGCTTTGATGAATGGGAGCTTAAAGTGCATCTGTACACACACACACACACACACACACACACACACACACACACACACACACACACACACACACACACACACACACACACACACACAAGATATAAAAAAAATATTGGCCAACCAGTCACATCTACCCAAAAACACAGACACTTGATGCTGCACCTCATTTTGCACACGGAGCTAAAATGCTACGCTAATTATTGCTTGCCAATTGGGGGTGGGGGGTTTGGGGCACCAGTGAGTAGTGACAGCAGTACAAAAAGCACCAAATTAGTCCCCTCCCCCAACTTCACAATCGCACTCCTCAGCCCCGACACCTTTCGGGCAGCCGCGCTGGAAGCCGGCGATACGACTCGAGAATGAATCCTGCGACTGCTTCTCCTCCTCAGGTAAATCTTCCACACCAGCCACACAGATTCCTCAAATCTCCCGTGCAGCTGTGTTCCCATATGCGTCCCCTCTGGGTGGGGGGGTGGGGTGGATGAATGTCACTGAGCTGCAATCTGGTGAACTGCTCTCCGAACCTGCCTTACACTCTGTCAAGCAGAGAATAACAAGTGATCTGAGCGCCCGGCTAGTGAGGATACTTCTTGCAGCCATATGGGATACCCTCCTCCCCCCCCCCATCCCACCCCCCGTCTTTAAGAATAAAAAGTACAACTACAGCAGATTATTCACTGTGATATCACGGAGCAGCTTGTAGTCCTTAAAGTAAATGGCGACCCATGGCAGCCCTGCAGCCAAAAAGGCTCCCGCAGCCGCTGAGCACCTGTCATCCGATGCTAATGCCGTCCCCGACTGTGGGAGAGGAGGCCCGTTATGATCCCAGAGAGAGAGCAGGGTTCAGCATAAGTCATGAAACCAGTCCGGCAGACTCGCCCCCGCACGGATAATAAGCTGCCTCGGCCCTCCACTCGTCACAGCGGCGGCAGCCTCACGCTGATTTGGCCACTACTGATCTATTTCAGTTTGGGGATCATTACGCCGCCGCCTCCGTTGGTTAGCCGCGGCTAACAACCTGTAGACAGCTGTGGAGTCGGCAAAGATATCTGAAGCCGCTGTGGGGTGGACGAGCCGTCCTCAGTCAAACAGACCACCCCGCATTTCTGCATTCATTAAGGGACGACGGCCGGCTGTGATTGCAGAGCTCCGACGTCCTCTCACGTGTGAAGAAAATCACAAAAAAGGATTGGAGCGACCCGCTGCGACCCCCCCCGTCACCCGAGCTTTGGGTTGTGTTCCATCAACACATCACATGCACATGGATGTGACTGAGTGCAGGAAGAAACACGGCCGGGAGATGATTCGATACCACCGGTAGCTCCTGTGAACTACTTTTGTTTCCATTTCTTGTCTTTTCTTGCATATTATGACAGAGATGCACCCCGTCACCATGGCGATTGGTCCAGCAGGACCAAACGCCACCGAAATGTAGAGTCGACCCCTCCAGGAGGAGAGGGAGGATTCAGGGATTCAAGAATCATTTATTAGCCCATTTGTTACATAAGGAATATAAAAAAAAACAGCGAGTAGACAGCAGCTGAAAACTGTTCTGGTGGCAGATAACTGCCGGAATCTTGACGTTAAAAATGCGACATCAGGGAAACATTGTCCATCAATTTGCACGCCGTTTGAGGACGAAAATAACAGGGAGGTTGTGCCCACAGCAGAGACCCGGCTCCATGGAATCGAGCTGTATCGAGGAGCGCGGGACAGCGAGACTCTGCTTTTACATGCTGGCCATGTTATCTGCCCACATGAGTGGTTTTGTTACTGCTGTTTATATCCCACTGGATGCAAAGCACTTTCTCTCTAAGCAGGCACAACCCTGTGTTGCAGTGACAATAAACTGCCCTCGAATCATTAAATCAAATTATGTTTTCATGTTATTGTTACTCCTTTGAATGATGGGTTCCTCTCCTGCACTTTTATTTCCTTTCACAGAACTCCGGCGTCTGCACCGGGACTGCACTAGGAATTGTGGTCTCGTTCCCCAGATCTGGTGTCAGTGGAAGCGTGCGTGCTCTATAATGTGCCTAACTGCACTTTGTTTACGCAACTGCTCAACTGCACGTCGTTCACGGTCTCTGAAGATTCATTTCCAAACTCTCTCCATATGGAAAAGCGACGACGGCGGTTTTCGAAACACGCAGTAATTAATTTTATATTACGCATCGCTATATAATCACCTTGCCGATGGCGTCGTTAAAGCGCGGTTTCCTTCTGTCTGACGATCAAATTGCCCCCCGAACAGCTCATCAGCAGCGAGCTGTTGAAATCTACCCCTTTTGGAAAACGACACAAAGCAACGGCCACCGGTGGAGCCGTTGCGGTGGCTCTCCAGTTGATATGCAGCCGCGTGACTCGTTTACTACACAGGCCGTTTCCTCCATTACACGCTTTTTATGACGGCCTCATCCCTCAAGTGCTGTTTAGGCCTCGTGTTGCCGGGTGTCCTCGCCCATGTTTTTTTTTTCTTCTTAAAAACACCTCTTTCTTTTCCGCGGCTCATCAAATATAAATTTGGTGCTCGGCGTGAGACCTTCCAGTGGACGGGGAGATCAAGGCCGCGGCGGCTACACGGGTTTGACTTTCAAGGTGCCGAGATGATGGATCCGCCAACCAGAGGGGGGCTGAACGCAGACCTTTAGAAGAACTAAATTGGTATAGTGTGAGCCGCTGGATACAGCCTACCCTTCATTAAACCACTTATATTAGAGGCTATTAATTATTCAGAGTGCGGCCTTATGACACCATACATCAAGGGGTGTTATGAGGATGCTGGAGTGTTCCTGTGTGAGGAAGAACAGACTAGAAGTAGTCTGATATCAATCAATAGACGGTAGTTTGAGCCGTTTTCAACCAGGAAATCATCGATGGATCATCCTGCGATCCATCACAGTACAATTAGATGATCTACTTTAGAGCTTAAAAAAAAAAATGTTCTCAAGCTGGCACTCATCTACACTGAATAACGAATAAACAACGTAATTACCAATAATGTACAGCTCATTATCGGAAGCAGGAGCCCAGACACATTTGTACTAATTATTAAATTACTCAAAGGTTTCTAAACCTGCAGCTGCATTGAATTCTGTCTTTGTACGCTTTTCTGTATTTCCTCCCTGTGATGTAATGGCCTTGTCTGACAGAAAATATAACTTAACAGTGACTCATCCACTCCCCTCCTTCAATCCCCTTGCTTTTGATTACCTATGCCATCACACCTTCTGCGCTGATTACATCTAAGGGTATCGGAAATTGTGTGCTTAACTAATTCTTCATGCCCAGCTAGCCTCCGCCGAAAGAGCTCTGGCCTTGTAATTACAACGGATTAGGGACTAATGTCTAATTATGCCTTAATATGCTTTAATGCATTTTTAATGGCAGCTCTGGTGTTAAAGTCAAAACTCGCCGCCGTCTCTGTTGAGGGAAGGAAAGGGTTTCTTGGCACGGCTGGAGGGAGGATGGGAAACATTGATTTCTTTGGCTGAGGTTAGAGGAGCCGCTGCATACTGAAGGCGCTCCACGTTAAAAACCTTGCACCGGCACTGATGCGCGGGAAACACATTTCCCTCGCCGCTGCTTTTTTTTTATTATTATAAAAAATAAAAAAAAAAAAGAGTGATGAGTGTTTGAATTATGATCTGGAATTGAGACCGTTTTATTGATTGTTGTACTTTATGAAGGGTTGTCTACTTACAGGCCTATCCACACACACACACACACACACACACACACACACACACACACACACACACACACACACACACACACACACACACACACACACACACACACACACACACACACACACGTTATTGTATGACAAGCATCCTCAACAAGTAGACCCACTCAGATTCACGACTGCGTGCCCTAATAAATGTATTCATACTCACTGCTCGTTTCTCTCTGCATGATTGTTTCCCACAACAATATTCCATTCATCATTTGTTTCTCACCCTTGTTTAATCTAATAAGGGGTAGGAACAGAAAAAAAAAAAAATATGATCTGCATATTATTCCAAAGATTGATTGGGATGCAAATTGCCTCGCGAGCCCAATCGGTGCGGTCTGGCCTGTTTTAATTGGGTTCTGTTAATTAATGCTTGATGCGAAGACAAACTGAATTACATGCAGTTTTTTGCATATTATTATCTCCTAATTGTGCCAGTAGGAAAGTGTGTGTGTACTGTTGGGTTAACCCTTTCTTCCCTCGTATGATCCTTTAAAAAAATAAACAAACATTACTCCGTAACAGCGAACACAGATCATTAAGTTAATACGCCATTAGAGGCTAAGCTCTAATGTTTTAATCACTGGAAGAGTAATAGAGGAAAATATTATTTATTTACAGGGTATAAGTGAATGCTTTTTGCTTGTTGGGAACGCCGAGGTATTTAATCTTAAGGTTAGATTCATTTTCCTTAATTAGTTATGGCCCTCTTGAGAAAACGACTGGATGACTGCACTTGACATGATTTCTGCACGGATGAGATAAGAAAAGCGTTTCAGCTCCTGAAAGTCCTTTTTTAGTGCGAGCGCCTTGTATTTCATCTGAACTATTACTGCAAATAATCCATTTTGCACAAGACCCAAATTAATAAATACATTCATACAAATAAAGAAACTGCCACTCATGTGTCACATGTCACGAGTCATCGCGGCAGTGCATCGACCGTGCCTCGCGTAGCAACCAAAGGAGGCATTTTTCATAAATGCTTCCACTTGAAGCCGGATTGAAAAACAGCGGTTCAGCGGGCGTGCAATGAACTGTGGGTTATCTCCCGGACCCGCGTGCCGCTGATGAGATATGTGTGCAACTTGAAAGTGAAAAGCAGCAAGATTCCACATTTTCAGACCATTAAACAGGGGACGCCGAGTCTCAAGAGCCTCCATGCGAACGTATAAAAATCAAAATGCATCAACGGCTGAGACGGGAGCGCGAGTCATCGCCGCCGCCGATTCATCTCGCCGGCTAGTCGCCGAGTCGAGGAGGTCCTTGAAAGCAACAGATAAACATTAACGTGATGGGTCGTGCTCTGAGGGGTAGAGAGCACGGCAATTAACGGTCGTCTGCTACAACGAGGACCGGAGTGTCATTAGCGGCAGGGTGACCTTGAGGAGTCTCGTTAGGGTGGGGGGGGGGGATGATTGACGTGGCAACTGTTGTCAGCGGTGACGCCGACAGTGAGCGGGCAGCGATGGACAGACGGAGGGCCGGGTGGCAGGGCTGCAGGCGGCAGAGTGCACCTGGGATGTTATGGATGAGGCCTGGCTGCATGAAGACGGAGGGATGGGGAAAGCAGCAGTGAGTTTGACGACTTGCTGCATCACATTTCCCTGCAAACTTCATCTGGAATTCCTTTACTTTTGATCGTATAGGTTGTTCTTGTTTTGTTCGAACCCACTGAATACTAGGATCCTTCCTTGTTTCTTGTTTTAAATATTTACTATTTACAAGTTTTCACAAATAGAATAAATACATTTTTTTCAGCTTCTGAAAGAGTTTTTGGCTCGCGGCCTGGCTAACGTTGCTACCATGCTAACAACGCAGTTAGCTCCTAAGACTATTTAACACTTAGCTGTAAAGTTGACCTTGAATTATGAAGCTAACTTTGTTAACAAAAGCCAGATGGATCCAGATGCAGTTAAGTTGCCATTTTAGCACTTGTGATCATCAGATCCACCCGTCGCTCCTCCACAGTCCAAATATGGTCACTTCCTTCACTGGTTGCCAAAAATTCCAAAATGCAGAGGCTTCAAAACTGCAGTCCACAAACCAATGGGTGATGTCATGATGACGAAGTCCTCTACTTATATACCGTCAAGGATTTGCACACGGGACAGCAGCTGCCCTTATATGGTGTTTAGGGGCGCTACCTATGTTAATTATAAATAAGCGACACACCTGCATTAATAATCATGTGGGTTTCATCCTTCAGCACACCTGGATATGCAGATCTAGATTATTTGACTTCTCTTAAGAGGAAATATAGAATAAATTCAAGAAAAAGTGAAAAAGTGCAGGAGTGAAACGGTACCTGTGATGTCGTGCTGTTTGAAGGAGTCGCTGTAGATCTGGTGCTGGTTGGGACAGTGTTTCTTCAGCCATTTGCACACGTCCTGTTGGGTCCACAGAGCCACTGGTTTGGACAGCTTCACATATCCTGGCTGAGACAACAACAGAAAGAACATTTTGAATTTAGAAACATTTCATAATCTGTTATATGCGCTGAAGCAGTTGCATAAGTCACATTTCTCCCCGGGCTCGCTGAACTGTGGCTCCGGCGTTCTTGTTTAGAAGATCCCTTATGTATGTACATGTATTATTAAAGCCCGGAGCCACTGTTGGTGCTCTACCGCTTCCACAGTTTGGGTCAGACCGTGAGATGTCAGGACTGGAAGTAACTGTCTGATGAAATACGGCTGCTCGTCGCCGTTTTCCCCACTGACGGGTCATAGTGCAGTCATGTGACACCTTCCGCCTGACCGATTCTGTCATATTGTATTTACTGGCTGCTGTGTGACATTTCCCACCTCGAGGATCAATAAATCTTTCAAAGTAAAAAGAAGACACGCGGCGAGATCTCAAGCTGGGCAGAAACTGTACGGTTGTATTAATCGTGCACATGGCGTTAAGTCACGTAACAACATGGGGAAACTCAACTTCGGCACGTGATAGCTTGCTAGCTTTTACTGTCGTTTGGGTGATTTTTTTTCTCCCCACCCACATTTCATGAAGACCCACCCTACGCTGCCTCTGATTGGCTAGTACTTAGCAGAAAATACATTTATTGATGATGAACGAGATTGGTGGAAGGTTGGTGACGGGGATGTTTTCAGGATTATTTTTGTTTTTATTCTTGATATGGTTTCATAATTAAACTTAATGCTGATTTAAAAAATATATTGATGAAAATGAAACCCCTGTTCTAAACCATTTATTCTTCTTATCTGTCAAACATGCATATGGCTCCTATGGTTAGTCGAGGGTTAATAACGGGTTTAATCCAAACATACCCAGCATTAAAGGTAACCATTATGTATAAATGGTTTTGTTGACATTCAGTTTGTCTCCCCAAATTGCCTTGTACCCGGAAGGCCTGACAAGAATGATGATTTATTTTTCCTTTGTCAGAAAAAACATCCGAATGTTTTGCAACCTGCATGATTTATGGCAGCTTTTATTGACAGATTGCTGCCTTTAACAGCACATTACCACCAACTCATCCTTTAAAAAAATGCAAGCGCAAACATAACAACATGAAAAAACATAAAAAAAACAGGCAATAATAGAGCTTTGAGCAAATCCAGTAGAGTGCTGCTGTTGTGCGATTTGTTTTCTGGTTTAGTGGGTTTTTTTGTTTGTTGATGTTATTTTCCAGATTCATCATTGGTATAAAAATCAGAAAATACTGAAAATGCCCATCACACTTTTCCCTTCAAATGTCGTGTTTTGTCCAAAATATCATCACTTCATCATGCCTCTCTGGATGAAACACTTCCATGCATGTGGATCCTTGTACCATATTTGAAGATGTTCCCATATAGCATTCCTGATATCGCCTTCACAAGACTGGAAAAGATGGGAGGTCACAATGACCTTTGACCCCCAAAATCTAGGCATTTCAACCTCGAGTCCAAGTGGACATTTGTGGCAAATTTAAAGACATTCCCCTCAAGGCGTTCCGGAGATATTGCGTTCACTAGAGTGGAAAAGATGTGAGGTCACGGTGACCTTTGACCAGCTAAATCTAAGCATTTCAATCTTGAGTCCATGAAGACTTTCTCCTCAAGGCGTTCCTGAGATATCAAGTGAACAAGAACGGGACGAACGGACAGAAAACCTTAAGACGAAATACTTCCAGCCACCAAATATCCGCCACTTCATCACTGTGATTTGTTATGCATGTACAGTTAGAGCAGTAGATGCAAACAATAGAGCGCATGAGTCCGAAAACCCTGAAATTAGTCAGCATTTTTTCATTTACGGTTCCCTCGTCTCAAAGTCATTTATTTTGTGAATTTTGAAGCTTAACAACGCGATTGCTAACAAGCAACTAGACGGCGCAATGCTAACTGGTAATGTTAGCTTTTTACTTCGACCGGTTGCATCTACGCTAAAAAAACCGTGTGAAGATCATCTTGTTTAACAAAAAGCGTTAAAAGTCCCATTGGCGTTTTGGAGATGTTAACTTCCTGGTAGGTTGGCCTACAAAAACAGCAATCTACAAGCTGATCAAAGTATTACTCTACAGCACCCCTAGTGGTTAAAACTCCATTAATGCAGTTGTAACGGCTCTGAACTGAAAGAAGCTTAAATCCAACCTGCACGACTTTATGACGTTTCATATATTACATTAGAGCCTAAAAGATTGCAGCTTAAATACTTCGACAGCAGGCAGCGGCGGGCGCCTGCCAACGCAGCGCTGGAGAAAAGTGCTGGCAGTGCTTGGGATTTTGATTGAGGGGCTCCTAAAATTACAAACAGAGAGCGGTGATTAAAATTTCACATAGACTCCCCTCCACTTCAGGCTGCTCTCCGGCTGCCGTGTGGTGTGGCATAGCAATGGAGGCCCTTCTCTCCTCCGCCCAGAAGGGAGCACAATAACAGGTACTGGCAGCATTACTTCTCACCCCCCCCTCCCAATCTCTCATCTCTCCCCCGTATTCGATCTCGCTCCCTGTCAGATCTATCACATTGTCTTTTCACACTTTCTCTCCCCACAGCTCTCATCTTCTCCGTCTCCCTCCGCCTCTCTCACCTGTTTCTTATTATACGCCACTACCTCACCCTCTCTCTCTCTCTCCTTCCCACTCACTCTATATCTGGCATCCCAGAGAGAAAGGGAAATTGGGGGTGATGTACATGCCGGCTCCGGCAGCGGAAAGCGAGCAGGTAGCCAGGTAAGCGAGGCCACCGCTCTCCGTGGGACGGCTCGGCGGGCACTGGCGTGGACGGACGGAGGGAATGGTATCGCAGGAAGAAACCACATTAACCATTAAACACATCTCAACTTAATGCTAATTAACCCTGACTAGGGGCCTGAGGCTACTGGAGGGAGAGAGAGGGAGAGAGAGGGAGTAAGTAAGGGCGAGGGGGAGTTTGGAGGGAGTAGAAGTAGTCGGGGAGGAAGGAGAGGATTCTGGGAGTGTGGAGGAAGGCTGGACTGACAGATGAGGCGGAGGAATGAAATGAGGGAGAGCAGAATTGACACGAGAGACTCTTTTTTTTTTTTTTTCCATGAACGCATTTGTGAGTCAATGGCCATCTGTGTTTTACATTCTGCACTGATTTAGCCCATAGCCGTGTTCCCGGGGCCCCGGGTACAATAGGTGAGCCGGGTGCCTTCCTGCCTGCCAGCCAGCCAACGGGAGCCAAAGGGCGGAGGGGGGAAGAAACGGCGGAGAAGAAAAACAGGAGTACAATGATGCTCAAAGAGCTGCGTTCAAGAGACTCCGGGCCAATTAGAGATTTGAGTGACAGCGCTGGGGTGAGAGGAGAAGCCTGCTTTATTTCTAAGTGGGATACGTCTGGGAACGGACACACACACACACACACACACACACACACACACACACACACACACACACACACACACGCACACTAAATATGTATCCACATGTGCAGCCAAGGCACAGAAAGCAAAAAATGCAAACACACACACACCAACCCTCCAGAACGTGCATGTTGCCGTCCTTGGCTTTAGCCTAATTGATAACTGAAAGCCCAGTGCAGCTACCAGTATTCTTCACGTTACCGTGGCAACAGAGCAAGGACAACCTCAGAAATTAAAACGTGGGCCATAAAGCCTTTTGGGGTGGCGAGGGGGGGGCACACAACCCAAATATAAGCCAGAGTCTGGAGTAAACATCCACACATTAACGAAAACTATTACTAACGTAATGAAGCATGTAATCGCGGTAAGTCTGATAAGCATTTAAAAGATCCAATATGAACGTACCCCCGCTAAATTAATCAAGAGGCAATCACATGGCCCCTTTGTGGAGACGGCGGCGGAATACAAAAGGGAGCCGGGGATTCAAAGCACAAACATCCACATGACTCGGAGAGTGAATGTGAATACATGGGGAGTTGCTTCAGTTCGCTCAATTAAAAGTGTTAACTACGGCAGCAATAAGCACGTCGCTTTGTGCATCACTCGCTGTATTTTGTGTTAATCCTTATAATGTCACATGGATTTCACAGTGATGTTTACTTCCCAGAGAGAACGACAGCGATGGATATTCCCCCGACAAAAGAAGAGGGCAGCGTTTCATTTATTGAATCTGTGTACGAGGGAAAATAATAAAATTTAAAAAAATTTTTAAATATATAAGATCAGTTTCCATACATATGAAGTTTTCTTCATTCTAGAGGTGTAATGTGTCTTTTTTATGAGGCAATAGTTAATTAACTACACATTTTGACATTGATTTGTAGATTTCAAAGACCAAAGAGGTGAGCATAATGAGGTCTAGTAATTAAATAGAAAAAATATGTAATTTTAGACTCATTCTCCAAACTTTTTCTGAAAGTTCACCATCAATGTCATAGAGGAAATAATTCAACACAAATTTCAATGATAACACTTACTTTGTAAGGATCAGTAGGATCAGCACTAGCACCTTTCATTCGTATTTTTATTACTGTGTTGGTGTATGTGTATATATGCATGTATTTTTATTTTTGTTTCTTATTTTTGTTTGTTTATTGTATATTTTATTTATGTTCATATAAGTTCAAAACAACAAAAAGAACAGACATTGCATCCCTGTATACACTTTGTGTCTGTGTCTTGCACTTGATAAATAAATAATAATACAAAAAAATTCAATAATAACGATTTTTGAATTGAAACTGAATAGTAAGCTGCTCTTTTGAGCACAATTACTGTGACGAAAAAACATTGGGATAAAGCGGTGTATTATGTTCTTTCAGCCTCAGTAATAATATGATTGATTCTGTCTTAAATACACACAAAGAGTGGAAGGTTTGCAGACCAGTAAACCGCTGTAAACAGAGTAAACCTGCAAATGAAGGAAAATGAGAATGTCTTCTCCTGATGGAAATATCAATGAGTGTTAACCATTTAGCTTAACCCGTCACGTCTCTGTGATCCAGTAGTCTTGTAGACAGAGTGATAAGTGATGAACTACATGGCATACAGTGGCAACACGTAACGTGAAGCTGTTAAACCCCCCGAGGAGGCTGACATGCCTTTATTGCCTGTCGGAGTGGAGACACCGCTGCCGCGTCTGACTTGTCGGGGCAGGAGGCTAAAAATAATAAAAAAAAATAAAAAAAACGATACAAAGATAAGCTAAGGCGAGAGAAAAACCGACATGGCCATATTCACAGGGGTCACTTTGTCGCTCACCTGAAAATATATAATTGAAAATGGTTTCTATGGTTACCCACCAGCCTCCCCTCTAGCTCTCCTCGCACACAGATGCCCACTTTAATCTGATCCCATGCAGTTTGGGTAAAAGAAAAAACAAGCCAGTATGTTTTACAGGCTGTATAAAAGTGTTATTTTTTCTATATATTATAATATTTCTGCATACTTGGGTCCCTAAGCAGTTGTGGAATTGCATAAGCTGGGTATAACTGGAAAGCTGAGTGTCTTGTGGATCCAAGGAGCACAACTGGATTCATTTGTGATAATGTCCGTCGCCATAGTAGCCACTTCATTGTAGTGAGAACATGTTTTATTTTTAGACGTGACATCACTGTATAAAATGACCTGTATCATCCTCTAGGATAATCACAGCCCGGTGGAGCTTTCACAAAATTATTTGACTTCATTCGTCATGTTTTATTTCTGATTCATAACTAGTACGTCTTGACACCGGCTGCCGAGCTGCATCTGAAATTCATCTCAAGGTTCCCAGCTTTCAGACGATGTACACCACTTCCATGTGGGATTTACTGCCGAGCTGCTATCTCAACAGTCGAGATCTTCTGTCACCCCTAAATGCACACTATAACCAGCCTATGGGAGGGAGGGAGGGAGGGAGGGAGGGAGGGAGGGGAGGAGGGTAATCCCTTTTCAAAGCAGTATATAAACATGGTCATATCACATTATACTGTATTTATAAGCAGATAAGGAAAAGTGTTTATCCATGTGCAGCATTTTCAATAACTCTCAGATAAGGATATATTTAATACATATTATTTGTCCTTCATTGTGTGTTTATATACCAGAAACCAATTATGGGAGCTTCTAAATGACTAAATCAATAAACGCTTTAAAAACACCTGATACAGCTTAAATTTACATTCTGTTCTACACGTTAAATATTTATACACAACGTATAATTGCTGAAAAATTTACACATTTTGCCCCGTCAAAATAAGTTAAGTCATCGCACAGAAATTATTTTTCTTCTTCTATGTATCTGATACATGTTTCAGAATAAAAGAGAGAGTGATGCTTCCTGTGTGTTTTGAAGTTGCTCGCAGGTATCATTCGCTGTTACACACTGCCCTCTAGTGTCACAACGACACAATGCAACGGCTTTTTGTGGCGTGTGACTGGCCAGGAGGAGGAGGAGGAGGGCCTCTGCCATTAGTGTCATGTTGACTGAGTGAATGGCTGTTTGAGACACGGAGCCCAGTGTCATCTGCCCTCATCGTCACTGCACAGCTAATTAACAGCTCTGGCATGCTCTCTCTCTCTCCCTCGCCTCTCTCTCTCTCTCTCTCTTCTCCCCGCCTCGCTCCGTCTCTCTCGGCCAGAGCTGGCGGGAGATGAAAATGCCCAGCATTAATTAATCCGTTACATACGAGGAGCGGCGACGGAAATGAGATACGTCTACGCGTGTGCGTGTGTGTCCAGAGGGCTGACAGAGAATACCACGCTATGCTGACTAAATTAATAAGCCGTCATAAGGAGCCTCTGTTTGACAACTTCAAGGAAAAAGTGAGCAAGACCCCTTCAGGGTCCCCGACCTTGGGATTCGGCAGGGTCCATAAAGCATGGCCGGGGCCCGTTCACACCAATCAACACACATTCACCTTGGGCTTGATATTGATTACGACTGAGATGAGATGATTTGCTACGGGTGTTACAGTCGCCCACCGAGTCTAAACGGCTGTTTTATGCCTAATGTTTTAATCTATGGGCGAGCGCGCGCTCGATTACAAAACTCGAGCCGGGCTCAGAAATCAGCTTTAATCCAATATTTGACAATTATCACAGCTCATGTGAACTGAAATGACCTATAAGTAGTACGCAGCATGCAGTATGTTTGTGGAGCTTCCAGCACTGCATTCTGGTTGTCGCCATCTTGGAATATTTTTGCGACCAGTGAAAGGAAGGGACCATATTTGGACTGCTGTTAAAGTTAAAGTGGTCTTAGTAGCTGATTTCATTGGTAGGATGGTAACCACACAATCACAATCAGATTTCTTTTTGTAACCAAAGGAGTCGCCCCCTGATGGCCAGTAGAGAGAATGCTACTTTAAGGCACTTCAGCCTTGGCTTCACTTCTCGGAACCACAGGTTGCCGTCTGCTTCATATTCATTCATAGCTCGTAGCTTCATATACTCTACAAGCCGAGGAAACGTAATTTGGGCATCGAAACTTGTTTTTAATATCTTGCAAATTTGCAAGTATACAAAACGAGTAATTAGCGATATTAAAGTAGTGAGTTTTGGGTATTTCATGGATCTGAATCTTGTTGTTTTTATTGTCATTGTAAATTTATCCTGTATGTTAATTGTTATAGTTTGCATAAAAGGTTGCTATATATGCTATATAAGTATCAAACTCAGGTATTGTATTTGCAAGAACATAATACTCAGCCTTAACATCTATATGACTATTGTTAACTTACAGAAATTATTATACATGTCCTTTTTAAAAATATGTATATATATATATATATATATATATATATATATATATTAAAAACTCTCTCATTTGATACTTTGGATGATTTCTTTCACTTGGAAAACACATGCCGGAGCTGTAGACGCTCCACCTGCTGTCTGGCTGTGACTTTAATCGTTAGCAGTGAAGTTAATAAGTCCAGGGCTGGAAAACCTGCCATCTAACTCTTAATTAAGCCCAGAGTATAAATAGACACCATCTAGAGACCGTGGCCGTGTTGCATGATAGAATAGATTGCCATTGTATGTAATTATAGTCTTTATGCACTCAATCTATTGAACTTCCCCCGAAGAGAAAAAAAAACTCATGCTTAAGTGCAATCCGGAGACACAACACTGAAGCTGAACTGCATTAGAGACCTGCAGGAAGTCGTGCATTAGCAGAAATGATTTAACTCACTAAGCATTCGGTCTCGAGCGGGAAGTCGCTGCGATATGAAATTACACAAATGGTTCCTGCAAAAAAACAAAAAACAAACGTGTGTGTGTGTGTGTGTGTGTGTGTGTGTGTTTTCACTAATTGAACCGAGGCTTGGCAGTCTATCTGGTGTTTCACAAAGCTCATCAAGGATTTACACAGAGGACTGTGTCTGACTGAAAGTTCTTCCACTCGCTTTAATTGACAGCTGATTATCACAGACTTCACACAGAGAAGAGAGATTAGAAGCGTGTGCGTGTGTGTGTGTGTGTGTGTGTGTGTGTGTGTGTGTGTGTGTGTGTGTGTGTGCGCGTCTGGAGGAGATTTATTCTGCATTGCTGACGATGGATCCTTTGATGTATAATCAGGAACGCTGAAACACCAGATCGCCTCTCCTGGTTTATTCCTGGTTCCATTATTCATCAGCAGGTAGACGTGGGGCTCGTTATGAGGCGGGTGGTTGATTTGATTTGTGTGTTGCCAGCGGGACGTTTTGGACTGTAATCTGACCACAAATACGAACCAATTTAGTACCAGGTGACGGTGTTCTAAAAGCAAAGAGTGATGCATGGATGATGTATTTTTGGAGGCCAGAAGTCAGCATCCCAGTGGTTCCCTCGACAACAAGTAAACGGGACCTTTCTACTGGATTTTGGATTATAGCAGAAAGTGAGCTCCGTGTTTATGATCCGCAATATAATCGTCACAAATGTGGTTGTGTTAACCACAAGAGTTGCGGTGCTTTCCGACGCCCTCTTACCCGTGACAGCTCAGACTCGGAGACGGAGCGGTGTGGCGGCGAGCGGCGCTGGTACATGAGGGGGCTGGCGTCCTGGTAGCTGGGGCTGTCGTCGTCCAGCAGCACAGACCCCGCGTCCACTGACTCCTCCTCTTCCTCCAGCTGTGACGTCATGTCCTCCGGGCACATCTGGTGGTCGATGCCATTCTGGCTCAGGTTGCAGTGAACAGCTGTGTGGGCAAGAAGGAAGAGTAAATGAATGGGGATTTGACGACTCAAGTTTTTTTTTTTTTTTACTTTTATACCCAGAAGTATCTGTACTATATAAGTATAATGTATATATAAGTACTTTTATACCCAGAAGTATCAAAGAATTTCAATTATCCTTTTTATCCTAAAATAAATATTTTCACAATGATCATAAAACATCCAGCTGGAATCACCTATACACTTTGTGAAGAACCAAGATGAGACATCTTTTTTAGTTAAAAACAATTAAATAAACCTAAATAAGATTATCATAAATCATAAGGTTTTGAATTCTGCCTTTATAAATAAATAAATGAGGCTCTATTCTCCATCTCCCTGGATGCTACACTGCTTAAATTCCACTAGATGGCAGCAGATGATGGTGGATGAAATGTCACTACATCACAGTACATAGTGTGTCTACAAGAACTGAATATATTTAACCATCAAACCACACCAATAAAAAAAGAATTACAATAATACCAGTATGACCAGAAGCGAATATTAATTCTTGCTCGCTCACTTATGATGAATACCATTTTGTATTTTACATTACTGAATCAGTTTACTGCCTTTATTCCTCTTTTCTACCAGTATCGTGTCATGGTGACTCACTATCATCTTTACATATTTTGTCACTTGCTCCAGTGTCAACACATAACACTTTAGTCAGCATATATATCAAATGTAATGTAAATATGTTTGGATAGATGTCCTGGTCATAATTGATCAAAAGTGATCGCTGTTGTGTTTAAACAAATTAAACTGGTTCTTGGCGTGAGGTCAACAGTTTTACAGCTCTAAAACTCATACGACTATAGAGTTCAAGTCTCAGGGAGATGACTTAAAAACAGAAATATACATTTTTATTTATTTATTCGCTGAGTCATCGAGGTGAGGGTGATTGTGGAGATGAAGGATAAAAGCAGAGGGCTGAACGTCCTTCTTACAAACTTGTACCGCTGTACTTTTGCCATTTCCTCCACAAAGTGATTATTTTTAGTTTTTGTCTTCCGTGGGAAGCATCGGGCTCGGGCACTATTTCAGTCTCATCAGCGGTGATGCAGGCACAGAAGCGACAGCCAGCATTGGGTTGTGAGGTGCCACCGAAACAGACCGTTTGTCATCATGCAATCGGCCCACTTGTTCTAAAAACACAGACGGCTGTTTGATGTGGAACGGGAGCCGAAAAACACCTGAAGGCTGCAGCTGTGGATTAAAGGTTGTTTCCTTTTAAAAGATGCACATTCTGAATAGTCTAAAGGGAGCGGGAATAAACATAAAAACTAAATCAGAGCATCAAAGCTACACAGATAAAGACGCACTAAAGGGAAGTTTGAGGCAAAACGCTATTACAAGCAATGGATTGTAGAAATGCTTACAATGAATAAATGTTTCCCCGAAGGACACATTTGTGTTGGCTGGGATTTTAAAAAACCCAAAACACGACAGCCGTATATTGGCCAAACAGAAAGTGTCAGTCTGTCTGTTGGCACGCCCGGCGAGTGCAGGACGACAGCCAATTAGGCCGACACGGTCCAGAATGATGGGAACAAGACGGCGACAACATCTGAGCTGTCATTCCGTATAACAGCAGCAGGGGGGGGGGCGTAAACCGCCGTAGGTGGTCCCGCCCTCCTCCGACGTACGCTTCGGAAACAAAGGATGTGATTTAGTGGGCGACCGGGCCGCGGGCCACAGAAACGTCCCTCCCCCCGGGACCTTAAATCACGGCATACTCTCGGGATTGTATTGAAAATGTTTGCCCTTCTGTCCACTTTCACTGATTATTAGTCAGAGAGCACTGAACCCTGAACCGGCTCCTGTTTGATCCCTCAAACTGGACATTTACTACAATCTTGAGGCACTTGAAATGTGCGTTTTTGAAGCCTGCAATTAGGTATTTAGGACGTGACACAAGAGGGTGGAGCTAAATGCACTGTAGAAGACACTTATAGGCAACCAGAACTTAAATATTAACTTTCAAATGAAGGATGTAAGACAAAAACAAACACTGTGAATCATGAGGTAGCCCCACCCTAAATCATACACTGCTTTATGGTCTATTTAACTCATAATAGACCAAAATTGATTAAATGAACATCGTGCTGTATTGAAGAAGACTTGAAACTAGCGATTGAGACCACAATCGCATGTTTACATTCACTGAGGAAATATATCAAGAGAGAAGGAGGGTCATTTTCTCATAGACGTCCATGCAATCGGACTTATTACAACCAGATTGTCTCCACTTTCCAGAACCAGAAATCACCACCCGACTGACACTTGTATTTCCTGAAATTCTTGCTTATAAAATAATAGATTTTTAAAGATTAAATTAGAACGACAACACTGTACACCAATGTTCTCACGTATGTATTTATCCGTGTGAGGTAGGGAGGACACACAGAATTGATGCAAACAGCCCGCCGCTTTGTTTTCCAGACTCACAATTCAGCAGAATAACACTGAGCGGCGCTTTAATTGTGATATAATAATAAACCACAAACAGCTGCAGACCTGCTCTGTTCTGGTCCCCGATGAGAAACAGGTCTGGAGAGGCTCCCGCTGGAAACGGGGAGAATATACATGAGCGGGCCGTGTTTTTTTAAACAAAGCCGACTTGAGATGCGCGGCACGAAGCGCTGCTCCCTCTCACTGCCTCTTTATTCCTCCCTCATCTCCTCCCAGCTCACTCTGTCCCCCCTCTCCTCCTCGCCCACGACTCAATGCATGAATGGTGGGCGACGACTCTGGAGGAGAAATGAACGATACAGCCTCCTGCTCTGAGCATCTAAACAATGGTCATAGAAGGATGGATGGATGACGTGATGGAGGATCGGGTTAAGGGAAGTGCACACAGAGGAGGAAGGACCTCAACCCTTTAAAGGGGAGGAAGGGTGGGAGTATAGGGAGCTGTGATATACTGATTTTTTTCATTTTTAAACGGCAACAGTTACTATAAATAGCACCATTACATTCTCCCCTCTCTCCTCCCTGACACAGCATCGCCAAGGACGGGAGACAGCTGAGGGAGGATGTCTGTCTCCCCTTTTTTTTTTCTCAATGAGATTCAGTACAAACCTGGAGGAAATGAGGGGGAAAGAATGAATGGAGGTATGAAAGAAAAGCGGCATCCATGCGCAGCCAAATGCGTTCCTATAACGGAGAGGGAGATTAAAAAAAGAATTGGATTAATTTTACACAACCGTCTCTCTTAATTACTGTACATGGGTTAGAACATGGAGACATTAACCAGTCAGTCGATTTTGAGAAATACGGGACCGACGAGAACATCGTGTCCGCGCGTAGTCGGGGGTTGTGCTTAATCATTTTTATCTTGTAACATCACACGTTCTGGAGCAGATGAGCGCCGCTCGACCAGATATCTGGACTTCCTGTGCTCCGCCGGCTCCCACCCAAAGAATACTGAATATGGACGGCTTTTTTAACCTTCATCCACGCAGATAAAGTCCCTCAATACGGCTCTCAAAATGGTGACGGCTGAGCCGGCAGCTAGCAGGGCTAACAGCGCAAATAACAGCAACAGTGCCAGTAACGATCCTCCCTTTTCGCACCATTTTCAGCATCGATTTTTTAGGTTTTGTCGTCACTGCCAAGATGGTGACACCCACTTTGGGACCTGTGGTGATGTCACAGAGACTCAGGGGCGTGGCCACCGGTGTGGCACCGGCTACCCCTGGAATCTGATTGGCCAACTTGCCCGGCAACCCCACCAGAGCTCATCAGTTTGTTGTACTGCAGTAAATGTACTATTCCTTTCCACCACTGACCGCAGGACACCAAGCTAATCCCTTAACAGCGTCCGAACATAAAACAGATGAAACGTCGATATCAGGATATCATACTGGTTTAATATAATTACATTGGGAACATCAGACATTTTAAGTCCTGCAGACTCGCTGCTCATGAAATCATTTGTGTAACTCAGTCCGACATTGATGTCTGCTCTCTTGCTTAGTAAATGTTCGCTGTAAGCTGACATGTTCCAGTAAATCAGATGACTGAAAGAAAACGCGTGTTTCAAACCAGGGGAAATGGGAGAATGCTGCGTTTCCTCGCTGCCTACAGAGCCTGTGTTCCACAGCCTGGGCTGGTTCAAAGTGAAACCAGTAGCGGGTCCATAATCAAAAGTGAAGTTTGCTCTGTGTGGGCGCTCGGGCTCATAGTGATCTCTTTCTCTTTGGCTGACTCTCAAAGTGGAGCAGAATGAATTGGTTGCGAGTAGAATGGACGGAGTGACCCAGAAACCAGGCGGCCGGGCCACATGACGACGGTGGAGATCGTACCAATCAACGCTTTTCTTCTTTTTGCCTCGATTCCAGGACGTTTAGCAGAAAGGCGACGCTCATCGCAGCATGTGCAGGAAGGAGGAAGGCCAAACCGTGCCAACTGATGCTCCTTCTGAAGCTGGAGAGCTGGTCTGGCACCGAGACCTGAAGGATCTCAGGAATATAATCGCAGTCCAGTCATCCGTGCAGCTGCGACTCTTGAGTTCACAGCGTCTTGGAGCTGAATCTGAACTCGGCACTGAAAATAACTAAGCCGTTCAGGAAATTAAACTATGCATTGGCACATTTCTTTTTCACAGAGCTGGTCCTCCATCTGTCATCTCTGTCCAATCAGCTCACACGCAACCATGCATGCATCCAGAACGATTTACATGCACTTGTACACCATGTACAAACACAGACAGGCTGAAATACTCCTGTAGTAGTCATCCCCTGAATCTCCCAATTACAAAACACAAAGACGTGAGAAGAGTGTGGGAATGTGTGAGGACAGCGTGTCTGCTCAGCTTTCTACCCAGAGGACCTTGCGAATCGTATCTGCATCAGAATATTGTGGCGGTCTGTGGTCTCCGATAGAACCTCACATTGGTACAGAGACCGAAGGATGCCGTATTTATGTCTAGATGATGTAATTTTAATTTTAAGATGATGTAAATTTAAGTAAATTATTGAGCAGCTACAGTGTTAGCATAGCCTACCTCCGATCAATCCGGGCTCCATTCAGAAAACAAGTATTTTAAAAGTGATTTGCTCATCGTCTCGCAGACAGACCTAACAAACAATGATGTTGGACTACAAATTATCATCATTATTTAGTTACTTCGGCATCTTTTTTACCGCCTATTGCGATTGAATCACAGCAAAATTGTTTATTTTGGGGTTCATACTGCTGAAGTTATCCAGCTGACTTGTGCTTTCCAGTGAATACAGCTCACCGACATTCAGCGAGCACCTCCGGGACAGGATGCTGTGTAATTACCCGGTGTGTCTGAGAACGTTAGAAATATGCCAAATAGGGTCGACAATAGTGGAGTTATAAAGTCATAAACTGGAAGGGATTTGTTCACACAGTGGATCAATACCGAGTCAAAGTAAAAGAACCGATTCCCAGCTCTCGACATGAATATTTGCTCCTTCGTACAAATATTTCTTTAAATATTTAATCCTCTTTTATTTGTGAAACTGAACCAGACTAAATACAACGAGCACACTGTTTGGAGATGACCGGCAGCAGACGCTCTCATCAATAAGGCTGGGTATCGAATGTCAATGTGTGTCTGAACAGACAGATCTAAATCTGTGAGCCAAAAGCTGACATCACATATTCTTTTATGAGATAATTCCTAATTTGCATATGAAATGTTGTTTTGAGGGTGCTTGTGTTTTGAAGAAATTTGGATTCTTTCGCGTAATGACATTTTCTTTTTTTAACATCTTTAATTCCTGAAGTGACACAATTCACCGAGGCCCATTAAAGCTACATGATGTACCGAGCGGATCTTTTTTAGCTCGGTTTATCTCGTCATTACGGCATTAAATCAGCTTTTATTCACACCTAAAGCTGCCACTTACACCCGTCTTGTATCCGCTAATGAGCAGCTTCATTGGAGCCATAAAGAGTTAATTGTGCTGCTCAATGGCACCTGCGGCAAACAGTCATTGCTGGAGGAAAGTCCTCGAGTTTGAGTGGAGCCGCAGACACAAAGGGCTGTTAAATTAGTTAATGTAATGTTGCTCTGAGAGAGAAAGGCTGCATTCCTTTTCACTGCTTCCATGTTTTCCAACGGCAGTTTCCTTTAAGTGTCAGACAGAATGGGTGCTGCTGCTTTCAGAGGGGGAAAAAGAGCCGCGCATGGTTATGTAAGCCAACCAGGTAGTCCACTTCAAGCCTCGCAAGATTTAGGCGCCTCTGCTTCAAACGCTGGAATAAGTAGGTCATCAGTCTGTTACCCCGACGGAGCCGCGGTTCATTAAGAGACCTGCCGTTTTGTGGCTTTTAAAATTCATGAGCCTGCTCCGCGGGCCGACTCGAGAGACGCAGGTGATCTCAGGTAATATTCAAACACCACAACAGCAATCAGTGGGTCGACTGTGTTGTTGTTGCTGGATTGGAAAGCAGACATTTGAATGACACTAAAGGCTTCACTAGTGGGCTGAAAGTTCAAACAGCCCAAAGTGAAACGCTATTAATTATTTGGCTCCAGCTTGTTGTTCTCTGTTTATTATTTAATGTCTGGGTAAAGAAAAAAAGACGTGTGCTGAGTTTATCACACCACAGAAAAATGTGTTATTAACCGCGCAGCCAAAGTAGAATGATTCAAACACTATTAAAATCTAATGAACTGAAATCCTGCGGTTTGAAGGCTCTCCAACACTCAATCGTGGGTGAGAGTTGATTACATATGTTACATGTTGGCCGCCTCACTGATGCATTTTTAAGTCTCATATGCACAAGAGATTTCCAGCAAACGTTCGATTTATCCCAATGTTAACTTTAATGGGTATAACATAATCAAATATTGCATCTCCTCACTTTCCAAAAATAATCGGACAGAATTTATCAACTTCTGCAATTTTGAGGTATCTTTTTTATTATTTTACTCTATTTTTTCTTTTTATATTCACTAAAATGAGCGCTGGTCCACCTTAAAAGACAGCCAACCTTAAGAGCCTGAGCCTGAAGTCACTTCATAGCTAGCCCCTTCACTTTAATCCGCGGATAGCATGCAAGCTACGAGGAGGAGCATTTATTCACCAACAAATAGCCGAAACTATACAGACATATAATAATAATATAATATAATGTTCATATAATGTTACGCTTGCTCTCTCTCTCTCTCTCTCTCTGTCTCTCCACCACACACTTACTAGTGTTACGCCGCACACATCGGTTAAATAAAACCATGTCGTTGTTAACTGCTTGTTAAACCAAAACAGTAAGGCGCCATCATTCTGAGCTCAGCTGCCTGTTACGCCATACAGAGCGACCTCTGGTGGCGGCTATTGTACACTACAAAATGTCACATCAATACAGCATCGCAGAAAGCAGGCCGTGTACGTAGGAGATTTAGGGATTTCTAAATACATCGGTGTACCGTAACACCGCCGTGACGCTCAACACGATCAAGCATCAACGTTAACTGTTAGCTTCATCTCGAAAGCTAACGAAGGCTTGTGTCGCCCGGTACTACACATGTAATGAGCCGTCGCTAACTAGACACGACATCTCCAGATGTCAAGGTCCTTTAAGGCTTATTGGCTTAAGTGCACTCGTTAACGCCGGAATCTCAGATCGAGATTCAAGAAAATCCGCACAATTACCGAACATGAATCCCACGAAGGTCGGTGTTCATTTATTTTGGCCTACACTAAGTTCCTCCCGCTACGTGCTCATTAGGTGAGCTTATCCGTGACCATGTCGGCCGTCGAGACAAAGCGGATCGACTTCATGGCCAACTATCAAAGTGGAGCCATGTAACAAGTTATCCAGCCAGCGAGACTCTGTGTGGCGCTCCTAATTCAGCCTGACATCCTATCAAAAGTTAACTGCACTCAAACTTCACAGGCCGCCCTCTCCAACCCCCCGGGGCTCAATCAGCTGTGATTGGTCGGTCCTGTGTCAAGCAGCCGCAGATGTGCTCGGCTTTGAACATTTCATCAGCTGCAGAGAGAGAGCAGAGTGAGGATGGAATAAAACATTTTTTAAAAAGACAGGATGAGAGAGAGAGGACGGTGTAGGGAGGGAGAGAAAGTGAGAATGAGAAAAAAACGGACAAAAATGCCAGAAAGAAGACGACGGAGTGAAATGACCCACTTTGCTGCGAGAGCAACATGCGAGCTAAATATAAAGCGCCGCCTCGCTGGGAAGCATGCATCCCAGGCACAAAGCTTTACGCATGCTCCGCTTCAAAGGCAGACAGTAAAAAGGCGACGCAAATAGATTGTCTTTATTTAGAGCCGAGTAACGTCCATAAATATTTGATAAGAGACACAAACTTCCTCCATTGGGCGACTATGGCAGGCGAAGTGGAAAGTTTCTCCGGGACAGTATGTTATACATCTTCTTTAACTGCAACGACAGACTCATTTTCACAATGGCATGTTCTTTAATGGCTCACTTAGGTGACGCATGTTTTTTGGTTTCCCAAAGGCAGCACTGCGTGCCAAAGTACAGCACTCATATAGTCACAAAATAATGTGTCTTTCTATGTCCCCATATGAAAAGTCCGTCTTCATACCATTTTCCAAATGGTTCTTAAAGTCGAGATGCAATGAAAAATGTTAACACTATTAGACCACATCCCCAGTCATACTGTGCATATTTCAAAAATCTATGTATTCATGTTTTTGTAAGAAAATCCAGTCGTTTCTTTCTGTTCAAACACAATGTCCCTCTTGTAACAACACAACAGGGGAATACAACTAAACGTCTGTTACACTACTTTAATAATACAATACTGATACTGGCAATATACGAGTATAAAAGAGAAATTTCACTTTACATAATCTGCTCATATTAGGCCGATTTGCTCTCATTTAAGTACTTCTTAATAAACTCCACTCCTTTTTACTCCCTTTTTTTGTGGCATCTCTCCAATTCTTGGGCATATGCCAGATTTGTGCTGCTCTTAGTGTTTAGGGGACGTTACCTGTGCTAATAATAAATGCCTCCAATAACGATAATCACGAGGGATTCATCGTTCACACCTGGGCAAAAGCAGATTTGGAAAGGTTGAGAAGAAATGAGGAGTCAGCCCTCATTTCCCTGCCAGATCGTGTAGTCAGCTTTAGCAGAGCAGCCGTCTTGTTCCTGCATCGCTTGTTATGACCTTTTGCCCGTCTTTGCCCTTTTTGTTCTGGCTGCCTGTCTGCTGTTGAAGCCCATTTTTGTTTTGGACACAGTAAACTCTGCTTTCGACGTCCGAGTCATGCATTTGAATCCTCAGTGTCTCAGAAAGACACTATTACTTCACCTTCTTCTATTTGTGAATACGCTCAGTTTTCTTTTTTTTGGTAGTTAAGAGTTAAACTAAACATCCCTGAATGTTTGCTGAAATAGAACATGTTCTTGCTTTAATACAAAAAACGCACTGTTTGACCTCCTGCCCCTCCCTCCCAAAAAACCCAGTCTTTGTGCAAGGCGGAACTTGGTATTATGCTGTTGATGATTAAGTGTTGCCTTAATTCTTTTGATCCGTGTAGTTTGTTTGAGGGCGTGCCAAGCGAGCGGCTGTGCGGATATTATGCAAATGTACTCAATGACATCACCACTTTACTGAAGAAAAGGCAAGACTTCCATTGAGTTGCGTTTGAAGCAGAGTTTCTGTGTGGGATTGTAACTCCCTTTGGACAAAGACTTCAGGCTTTGCAACTCTGGAGATTCTCTACAAAAAAAAGCTATAGAACACTCAAGGAAAGGGAAAAGGCAGAATAGAGCCTCTTTAATCTGCTCTGAGCCCATTGTACCACCTCATATTGCTTTTTTATTGATTAAATTCATGGCGTAATTATTAGCTCTGCTGCCATTATTACCTTCCATCCAGCTGTTTTCAGACCGTTTCACTCCAAAGTCTCCCTCCGACACCAGCGTATACATTTACTCATTACTGCACCAAACGATGTCCAACCATTCAACCCTGCAGTCCCGCTTCATAATGACCGTCTTCACCTGACATTGACTCCCACCCGGCGACACACAGGCCTGCCTCACACTTCAATCAACCCCCCCCCCCCAGGACAGAAACCCGGAGAGCCTCGTGGTCATCAGGGGACCGGAGCTGACTCGCCGCCAAGCTTCTGCTCGCCGACGCGCCGGGGTGCCAAACGCTGCAGAACATCTCAACAGAAAAGCACAAAGGTCGACGTTTGTGAAGGAGAAGAGAGGCGCCCGCAAAAAAAAGAAAGAAAAGGGGGCTGGCTTGTTCTTTATGGCGAAGTGATCGATGAGCGACTGGAAAATGCAGCGATATTTATCTCATCCCCTGGGTTTAATTTGCCTCGTACGTCATGAAAGTCGATAAAGATAATGCGTAGGGAAGATTTTGTTCTGTTCCGTTCGGTCAGCCAGGTTAACGTTGCGGTGCTGAATCCAGGTTTGCTGCTGCGGATGATTTGCATAAAACAAAAAAAAACAAAAAAAAAGCAACACAACACTCCTCTCATCATTTTGCCTTCACTCCTCTGCATATTCATCAGAAATGTGCACCTTGTCCCTCTTTGATCGCTGTGTGTGTCAATCAGTGTGTGTCAGTGTGCGATAATGTTGATTAAGCCGTAGCGTCCCGAGGCTGCAGGTGACACTTAAAGTCGCCGTGCAGGTGTGACATAAATGTGAAAATAAGTATAATTTGCTGCTTCTAAATTGAGTTCTCCACTGGGCTGTAGTCTGAGGTTATGTGAGCTAAAAAAACTGTTTTATTAGGAATGTAGTTCTACAAGAGCTTTTCCAGAACCTGTACCAGCAGCAGCACCGATGGGAGAGAAGTGTAATGCGTAAACTCCTGACGTTCGTTAGACAGATTCCCTCCAGGTACGAGGTAAGGGAATGACGTGAGAAATGCTGACATTACTACACTCTGAACTCCCCCTCCTCTCCTCTATTCTTATTTTCTATTTGTATTTTCTGCTTAGCTCTCATTTTAAATTCCAGGCAGCAGCACTTGCAGCGCGGCACATCAAAGATGGTTGTAGTAGTTCCACCCAAGGGATGATTACACAACACCTTGCTCCTATGACACCGGCTACATCTCCCGTCATCTTAATCCCCCCCCCATCGCCGTAGCAACTCCTGACGAGCCCGACTAAGATGTAATCCTGTTCCACCGACTCAAACGAACATGTTTATTCGGTTAATTCTATTCCTGGGTCCAGATCCCGGGGACGGATTTGAAATGAGTCTTCTGAATGGATGCACAGGCATGCAGAGCAGGGCAGGACACGGAGAGGAGGATAGGGATGAAGAGGCTCGGGCCCGGGGGTTCAACGCGGACCGCCATGGAGTCCGGTTCTTGGCTCCTTTCTATGCATCTACATGCAGAAACACATGATTGGTCACATGTTTGTATGAAAGCTCGCGCTTCATTACAGCCTTAAGGTCATGTGGCCTTTTTACAGCCAGCCTGGTATGACATAAGCATGATGTAAGCATGAATTCAGACTGAAAAGAACCCTTCATGGGGGTAGCCAAGACCACAACCACAAGAGTACTGATCAGCAGAGACCGATCTGGTTTAATATTTAATGCAAGTGAAAAATTGAAGAGGACCTATTGTGCTTTTATGCTTTTCTTTAAAGTGTGTAATATCGTTTTTTTGTGGATCCACAAGCCGGCGTCGAGTATGAGGTGAAACCGCAGTCATGAAGAAATCCGTCTCAAAGAGAGCACGCCATTTACTGTCCTACATGATGCAACAACCTGTCTCACACCTCACGCAGGTGTGAGAAGTGTGTCAGGAGCCACACAACACATTCTTCAAAAGATGCTCAGAGAGGCAATGAACAGATTACTGCAGTCTGACCTATAAGCAGCTATTATGCTCTTTAACACCCTTTTAAAGCCGATTAAACGGTTCTTTAGTGTGTAAATTGAATCATTTGAGCCGGACTGAAAGCGTCCTCCAAAGTAACGCTCACATGAAAGTGCGAGCTTATTGTCTTCTCATGTGTTATAAATTCTTAAAGACTTGACCTATATTCTCTCGTCTTAGACGGCTTGGCGGAGCACTGGAACAGAAAACAGTGACTCTGCAGAGCCGTTGTGATTACTCTCACACGTCACATCTCAAATGATAAGTGATGGTGCTGCTTTGTCCCATCCACAGGGAGAGCTTTCCTTATACACCCAGAGAAAGCACATTTAATTAGAGCCAAAGATACGGGGCTTTTTAGCTAAATGTGGCAAATTTAGAAATAGAGGTCAGTATGCAAATCAATTAGTAGAACTTTTTAATCAATCATTCAAACTATAGAATAAACTTTTTTTTAAGAAGATTTCACAACCCGAGCTGGTTAATTCTAATGTTCCTGACATTAGTCCTCGGCCCCTCTAAGGGTCTAAAAATGAATATTAGGGGAATTAAATAAATAAATAGAAATAAAAGAATTCTGCTTCATAGATATCTATTCTTTTTTTTCTTTATATTGTCTTTGTTTTTAAATAAATAACCTTTTTTACTTCTTTGGGCCTCAAACATTAAATGAAACCATCTGAGAAGTTTCATGTCAAATCTGAATCTGATGAGTACTCACAAACACAGTGGTGTCAGAAATACTAACTGAAGTACAAGTACCTCAAAGCTTTATTTAAGTACAGTGGTGCCACCCCTGCATTGAACTCCTCGTTCCTCTCCTCATCATCACCGTCAAGGAGAAGTTTTGTATTTCAGGGCTGTGCGGGATGATGCGGCCGCTCTGGTAAAATCTGATCCGACCTTGTGTTCAGGAGTGCAGTTTTTCTCCATCATTCGGGCGGACACATTCCCCCCACTCCGAGGACAGGAGGGGGACACGACTCCCATAACTCACCTCCCTCAATGACACAAGTCGGAGACTCACGATTGAATGCGCCGAGTTTGTCCTACAGCTCCTTGAACCGCCGGAGTCGCAAATTGTGTTGACGCTGCATGTCAAGCTTTGCGTTCACGTTTCCGCGGCAACGACTAAAAGAAGCAGAGCTTTGGATCGTCGTCACCTCCTGTCAAAATTACGTTGCATTCCACCACCTCGGTTCTCTTTAAGTCATAGTTGTGGGATTATTCTGTATGTGAAATAGTGAAATGAAAATGATGGAAGTTGCATCATCATTTTTTGAAACCTCCCCGGGGTTTGTGGAGAGAGGATAAAGTACGTTTCTCAAAGAGATAAAATAAAATACGAACCCATCATCGTTACTCATCTGTGTATGAAAAAAAAGGGATGAAACTGGATAATGGATAAAGCATTCAGCTCTGGAACAAAGTGTGCATTTGCAGCGTCTGCCTGCTATGAAAGACGAATCTCAAGAGACGCATGAGTGAAGCTACACAGAGAGATATATGCTGCTGGAAGGATGCTATATGGCTGCATGCTCTCACACTGTAGATCACTAAAGATGCCGTTTCACGCTGTGAAACAGGTGGTTATATATTTTACACCTGCAGGTCAGCTGACGGCACCAGAAATATGATACAACATCAGAGGTGCACAATTGTTTTCTTGATTGGGGAAATGGGGGGGAACAGAGAAGCTGTTGTTCAGAGGAGGAGACCTCTTGTGATGCCTTCAGGTGCTCCTCGTGTAAAATGTTGATCAAGGGGTGCACAATTAGGGATGGGGCGCTATTTTAGACAAAAGACACTCAGAATAAATTAATCGTGGTAAATTTACATTTTCGGGATAATCAAGAGGGACTTGAAAAAGAAAATTAGAGTCTGAATTTTCTAAATACGGGGAGTCATGTAATAAAAAACACAATGTTGGAAGGAGAAATTATCATTTATGATTACCTTATTGAAGATGGTTTATTTGTTTTGCACTAAAAAAAGTTCTGTGATGCAATAAAAACAGTTATCTTAAAAAATGTGATTCCGGGATGTTCTACTGCCGTTTGAAGAGGATTCTGGGATAATATCATGTTATTTGGGCCAGATTAATGATGACATGGCATTTTCATACCATGCATATTCATAATAGTCCATTTTCTGTTCCTTCATGAGGGGAAACAAGAGGTCCTGCAGCACAATAACAACAAACACAGCATGATTACAGCGGATACATCTCAGACTATGTGCACAGCCTGTGATGGCTGTGTGAGATTAATAACCTGATCTGCAGGTGTGCCACGTCTCATACCGATCACACCTGCACGGACAAACACACGCACGCACATAAACACACACAAACTGGACTGGTAAACGCCTTTTCAAAAGGAGAGTCCGTCTCCCCCCCTTCCCTCTCCAACATACCTCTCATCGGATTCTGGATCCACAAGATGCCCCCGATAAGGTGAGGAGACTGGCCGAGCATCCCGAGTCACTTTTCTCACCTTGGAGGATTGTTCACCGACGAGACGCGGGCGACTTCCCCGGACCACCTGCTGCCAGACGTGCAGCCTCAACCGGACCGGGGATGTGGAACCGGCTTAGCGCGCGCACGAAATCACCAGGGGGGGGGGGGGTATTATCGAGAAGACAAAATCTCAAGGGGAGAAGAAAAAAAAAGAATAAAGAGTCCCCGGTGTTTATCTCAGAAGCACTGCGGAGTGGACAACCGGAGTGCACGACACGCCCGGAGAAGATTCCGCCAAGGAAAAGAACCGGACGCTCCTCGGTTCGCAGACCTGTTAACCAGCGACGGCTCGCACGCGCACACGCACGCACGGCAACAATGTGAACAGAGAAAGAGGTGTGCGTCTAACCATCACAGTGAGAGGATAAGAAGCCCCCGGACGGTGCTCGTAATGCGGAGGGGACACATCAGCCAATCACGGGCTCTCACAGGTGACCCGGCTGTGTCTGGTTTGAGGCGCGCGCGGACGGCACCACAGCCGCCGCCGCCGCCGCCACAGCGCTAATTACAGCCGCCGACTCGCGTCTCCGACACGGACACACAGATGTAAAGAAACACCGGAAGCAGCGCTTCCCCTTACCTTGGACGGCCATGACGCTACTCCACGGGTCTGGGCATCGCTCGCGAGGGGAGCGGGGCGCGAGACGTAGAAGTCAACGCTCTCTCATTGCACCTTGTTGTTCGGCGTGTTGTCACTTTGCTGCGGGCGAGCCGGAGGAGCGCCCAGCTGCTGCCCGCGCCGCAAAGGATCCTGGGAAGTGTAGGCTCAGCGCTTCCTGGGAAATGAGCGAGCTCCGTCATTTTTTTTTTTTTTTTTGTGCACGTGCCCGAGGCTAATTGAGAAATAATAAAGCATAGAAATGTCAGCAGGAGAGAGATGGGAAGACTATAATACTTTACTGATGTGAAAGTAATGTTATTCTGAGGACATCTGAGTTATGTAAAAGTACATTGACTTGTGTAATGTACTCGTAGGGGAGAGTGGGGTAAGATGAGACACTTTTTACTCATGTGTTTCTGCAGGCAAGAGAACATTTAGACTCCCTTAACTCTGAATTAGGGATGTCTCCTATGAACTGAAAATATAAGAATGCATCTATAACAAATGGCCTTAAAAATATGACTTCAGGATTAAAAAAAAAAAAAAAGTTCCTTTTCCACTATTAAATGTGTGCACATGTCAACGTATAGGCTACAGCCTTGTGTCCAAACCAACAATAAAGTCATTTTCTAGAGAGGGCACACACCTATCTTCCTCAGCGTGGCCTCACTTACACGATCCAGAAAAAATAATAATAATAAAAATGAAATAAATCAGACTGACAATTAAGCCTGCGTCTGTGGAAGGTAACAAGATTCATCTCTAAAGCTTTAACTCATTAAGACGTGTTCCGTCCTTCATCACTTGGTTGGCTGCTGCTCTTTTTGTGCCCATGAGGCAGAGTGTCAAGCCATTAAACCTGTCCATCACACTTTTCTGTCTGTAAACATTCTTCACTGTGTGACGCTGCCGACGAGTGAGTGTACACATGAGCTTTGCCAAAAACTAATTCCACACACCCTAGTAGTCAATTAGTCATGACATTAAAGTGAAAGAACAAACATGGAGGAAGCACCTGGAGCAGCTCTTCATCACTACTCAGGGAGACATGAAGCAAGTCTGATTGTTTCTCATTCCTGATCCCCTGGATTGATGATAATGCAGGTGAAAGTATGAGGAAGTGTGTTCTTCAGGTGTGTTGGTATGTACGACACAACATGTTCAGCCTGTCTGAGAGGTTTGTGTGTGTGTGTGTGTGTGTGTGTGTGCGTGTGTGTGCGTGTTTTCTTCTTGTCATAATGAGTTTTTGAAAAGAGAAATGTCATGAGTCATAAGTTCCAGCATACTAAAAATAGAGCCGAAAACAAAGGGGTGGAAATGAATAGGAATTATATTTTTATGAATAAATGGCAATCGTAAAATGAGTGTGATTATCTGCGTTAAAGTCGAGGAAGTCGGTTTAACAACCAAATGACCTCCTCTGGCTCTGTGCAGAGCTGAAATTACAGATTTATTGATGGATGGATTGATTTTACAATGTTGAAATTAGTTGGTACTAGCTGATGTAGGCAGCATCAGATTTTGTTTTCCAGGAAGAAGATATTGGATTTTGATTAAAATAGACTTTTGTTTTTGTAATTTTTTCAACATGTATTGTTAAATAGGGGCATAATATGACTGGGATGTGCTCTGAAAGGGTTAAAAGGGCATTTTCCTTTCTTCTATTTGGATATTTCCATATCATGGACAAGAAAAGGAAAGTTTCCTTTTCCCCAGACAATCAAAGCCACCATTACAGGCCCGTTGGACAAGGCGAAGTGCCGTGGTCGGCTCTGTTCCTCTGCATTGTGCCCCGTATAGCAAAATGACTGCTGAGCTGCAGGTATTCAGGCAATGAAACCCAATCCGTGCTTGAATTACTGTGCTGCACTACGCTGCAGAGCTGCTGGTTGTTTGGTACATTAACACGTAGGCTGTGAGAATCTCATTAACATAAGCCATTAAGAAAGTGCAAACGAGACGCAGGAGAATCGACTCTGGATGGAAACTTAAGCAGCCGAAAGCTAGGACTTCAAAAAGTGCGGATTTCTAAAAACGTATATAAAATATCAAGTATCTACCAAAATAGCAGCAAAATGCTTCTTTGGTTAATCTGATTCCACACCGTCTCCATATTCCTTTGATATTGTTCTGCAAGTGTCCAATTTGTATCAAGTTTGATTTTGAATCCTCCTCTTAGTCAAACAACGATGACCCGGGTGTTGACCTCACACCAGCAGAGTAATGACAACTCCATCGTCCTGGCCTTGCCACAGCATCTCCCCTTCAAACGCCACCTTCCCGTGTTTCCTGGCTCTCATCAGAATCCCCACCACCTTGTCGGAGATGCGGACGTATCTGTCAAACAGCTGTCCGAACGTGATGCGTGTCTTTCCGTCCACGTCCGGGTCGGCCATAGTCCTGATCACGTAACACATGTCGGCTATCTCGCGGTGGATGTGTTGCTCGGCGCGCTTGGCCCTCTCCGCAGTCTTGGTGCCTTCCTTGGGGCGTCCGTAGCCGTCTTCGCCCTTCTGGAGGCGGAGGGACATGGAGTAATCGTGGTCGAAGTACTCACTGAAGGGGTTCAGTTTCTGGTTGACCGTGTGCTCGGAGGCCCAGCTCTGCCAGCGGCTCTTCAGGTTCCCCACAGCGCTGTAATGCTTGGAGAGGGCGTTGCGCTTGTTGGCATCCCCAGCTTCCTTTCTGTGGCTGGGAGAAGAGTTAGATTATGGAAATACATAACTATTGACTCACATGCACAGAGCAGTATAGCAATATTAATGGATTTCAGGAAAGATCACATTTCTGTTTTATCCGACCTTTTCGAATTAGAGTCTATATGTGGCTTTTTAAGCATTTTTAAAACCCGTTCTGTTCAAAAACGACTTTTTCTCTTTACTAGAAAAACAAAATGAACCACGTGAAACTCACATTGGGACGGGCGGTCTTTTAATCCTCACTGCTGACTCAGAGTCTCCTTCCTTTAAAGAGACTGTCCCATGTGTTTGAGCATCCTCTACGTCCAGCCTCTCCTCCAGGTCTCCACCGTCGTCTTCATCACCACCATCTCTTGGACCTCCTTCCTCTTTTCCAAGCTTCTGCTCTTTCTCCACCTGCTTCCAGCTTTTGGTCAAGGATGACACCATGTTGGAGCATTTCCTGCGGCGTGTAGGTGAGCTCCTTGCCTTCAGAAGCCTGTCGACCTCCTCGCCCATCGGCAGGGCCTCCTTCTGGATCTTCTCCGTCAGCAGCCCGATGCCGACACTTCTCTCCCCGACCCCGCTGGTCACCGTCTTCACCACTTGCTTCACCTTAATACGAGCCGGTGGCTCGGCTGAGGTCGCGACCTCCTCAGTCTCGGATGCATCTTTGTGAGGCGTTAATGCCTCCCGAGTCCCTCCAGAAGCGACGACGTGGTTCCGAGAAGCTTCTGTTGGTTGGATCTGAGCGGGACGAGGCTTTTTTGGGACCCACGTCTTCGCGGGTGTCTCCGTTGGTCCTCCCAGAGAAGCTGGAGCCCAGCCGCTCGGTTCACTGGCCTGCTTCTTCTCGTTCTCCGTCACCCACTGCTGCCAGCTGCCCGCCAGGCTGCACACCATGGCCACGGTGCGGAGCTTCTTGATGTTCTTCAGGGTGGATGCTTTCCTTTGGCCGGTCTGCTTGTCAGACATGATTATGAGTATTAATGTGTCAGTTTAGGCACATCTAATCCCGCTAAGTGAACAGCTGATTAGCATGAACATATCCATCGCCTCCTTTTGCTTCCTGTAACTCTTTCTCCCCTCTGCTGCTTCCTTCCCTGACGCTGGCAGCTATGGCTCTAAAACGGGGTGAGCAGAACCCCTAACATGACGGTGGAAAGTATTCAAGTCATCCCAGCCGATCAGCTTTCCCTGACGCGGGTCGACCCTACGCACACAGTTTGTAACTAGAGAGGTAAGCAGGGCGTGGACCACAGGGGGGGTAATCTTCTTTAAGTGCACAGATGCAAAGGAGAATCACTTAATCACAGTAAAACCTTATTAAAGGAGCAAAATATGACATGTGATTGTGAAGAAATGGTGGATTACCTCACTTTTAACTTCATAGCTCTGCAAGATATTAAAACTCATATGCAGTATATGAGCTCTTCTGCACATTATTAAAACACCCCACATTTAGATGAATTCCTATACTGGGAGACAATGAACTGATGGCACTGAAAGCTGTAAATCCCAGTGGTGAAGAGGTGGAGGTGTTCATACAATTTACATAAAGTGAGCCTAAAAAAATAACAGAACGTCCCTCTAATTTGCATTTTATATCCATTTGGGTAGTTTAACCTGTAACAATGCATCATATTTTTTATGCTCGTCATGTGTCCATATTTTGGAATATAAATATGGCTGTCAGATAAATGCAGTGCAGAAAGAAGCCTAAAATCCAAATACTCAAGAGAAGTAAAAGACAATACTTGAGTAAATTAACTTGTAAGTTACTAGTCCTTTGTGTTGCTAGTTTTGCAGTTATGACACATTTTCACAGGGGGAAGGGAGGTAGAAGCTTAAATGATGACCATTAGCAGAGAGGTATGAAAAAAAAGCAAAAGACACACAGAACAAATTTGCTACGTCGTCGAGTATAAAGTGTGACGTTGCTACACAACCGATTAATAATATGTTATGGATGACATTGAGAGCACCGAGGGGGAATGTTTGACGGCTGAGAACACAAATAGAATAAAGTTTGTTTAGTATAAAAAAAATTAAAACAAACTTTCTACTTGATGACATCACAAACATTGATTAAATCTTACTGGAAAAAAGCATATAAGAATTTTTTTGCCCCACTATTTCCGCTAAAAAAGAACACTGTTGTAGCTATAATCAGAATCTATAAGACAAGGCCGAGACATAAACAGAGTATCACAGATACAAGGAGACACTTAATCGGAGGTGGGAAGAGAAACAAGGAGCTTCTGAAAGAACATGAGACCTGGACGAGACGACCATCTCCTGCTTACAAATGAAGGGCTTTAATCTTGCAGGAGAGCAGAGAGCAGCACGCATCCCGATATCAGCGACAACAACAGACACGCTACGCTTTGCTCAGCAGAGCCGGGGCGGGGGTGTTTACTGCCGTTTTAAGAGCTGCGTTTTATGCGAACATACACGTTGTCGTTTTATGTGTGTTTGCAGAGGAGGGTGATTTATAAATAGAAGTTGGCTCAGGGACGAGGAGCTGCAGCTGTTGGCAGTCCGTCACGGAGAGTGGAAGTGACTCAGGATGTTTCTTCAGACCAAGTCAACGTGGTGATCTGCTCCGAGAGGAGGGTTGGTGCTCCTCCACAAGGACAAACAGGCTCACTGCGGTTCCAGGGATGACAAGAATACCTGGATGGAACTGCTTCTTGAAACTGATTTTAAGTGAAACACAAGTATGTAATTTAAACAGAAATACAGCACTACTGACAGTCACATCAAGGTCAATTAAGGTCACACAGTCCATCTATCTCATCCAAGACAGCCCTCAAACCCTGTTTCCTTTGTAGAGCACCACATGGAGCTTTTTCCTAAATGTAGCTGGATACCACCTCCGAGGCCGTTTTTACATTATATATGACAGCAGATCCACAGGGACCTGGATCAGTTCTGATGGAAGGGGAAGCAAGTTTGTACCATTTCTCAGCAAAAGGAGAAACATTCATCCTTAATAATAATAATAATAAGATTTGATTTTGTCTTTCCACCCTTTGTCTTGTAGAACAGACGTACAGTTTGACAGACAGTCAGGTTTCATTATAGAGAGCTTTTAAACATGAAGTCTACATGTGAGGGTGTCAGTCTACCAGTAGAGGGCGCTGTGATTTCATTGTTGAAGCTCTGTGAGGCTCCACGAGGACAGAGAGGTCTGTTCAGCTCACTAGTTCAGGTTTCTATTTAAAAAAAAAAACATGTGCACCTTACTAATGATTCAGCAACCACTCACACTGTTTATTGAATAAGATCACAGTTATGTTTACAGTTTAGCAGACTATATTAAAAAATAACTTTTATCCCACTATCTCAGCCTGTTTGATTTATTTGGCTGCCTTTGAAAATTAGACTTTGTCGATTGAAAAATGGAGGACTTATGAGATCCACTTTCTGATACAAGTCGTTCAATCAAACTTTTATGTATACAGCACCTTTTATACAGGCTTGTTCAGTTCAACTCGCCCTATTTTACAGTATATTCATGTTGAAAACTATTTTGCTACCTTCATTCAACACTTCTCAAACAAACTTGTTTTTTTCTTGTTTCTCTTTTTGAATCGTGATGTTTTGTTTTCATCTATTTGTTGTCCTTCTCTTCTGTAATATCCCTGTTCCTGTCTTTGGCTGTTCTGTAAATCACTTTTCCCCACAAAAAAAAAATACAGAAAAAACAAAACAGTGGGCCCGGCTATGTGAACAAAGCAAGGAGAAGCTCGCATTACAACACACACAGAGGGAGAAACAGACAAATAGATGTGGCTGCTATATTAATGCTCTGAATATAGTGCACCTTTAAAACCTATAATCATAACAGCAGAAGTAATAAAACAGCATGAATAATAAAACAGAATAAAAGGTGCAGCTGAAATACAATAAAATCATGAAATGCAGACGGAGGATAATAGCTAAAAGCTGACTCACTCGCCAAAAGATACACTGAATAAATTAAATATAAGAAAACAGTACAACATATTGAAGACTTGTCAAAAGTGAACAAATAACACTGGATCCACGGGTGCTAAAAGTGATGATGACATGCATTAAAATGCCGTTAACCGTCTGCTGGTTTCCATTAGGCTTTGCACAGCGGTGCTGAACAACGTTCAGATGGTTTTCATTCCACCTCGGCCTCTAGAAAGGCATGCGATGCTGCAGGTGGGGAACCAGCGCTTATCCTGACAGAAAGGCAGTTCTGGCCGGGTGGTCGACCCCACCGAAGGGAGAGGACGTCCAACTCCGGATCGAATGCACCTGCGTTTCCTGCTTATCAACATCTGCACGCTCGCTGCCGCTGCTTTGTTTACCTCTGGCTGCTCGTTGTTAGGTTGTTTTATTTGGCCGTCCCTATTATTGCACATTAATTGTGCAGGAATGCGTCTCTCAAGCTGCTCCTCTGACCCCCGAATGTGACGCTGATTTGTCTTGACCTCAAGGGGGGGGGTGATCTCTATACGTAATTGGAATCCTGTTGTTGCAATGATCGGATCAACAGAGATATGTTCATAACTCTCCTCTAGATCGCAGCCGTAGCGCGGTTTATTTGTAAAGTGAGTAAATGAAACAGCTGTAAGCAGGATTCAGAGGATGTTGCTTTGTTTTTTTTTTTACTTTACTTCGTTTGATGGATTTAATGTCATGTTCATTTCCGGGGGCTAACAGTCAAACACTCAACTCTTGACAAATCGTCCGAAATAACGACACCAAAGAACGGTTTGGATACAACGGAGGGGTTCGTGCATTTCTACGACGCTGACCTCAATCAACAAAGAGGCCAGCCGCACAAATCTGTGCTGGCCCGGGAAACGTAAACCACGATGTAATCCACTAATACTTCCTTCCGAAGGGCCTGTGTGTTATTGTTTGGCTGTGCCACTTGGCCCTGATAAATAAAGACAGTAAATGAAAGCTCAATGCAGGAGGCCGAGAGGAAACCTGGGGTCCCTGCTGAGGGCCCGACAGGATGACGGAGAGCACCGCTGGAGCCAGACGAGTCGTTAGAGGCCGAGGGAAGGACTAAAGGTCCCCGGGTCTGGATTTATGTGACAGCTTCCATGACAATGTTTTACGCCGTGAAGAGGTTAGAAGCAGAAGAGGAAGGCAGCATGATAAAAGATAAAACGGAGCTCCTCGGAGTGGCACGTGTTTACAGACGTCGAGGCTTTAAATGGGACTGTTTTATGTTAAAGATGTTTCTCTGTGTCACTGAGCGCTGGCTTTAAATAGCAACCTGGTGCTTCGGTGCTAAATGCTAACGTCAGCAAGCTAACATGCACACAATGGCAAAGGCTAACATGCTACGTTTATTCTGTTAGCATGCTAATATTCACCTTCACTCGAGGTTGAGTGAATTCATACCATTTGCAAGTTTTCTAAATTGAACTTCATTCTTTATCCTTATTCATATTTAATCATCAATACAGAAAACAGAGAGAACTTACTTACCAAAGAGTCGGTTCTTTGAATCGTGATTCACTGAGTCGGTGGAATCGAGTGTCGGCTGCAAACGAGTCGGTTCTTTGTCGAATGTAGTTCTTTTCGTTGTAGCTACAAACGCTGAGCTGGGCAGGAAGCCCGTCTTGTTCTGTGGTGTTTAACATTAGTCCCATGGCCCACTAGCGCCTCTAGTGGCTATGTAGAGCCGCTGCGACTCAGACCAAAGTCACAACCGGACCCACGACTCACTCAACAACCGAGAGCCGCGAATCAGAACGTCCCATCAGCCATTGCGTGGTTTTAATTTCAATGATGCGGCGAAAATTAAATCAAGTCAAGTCAACTTAATATGTTTAGTAACATTTAACATTTAACAACAGGAGTTGTACCAAAGGGACTTGTTAGCTGCTATGAAGGTAAGAATTTGACTGTTGGTGGGCAGATGAGATGAGAAGCCGGGTTTGAGTGCACAGTCTTTTAAAGACTAGTCAAACCAAATTGACTATGGGCTAAATTCCAATTTTTTCAGTGTTCTAGGTAGTTTTCATTGAGGTTTTACATTATGTTTTTTTTTTATTAGAATAAAGTGCAGGACACTTTATTTGACAATATATTATACAGAATTATTACAATTAAATATTTCTTTTTTAATTATTCAGATAAAACAAGCTTCTTTTGCAGTGTTTCCAAATGGGAAATGTGCCGGTTGCTTAAAATGATTGTATTTTGAGCAAAATTATCTTATGTGAGTAATAAATACTAGAACAAATAGGCAAAAATGTTCCATTTTTCAACATCCTTACAAATCTACGTGATACGTAGAAGGGGAATATGTCCATCCATGACCATATCTGCAATAACCTACAATTATAAAATGAAATCACAAGACAGCACAACTGGAACACAGTTTGTATTCTGCATTAAAAACAGTCAAGGCCATGAGCGAAGCTAATTTGATAAATATCTGCTCAAATGAAAGTATCCATTATGGCACTTTAGAGCATTACGTCCTGTTAAAATGTTACGAGAAAATTAGGACTACTTAGATTGTTGTTCTTGGTGATTTGCATGCGACATCCACTGTATTCTACAGATATTGAACGTGTTGGTGAAACATCTGGTCTGTTTGCTTTGACACATGGTCTCGTTACAAGAGATCTTATAAAAACATGTTTCCTTTGGCTCGCGTCGCGCCAGTCAGCAATCACACTTCATTACTTGTGACCGCAGCAGCCTCTGGAGCAATAATTGGCCACACACTTCTCACTCGTTACATCAACCTTTCGAACGTTACCAACACTGAGCTCCGAAATCAAAAGGCACAAAATTGGATCGTTTCTCCATCCAACTTATCATATTTTCTGACATCTGTGGTTTCCTTTGGGTTTTTTTGGGGGAGGGCGGATTCTTTGTCACAGGAATAGAAAATAACACTTAATTTTATGAATAAAACAAACAAGCATGCTCTTTGGCTTCGACTTCCCAGGGTGTCGTAACATGATTTAAAGCCTCTCTGGGACGCTTTCAGACCTAACATCCGACAGAGAAAGATACTTTAAGCTCTTTTCATCCCGACTTAAAAAGCCTTTGCTGTTATCAGTTTGAACGGCTCCTGCCGAGACCTGCAGCCTTTTCTCTGCTTCACACCCTCTGTGTACACCGGGCGTCATTCTCACTCCGTCAGGCCATCAATCACGTCCGCCTCCTTTTTGAGGTTTTTCTGGATGAAGGCGTCCCTCACCTCAACTCACGTTTACATTCTTATTCTACTCTATTTATTTTGTTAAACCACAGGAGTATGTGCTCAAAACCACCATTGGCTTTTCTCCCCACAGTTGGACGCACCATTTCATACTTTGATAACCAATATGTGCAACTGGCAACTCTTCTTGTTATTAAAGTCACGAAAACTGTTTGGCCTTTGGAGATCAAATAACTTGTTGCTGAAGATTTGGAAATCTCTTAAATTCATTAACTTGATGGATGTTGTGGCGGTTTGATACAACGCTCGCCACATAAAAACAAAAGTGTGATTCTATCAGTGTATAACTAAAGAGTAATGCCAAATCTTAACGGTTCTGCAGAGACCACATCGTTGGTTTGGGATGATAGAGTCTCTGTAGTACAAAAAAAAAGGAAATGGGGACTTGGATTGCACAAATGGATGTCAGCTTCAATGTTTTCAGGGCGACGTGCATCTGATGGATTTATGGGTTGATTCTCCAGCGTCCTTTTAGTTTTTAAAAATCATTTGTTTTTATCAGCGGTTGCTATCTGCGCCAGTTCTGTGGGTTGAACTGCTGATTTCTTTCCTCGGTTTGCCCGGTCATTTCCCCCGCAACGTGAGAAACATTTAAGTCGTTAATCTAAACACAGGCAACATGATGTCACTGCTGTGAGGCCTTAAATCCTGAACCCTCCAGGTTTGAACTGATGTCACCTAAATGTTTGAGTGTGATGCACTTTGTGGTGACATATCACGTGATGACACAAAAAACATGTTATCTCATTGGGGGCTTTTATTTTTTTATTCCCTGAGTTGAATTGACTTGTTCCATCTTAAATCCTTAATGTTTCTGTGTACATGTAATTTGGCATCCTTTATGCTTACGCCCCCGGGCACAACACGCTAAAATCTGTGGGTTATTCCCTCAGGCAAATCAGCAGAGATGTGGAAACTTTCCATAAAGTGCTCAAAATGTCCGTGTGAGCCCTGAAGCACTCGATGATTTGACAGTGAGACAACCTCGAACCATCTGTGGGAAATTTAATGTAGATGTCAGGTTTGATTGTTAGCAAAAAGAAACCAAGTTGACACTAAAGGTTTATTTTAATTCCCCTTGAATATTTGTCTCCGATTTATCCGATTATTTGATCATTTAGCTCAATTCAGGCTGCGGTATGTAGTTATTTGTATCACCTCTAAGGGGCGCTCTCACGTATAATCACGACATACCACAGCCTGCCGTGAGCTGCTGCTTTTATAAAACGGTCATCAAGTAGCGAAATATCAAAGTTATGGACACATTCCCAGACATTGTAGACGCCATTTGTTCACTTTGGTCGCTCATAGTCTTAGAGGTCATAGTCGTGGTATGTTTTTATTAAATCTTTTAATCACTATTTGAGATCCTTTCTGCACCAACGCTACACAGTGAGAGCTTTCTCTTTTGTTTGACTCTTCATCCTTGTCACCACACGCTTGTGCGATTTATAATACTGGAATCAAGAGCACATTCTAAAGGCGCTTGGCGATCAAATCTGATATGAAGCGAATGAAGCTCCTCTCTATGTAGCCTCTGTGTTTTTCTTCATTTCCATGTGAGCAGGTGGTGTATCTTCAGAGGATCCAATGGCCCCGAGTGTTCGTACAGCAGGTACTGTGCTCCGTCATATCTGATTTGGTTCGGGTCCAACGGCGTCTGCATGGAGCTCAGGCCCTCGGGGAGTCCCATCGCCTCGCCTCGCCAGGCCTCCGCTCTTCCTCGGTTAACAGCAAAGGATCGACTTTCAGCGGCTGCTGCTGGTGTGTGTGTGTGTGTGTGTGCATACGTGTGTGTGGAGATGATGAGCGACACCTCACTTTGCTTTGACATCCCGAATCTCCACCAGAGAGAAAACTTCCCCCCAGTTTTCCGGAGCGCTTTCTCGGTACCTCCCGTCCTCACACCAACAAAGGACAGAGCTTAAGACCCCGTAGGTGTTTGCCAGCATGCGCGGACCCTCTTCACACTCCGGCGGTCCAGACTCTCTATAGGACACATTCCAGCGAGGGTGTCGGGTCAGTGCAGGCGCTGAAGGACACGTGGTGGTTTGCAGGCTGCAGTAATTTGTTTAACCTCTGATTAGGCGCAGGAATGTCAACTATGAGGAGACGCTACAGCGTCGTTTGACACATGGGTGATCTGTCATTGCTTCAATAGCCGCTCCGCTGCCTGGAAGTTTAACGTCGGAACCATCTGGTTCGGGTGGAAGAAAGTGACTTATCTCAAGTCTTTCTGTGCAGTAAGATAACGATACGCCGTTTGTGAAGATTTCAACCGATGCTGTAGATGTTATCATGAAAGCTTTTCCTCGGTTAAAGCATGGAAGCCTGACTTTAAACCGTCGCCTATCATCACATCAATTTGGCACAAAAAGTGCAGCCCAAATGCAGATTGAAGACATTTCCCCCCTTTTTTTTTTTATTTAATCTCGTAACACAACACTGAACCACATGTCACAAAAGACCGTTTAAATAAACCGGGAATTGAATGAGGTAAAAGCAGAGTTATCAGAAAGGCACATTTCTCCAGGGTTATTATCTTAACGTCTATGTTTTATGCCCAACTTTAACACACCATTGTACTTCTGGCAAAGAAACAAAAAACTGAAGGAAAAAAAAAAGAATAGCTTTCCTCAGGAGAGCCGCTTTACATACACACACGTTAAATTATATGATTTTAGTACACTAATAAACATGTCAATAGTTTAACAAGTTCCAGATACACTTCATCTTCTTGCCACATGAACCTTTTTATTAATAACGCAGTAGATTCTGTTGTTCTAAAGTTATGAAATATGCGTTCACATGGATCACTTTGTGGAATCATTAATTTCATGCTTCATATCCAACTCCAGCTCCCTCTTTTCCCCCCAAAAGCTACATTGATGAGAAACAGAAACTGGCTGGACTCTGAGGCCGTGTCACGTCGATGTCTGCCGAAAAACATTCTGGATGCAACATCTCCTAATGATCTGCTCTTTGTCTCAAGGTCGGAGGTCATTACCGGGCTTAGAGGGTGACCTGGGGGTATTTTTCAACCTGGAAGCCGCCGTAATGTAACCGCTCTGGTGCAACTCCTCACCGCTAACGCACGTCGATTTAAAGTGTTTGTTTTGTCACTGGCGAGCTCAGATTGTCTGACAACATTATGAAATGGGCCCTACGGAGAAAGAAAACAATGACCTGGCTTGTTATTGTGTCATGTGACCAGAGACTGTATTTAAGAAGGCACTTGGGACGTTGCTATATTGTTTTCTTGCAACCACAAGAGGGTGTAGCCAAGTACAACTGAATGCTCAATAAGACATTTATTAGGCAACCAAAACCTTTCATGAAGTGAAAACACTGTTAAGTTGGAAGACAAAAACATCCCAACCGGACAAAGCCGTGGTAGAAACCTGTCAAGGTAGCCCCGCCCTAAATCAAACCCTGCTTTATGGTCTATTTGACGATAATTGACTAAATGAACATCATGATGTATTGAAGACTTGAAACTAGAGACCATGAACTCATCTTTACAATGTTTACTCAGAAAAGTGAGACCAGAGTCGCCAACCTCTAGTGGCCGGTAGAAAGAATGCAGGTTTTAGGCACTTCCACCTTGGCTTCACTTTTCACACCTGCAGAACGAGATTCTTCCAATCGAAAAGACAGACTGGATCAAGCAAAAGGTAAGAAAAATGTTTTATTTCTCTGTAGGGTCCTTTCCATAATGTTGTCAGACATTTATAATAACAATCTGAGCCTGTCAGTGGCAAAAAGAAGCACTTTTAGTGGACGTAGGAGTTACATTACAGCCTGTTTAGAGGAGTCTCTCAACACTGGACCAAAAACATGGGATGAAATGGTGGAAAAATACAGAAAGTAATCTATAACTGGGTTTTAGAATGTCCTCTACAGTTAGAAATACGATTCAGGAATATGAACTTATACTCATAGACACCAGCTTAATATAAGCATTTACATCTTTGTAAATATGGACGGATCAGTAACGAGGTAATCCAACACACGCAGGAATAAACGGTATATCTTTGTATTGTTGAAAATACACATCACTTGTATATGCAAACGTGCATTCTTTCCACCCACGTGCACAAAGCCGAAATTGTTATACATCACTAATTATATGCATCTGTATTAATGTGCTTGTTTTTCATATTCTGCAGAGGTAAGGTGATCACTCACAAGCTGAACTTTGGCCGGTATTAGTCGTTTCTCGGCCAATAACGAAGGCGAATGGATTAAAGTCCAGAATCTAACCCAATAAAAACATCACAAGTCTAATAATAATAATAATAATAATCACAATCTGTCAAGACAGCTGGCGTGGAATTGCCAGCAAATACTGTCGAGTGACCTCGTAACTACAACTTGAATTTCAAGGTCACCTTAAAACTGAACGTGTTTTCTACTTAATGCACACAGAAATGCAGTTTACACTGTACAGTACAAAAGACAATTTCATCGCACTTTGGATATTGTATACAGTTGGGATTACAAAAAAAAAATGAATACTAACAATAACACAATATATAATACAATGGGAATATTTATGGGGAACACTTTAATAAAAAGGCGTTATCGCTCATTCGTCTCCAGATAAGTTCTGTCCTGCAGTTGAAGAGTCAGTGCTGCTCTGTGAGTTCAAGCCCTCCGTGTTATTACAATGCAGGTCCCCGGGAAAATAGAAAATGCTTGAATGTTCACGCGAGCTGACGTTACAGCGTCCAGGTGTGAGATAACACACCTTAAATAACGTCACGTTTGTGAATCCACTCGCCGAAGAGAAAACCAGTTCAGGTGAATCATGTCCCGTTCTGTCGTCCTCCCCGAGGCCGCTTTCAATTTCAACGAGGGGAAAGGTTATGAGGCGACGGCACCAGAGCGTTAGCTGATGCTCTGGAGGAGAACCAAGTTAAAAAAAAAAAAGAAAGAAAAGATTCATTGGATGACTCCCAAATTCCAGCAAATTGAGATGAGACAAGAGGATAAAAAGGGAAGCGTCCTTCTAATGTGCTACATAGCCGTATGGAAGTTAAAAGTTCAAGAGACTAGGAGAAGTCCAGGGGGCGGATCATCATGACCGTGGCTCGTAGCGAGTAGCTGGGGCCCTTAAAGTAGTGCCACTTGATACCGTTCAACTTCCCTACGTGTTGTCCTTGGGTGAAGTACATGCCGTTGAGGTTGGACGGGCCGCAGGCGTCGAACCACCAACCTAAATAGAGGATAAAAGAAAAGAAAAAATCATATTTTTTAGAAGAGCAAATGTGTGTTGATAACGTCCTCTGTGAAGGTTGAACGTTTCCCATGGCCTCTCCCATGAAGGGTGCCATGGCGACGGTTCAGTCACCATTACGCCGCTATCTGCTCGGCGTGTCACTGTCGCCGGGTTCACTGGCATGCCGGTACCTGACGCTGAACACTGTCGCTACCTCCTTCTATTTAAAGCTCAGAGTGCATGTGCGGGAGCTCCGGAGGGACATCAGAGTGGCGGACGGCATGGGAAACTTTCATTCCACTCCCAAGGTGACACACTTCATCATTTCTGAAGTGTATCGGGTGCTAAGAGGACGGGGACACTGGCGTCCTGACCCCTCAAGAACAAGTAGTTACAAGGGTCTGAATGGATGAGCACCATGTGAATGTATTATAATAAAGTGGTACACACACATCATACATAACATATAATCAACACGCCCTTGCTGATACAGTCAGATATAGAACATATGCGAGGCATGGCATGTATGGAACGAATGGAAGCACCTCGCCTCTCTCCGGCACGGACCTCGGTCCCTCCGCGGCCTACGGGCTGACATTTCACGAGAGCCGTCGGTAATCAGCGGCAGCGTTCTGCCCTCGTCTCTGGCACGGATCACGCAGATATAAATTTCACCTTGATTGCTGCTTCATCATATAAGACACGTACACAAAATAGCGTGGAAAAACCGGCGGACACCTTCTTACGTTTCCACAGCTGCTTATGATTGCAGGATAGTGAATCTGACATTGCACCTGCTCTGCTATAATCTTCTTCTTTCTTAAGGAGTTTTCAGGAAGAGTCCTCATCCTGCTACAGGCAACAATTATAAACGGACAATGGATTGAATGATTACATGTATAAGTGCACTGCAGTTTCCCCTCAGCAATTTTGGTTCACTCTCGCTGGGTTTCATTATTTCCCATCAGCTTTTCTCAGCATGTGGGCTCTAAACTAAACGGTAAGCTGTGAATAAAGTTATGGCCCAGGCACAGTGACTTTTGACCACTTAAATCTATCAGTCCAACCTTCAGCAAAAGTGGACGTTCGTGCCAAATTTGAAGAATCTCCCTATCGCGTGTCCACAAGAACGGTATGGACAGACGGACAGAAGGACGACCCCAATTCATAACATTATAAACATGGTGAAATAATTATTCTCCCCAGGAGTTGGAGGTGGAGACTCAAACGGAGCTAAAAGAAGACTGAATATTGGACGTTAATGCTGCTGTGTGTGTATATTAGCAATACGTTTGACATGTGCTGTGTTTACAGTCCAACAAAAACCCCATTAAAGCAACTTTAAATAGTAAACTGTCTGTGAGGCAGTTAATCACAAAAACAGCTATATAGTTTACGACATCGAAAGTGTAAAAGCTGGTAGTACGTTCCTGTACTTGATACGATGGGGTTTCGGTGATATCTTATGTGTTTCATTTCATGGAGACTGTTTTTCTTCCTCTTAAACCGTTCGGCAGAATACAGGGATTGTCTCTTACTGACCATCCCTCGCTTGTTGATGAACCACAGACCACTGAGCCGCCGCCTCGCACATAAACATTCAGCGTGTACAACAGCAATCCTTTGGCATTTATGACCAGCATCCTCTCTGTTTCCAGGCCAGATATTTTTACTGACTTGTAAAAACAGTGGGGTTGTCTCGAAAAATAAAAAAAGGTCTCGGCCAGTGCTGTTTGTTCTCATGATGGAGGGATCCCCCCCTACCTCCGACTGTCAGTGCTGTATCCCTACTGTATGCCCTGGTGTTGTGTAAATATATACATTACAGTGTGTGTGTGTCTACACTATATCCTCCTGCGTTTTCCTGCCCTCATAAATGCAGAAGTATTTTCCTCTTGTATATTCCAGACACTTACATCATTTGATGTCAGCCCCGCTCTCATGAATGCAGGGAATAAATCAAAACGGTGTACTGTACCATGTTGTCATGCCTCTCTACTTTGTAGCTGGCCTCAGACGGGCTATGAATCCAGTTAGGGGGTAGGGGTGTTGATTAGCCATCAGATGCCAGGTCCCCTTTAACCCGCTGCATTCACAGTGAGCTCAGAGGTAACGCTGATCTCAAATCTGCACTTAGAAAATGCTTGATTAGTCCCAGGTCGGGATTCCACAGTGAAAAGAGCTGCCATGAGGCGACGGCGAGGGTCACTGGGCTCCACTTACACAGCAGGAGAAGCAGAGGCACTTTAAATCTCTCTGACACTTAGTGCCGCGCCCAGGGAGTTTTACAACGTGCTCGTTTTCCAACCGCGGCGCAACTGGGAGGGGATGCCGAATACCTAATAGGTGCAGATAGATGGATAAGTGGCCGGCGTTCGCCCATTGCATGTCGAGCAAGTGCAGGTTGTGATCGTAATGACCTGGACTAAAGACCGGGCAATGAAAACATCGTGGGGTTCATCGTAAAGAAAACTGTTTTTTGGGAATGATGACATAATGCCATTGTTTTCTCGTAAAAGAATAATGATAAAAATATAGAATGTCTCGCTGGTGTTGTAAAGGCACAAACGCTGAAAGGAACATTCTGGTTTATGACATGGCTTTTCTATTGGTAACAATGACACTGTTATCCCCAAGTGAACCATCAGACAGGTTCGGTTAGCTCAACTTATTTGGAAAAGAAAAGGAATGCAAAATGGTGAAATGATCACTTAAGAGTTGCTCTTAGTGGTATGTTTCATATTAACAGTGGATAAGATCATGGATGATGATGGGCCAGGGAGCCTGCCAATCATTCCTCCCTTTTGGGGGTTCACACGTCGGATTCTCATTGTGATACGGCTATGTGGTCCTCCAAAAAGAGGCTTTTCAGAGCCACACTCCAAAGTGAGTATTATAAAAATTAAGTATTTTCTGAGTTAATCAACGCTTAAAAATAATAACATTGTTCTATCTTCATCTCAGGTCAATAAATGAATAAAAGCTTGAAATGTATCTGTGATTTTTGTGATATTGGTCACTGGATCGATAGATAGAACATGTTTTCTACTTGCTGGATGTTTAGATAAGGAATACACTAAGTCGAGTCAATATTGGACTTCCATTAATGAGGCGGCCAGAGACGTAGGCCCAATAAATGTAGCTGCTTCTAAACGTTGTGTTAAGCGTTTTTTGTGCTGCCCCAAATGGCCAAAACAAATGTATTTATTCAAGGAAGTTTTACAACTCTTGTCATATAATAATAATAATCCTAATTTAACAACCAAATGTTCTGTATTTGCCGTAGCGACTCCAGGAGGTAATGGTGATAAACGGTGGTCCCCGCTGTTTTGCCATAAATGCATGAATGCGCTGCTTGGCTGCACTCACCCCCAGTCAGCATGAGGGCACACTTGCACATGCAGTTGTCATTGTCCATGTCCTTGGTGCTGAAGTCTGCTCCGTGGATCACCAGACTGCTCTGCCTGCCGGCCGTCCCACTGTGGCTTTTCAGGAACAGCCTGGAAGACATGGAGAGGGAGTTTGGGACATGAAAACACATCAGGGGGAGGAGCTGTGTGAGCAATAAAGACAGCAAGAAGACATAACACGCTGCAAGAAGTGTCTCCTGAGAGAGATTTACTTTTTGTTGTACATGTAGAACACCTGGCATAACATTAACGGGATGGGGGGAGATAAAAAAAAGAAAGAAAGTAAATAAGAGAGTATATGAAAGAATTACAGATGGAAAGAGAGAGAGAGAAGAAAGAGCATGTTGTGTAGGAATGTCTGGGAATCACATTTCCATCTGCAGGTCCACAGTGTGTTCATTTACACCGCAAATACCCGCCATGAGAAAAAGCAATAAGCTTCATCCTCCAGCCACAGCTGGGCAGGTAGGACACGCTCGCTACCTCTCTGCTGTCCGAGTACGCAACATTTCCCCTCGTCTTCTCCTCGTGTGTTTAAGTAAACTGTGTTTCCTCTTTAGATGATGTTACATTCCTTTCACAAACCATATAAACTACTGCAGTTAAGCTGACAGTCTGTATATCATCTATGCCCCAACTTAAAGGATTTTATATTTAAAAAGTCAGAATGACTGGTCATGGTATAAGAATTATATTTTGTTGTTTTTATTATTGTTATCATGAATGTGTATTGTTTTTTACCTCCTTGTTTTCAATTTCCTGTGTTTTGCATTATTGGGTTTTTAGTGGGAATAAGTTGAACTGATCTTGCATTTTTAAAAACAATCTGCTGCATCTGAGCTGCTAAGAAGAACTCCTCATTTCTTCAGGAGAACCTTCCTATTAATTCCCTGATTAAATCCCCTAAACCAAACTAAAAAGCTAAAATGATACCCTTCTTTTTAGACTTTTTGTGCCTGAAGTTGGACTTTCTGTAGGTGGCACTATTGCCTTTGTCTGTTCGGTCCATGCTATCCACTTCCTCTTTTTTTCTCCCCAAAAAGAACAGTCCCTGCTGTTGTTAATGCCGACCGAATAAACGGAGTGACGAGACAATAAGCAGCTGCTAAGCATCACCTGGCAGCTCTCCATCCAATGTAAGAGGTGACCAGATAGTGAGAATTAAAATGTCTGAGGATTATTGCAACAAACACGGACGTCTGGGACTGATAAGCCAAATTTCAGCACTCAACACACAAACTGGAAACTAATATGCAGCTTGGAGCGGATGTCTCCAGGGTGTGTCCCTCTGTGAACTCACTGGCGGACGGGAAAACTTCTGCATGTGGATCTGACGATCTCTTCATCCCATTGATAGCTCTAGCATTACCAGCAGAACCCCCCCACCCCCACCCCTCCAACCTGCTGCATCACACACTTTCTCGGTTTCTCTCACGCTCTCCAGCTTTCACTTTCTCCCAGTAGAAGAGATTGCACATCCACATTTCAGGACAGCAGCAACAAGCCGATGAGGTCTCTATTGTTGTTATATAATTCCAATTCGCTTGAAAGCAATTTCCTGACAGGGGACCAGGGCTGCAGGGTGAACCGTACGCCCGGTTCAGCTATTTTCCGATGAGAAAGTTACAAATGTGAACACATTTGATGTTTTTGGGAGATGCTGAACAACTGTGTCTGTCCCTCCGACCTGTGTGAATCTCAGCTTGAATACTTTAAAGCAGAGATCTTCAACAGAGGGACCGAGACATGGATATGACATGGATATAACCTATAATATGCAATAATAAATCTTGCTATTTTTTAAATGTTCGGAGGTGAAATTGTGATGAAGAAATGCCAATATAAAATTAAAATATGTTCTGTTATTAATCAAGTATTATTTAAATGGCTTAGCATTGTATACATACATCATAACAAATTGCTTTTATACGTGGCACTACACATTATTATTGGTCCGGTTTAATAAGCAACACAATTTATATGATATGTAATAGGGGGTCCTTGGCTTGTGGCCTGACTCCCCCAGGAAAGAGAAGTCATTTACCAGAAGAGACTTCTGAATTTGGACAGCTGGGTGAAAAGTGTGACTGCAGGGAATTCACTCATCCAGTAAACCGATGCACCGTAATCCTACAGTGGAAGGGTGAGTCACGTGGCACCTGATAACCCTGAGTGGTTAGCGATTGGACGATGGCCTGCGAGTGGATTCTAAGTAAATGTGAGTATGAAGTATGAACCGCCGCCCGCGAGGCAGCAGACGTCTCCGGAGATGCTTTCCAGCTCCGAGTCGACTCTGCACAGCGAGCTTACGGGTAGCCTGACTCCTATCAGCTAATTCCTGATTCGGAGGAATAAAACACGCAATGTCAAGGATGAGGTCTGCTACCGCTCTGATAGAGAACAGACTCTGCTGCACACTCGCTCTCCCGTTTTTCCCCAAAGCTGCGCTGACGGATCGCCAGGGCTCATCATCGAGAGGGATTTTCGGCGTGACACGTTTGACAGGCCGCTTTAAATAGTCTGCGGCTGTGTTTACCGGCTTTCTCTGCATATTTACCAGACCAACAATCCCCCCCCCCCAACTCCACTGACATCTGCAGTTTTTTCCCCTGTCAGGATCCATTATGTGCTCAGATGATAAGTGTGGTAATGTAAAGATGGGCCAAGTAATGAGCTCAAGGGGAAGAGCTGTTTTTTTCCCCTGAGGCCTGTGTGTGAGAATGAGAGAGGAAAAGAGTGACAGACACAGAGATGGACGGAGACGGCGTCTAGTAAATCAGATCAAATCGTAAGATCGGGATCTTAACGGACGATGCAGGCTGATCTGTAACGTGATTGGTCAAGGCTCATTAGGAGCTGAAACATTGAGCTGTGAGGGGAATCATTTGGTGACACGTCTGGGAAGTTACTGAAGACATCAAAGAGAGGCAGCTCACACTGAGTTTGCAGAAGTCAAACGAAAAGAAGCCGCGTAATTCTCAAAGAGTGACATTTCGATGCCTTCAAGCTTTAATGCAGATTCAGTTTCAGTTTCCATAATGAGTCTTTCCTCCGGAGTATCGCAGCTGCAAACTGTGTACGTGAGGAATGGGTTGTAGCACGTTCAGGTGGGGAATCCGATGACCCTGATGTTTATCTGAGAGCACTTCCAAGTCAAACGGCGTTGCTCTGACTGGACGTTTCATCACGCTGGATCTTCAATGCATCATTATCAAAAAATCATTACGACGACGAGGGCTTCACACTGACTTTCTGTCAGCCGCGTCTTGTAAATGTTAAAGCTTGCACATGAAATATAAGCCCTCCTCATCCTCCGTGTATATTATAAAATAAACTTTTGAGTTGAAGTATTTAAGAAGACATCACGCTCAGAACCTTTGAGTCAGAAATCAGCTTAAAAACCTGAACAGAATAAACACAAGTCAGCCTTCCTATTTGTAGAAATGCACTCATTTAAAGCAGAGAAGTCTTCGCTCCCCAGAATGATCCCCTTTCTCTCCGCGGACGGAAGATGTGTTAGATTACAGCGGAGCGGGCTGGGGTTGGTGTGGGGCCTCAGATCTGCTGACATGTCGCCTGTCTGCAGTTTTACTTTTATCTGACACTTCCCATTTCTCAACCCACTGTGTTACTCTGAGCAGAGGATATTGCTGTCACACAGTGACTTTATGAAGAAAATGTCTCTGGAGTGGTTAGGGAAGGGGGAGGGGGGGTGCATGAAACAGTGTCTCTAATGGAATGTATGTGTTCAAAGGTCAAGTGATTCTTTGAAGAAAATGGCAGAAATAAAATACACTATAATTCACTATAATGTGCACAAAATCTTTCTCGAGACTCAAACCTAAGTGGGTTTTTATAAAATATGCCACTTTTCATCTTTTGAGTGACGCAGACAAGGGGAGCTTGTTTTTTTTTCTTCTTCTTTCATCTCCGTACACGAAGGCAGCAACCCAGTCAGCCGAGGGTCCAGGGCGTGCTGTTACACACCTGGCAGTCATTAGCCTCCTGAACTGCAGTCTGATTGGCCCATTGCAGAGGTTAATCACCCTGACCAATGGTTCGCTTCCTACTGCAAGGCCACAGAGGTGTCTGGCTGGCTGAGACCCGGCTGACTGCTCTCCTGCCGCTGGGTGTCATGTAGCTCGACTGAAACACATACACTGATGGGAACGGTGTGTACTGTACTGATGATTCAGTCCGTAGTGCAGTTAGCTTTCATTGCTGGCATTGTGCAGGTATGTCAACAAAGTTTCCAAATGGAGTAAATTGTCATCTTCTTTATGTCTTGTGTCCATTAAAAGAACAATAGACAAACCGGGAATTTAAATTTGTGTCCAGGTAACTTCAGGCACACCTACAGGTTGTTCTTCCACAGCTTATGACTTCATCAGCATATATGGATAGACTCAAATACAACTGTGCAATAACTGCTTTTTTATATTCATATTTATATTCTACACACGAGCAACTTTTCAAACAATTTAAAATACAACTTTGATTCCAGATACACTCTAAATACACAATAGCACACAACATTGTGCTGCAGATGCTGCTTTTCTGTCCTACACAAGCGTTGCAGCCTGTAGCTTTGATGCTTTATCTCTGTATTATTGGATAACGTTGAACTTGAAGCTTCCAGAGACGGAGTTCAAGATATAATTTGAGATAGCGAAGGTAATCTCAGTGTGAGTCTTGGTAATATAGTCGCCTCGGTGTCTTGGAACCCAAATCTCTGCCAATTTCTTTCCAAAATCCTCACATGAAAAACATCTAAACGAGATCTCTCTGATTCCACGGGGGAAACCGAGCCATTACCATGTCAAGAAATCGCTGGATTTAGGAACTTGGCTGTCCAAACAGAGAAGGATATTGAATAAAGATGTAATGGCTCATTCAAAAATAAACATATACGTCTTTTCTTCAAGCTGGGGGGCTTAGAAGGTACATAGGAAACCTTTTCCATGTTAACCTCAACTTGTGTCTGTGCATATATTCACTGGCTGTGAATGTATACCTCGGACAACTTTGGAAATGATGGCTCTCTCTGGTGCCCAGGATTCTTCACTACACTGACCAAGAGTTTAACTTTAAAATCTTAATTGAAGAAGTATTTAAAAATGCTACATGTTGGAATATAAACCAAGATTCATGGTTTAAGTCCACCTTGGTGCAAAACGGCATCCCACATTACAAAAAGGGTTTGACAATAAATTCTATGTTTCATATTCAGATCTTTAAAAACAGATGTATCAGCTTGCATTTCTTTTTATGCCTGAGTAAAGACAGTCTATCTGGCCCCAAGGACTATTGTGTATAATCTGCCTTCATGTAATGCACAAGGGCTCACAATCTTATGAAACATAAAACCTTTAGGATTTTATTACTTCCATACAACAGCAACTAAAATAACGAAAACTACTGGAAAAACTGTAAGAAGTTGTACTAAATGCCACTTAAATTGCCATATGACCAAGTCTACTATTAAAACACTTATTCTATAGCGTTGGACCTCTAATTGAGTTAGTCAGTAATCCACTAGTCCTAGCCAACATTTAGGAAGTTTAAATGGACTTAATTTGTTATTCAAGTATTGTCTTTTGAATCCCTGATTGTCAAATACATCTTTATGCAGATGATACTGTTTTATACTTGATGGTTTATATACTGCAGGAATCTGCCTTCACTCACCACACCACTCTCAGATTTGTTACTGGAAATAATCAGTAATAATCTGCATGAATCTGTTTATCCAAAACATCATTGTGTATTTTTATTGTATTATTAATGTCTGTTTGTTGATCTGTCTTTTCTTGTTACATCATTTAGTTTAAGTGTCTTCATTCTGGGCCATAATTTACCTCTCACTCGGCACTAAAACCTTTTATTTCTCCATTTAATCTATTTTTTGTGTCATACAGGTCAACTTTTATTTTTCCTCTTCTATTCATATTGATACAGTATACAGCACAAAGCACTACTTTGATAAATGAGGGTGATTAACTGAATGTGTTGTTCTGATGGCTATCGTTAAAACAATATGTGCAGGTCATCAAATTATATCTGATTTTCATTATTTTCTTTTCTGCAACCCTTGCTGTATCACAGCAACCAAATTAGGTTTGATGATAGGGAACCTTTTGTGTTGTTTATAGAGACAGTAACCTCTGCAATTATGGTGACCCCAGTCACAATGGGGGGAAAAACTCAAGAGCTCATTTCACAATATTATGAGGTTGTGGTTCAGTGGGAACTTTGAAGCACTGGTCAGCCTAAATTTACCCCTCAAAGTGTTGTCCATAAGATTTGTTCGTTCAACTTTAAAACAACATTGCCAATGTCAGCTTACACTGTGCAGATGTAGCCAGTGTAGATTTCTTTTATTTGGCTGCCATTGCACTGATATATGCCTCTTGATCTGCCCCTGAGCAATTTTCGTTAAATCCTGCAAAACCAATGCAAGTTGTGCATGACAGATTTTCTGTTCTCCACTGAGGAATAAAAGTCCACGTCTTTGAGCCAGAGGTGCATAAATAGTAAAGCCAAATGTTAAATTATTCCACTATCCATTAATCTGCACTTTATTTTCTATAATAATATATTATTAGTTCGGTCCATATGATCTTATAAAAGTGAAAAATGACCCTTACCATTTTACACACACCAAGGTGAAATACTCAAATGTCTTGTTTCGTCTGACCAGCAGTGAAAACCTCAAATATATTCAGTTTACTGTCATGGAAACGGTCGATGACGGGAGAGGACGCTGGCAATGTCTGTTGCCGCTTCTCCCTCTGAGCCAAATTGTTGCTTTGTGCTCTTTTTTTGTACTGTTTTTTAAACCTGTTTTTATTTTATTTTTTTACTCTGTAGCACTTTGAGATTGTTTTTAACGTTGAAAAATGTGTTACAAAAAATGTATTATTATTATTATTATTATTATTATTATTATGGAGCATTTAGGAAACCAGCAAACATTCACATTGAGAAGTTGGAACGACTAATTTCTTCACACACAATAAATACATAAATATAGGTATACACAATTGGCCTCTTTTGACTTTTTTGGAGGTAAAAAAAAACCCTTTTTCAAATGACATTTCAAACAACTCTGTGTGATCAGTGTCTGAAGACGAATGGTGCCAAGATGGCGCCTGGCCTCCCCGCCGCGCCGCCAGCGCCTGCAGCTCTGTGCCCATCGGCCAGGAAAATTGTATCCTTTTAGGCCTCTTGAAGTTAACACTGTTGGACAGCATGAACTCTGCTGACACGCTGAAATCTGTTGTAACCTTATCAGATACGATTCATGGAAGCAAACTCTGAGGCAGGGTTAGCTTGAAAAAGCCACCGAGACAGGTAAGCACACACACCTATATAATAACCACTGAGTTATCTCTATTATTAAGATATTATGCACAAAAGTCACAAACCGTTTCTATTTTTACAATTCAAATGAAAAGAAATCAACCAAATACCCAAGAACTGAAATGACACAATTTATATTATTGAAGGTATTTCAATCATCTCATTATGATTATACTGATACAACAGTCCATATTTCAGGCGGGTCATAAATACGACACTTATTCCATGTACATGACTTCATTTAAAGGATTAGGAGCCTATATTTCACAAAGGAGTAATTGCACACCTCCCTCTCTCTCTTTCTCTGCAAGTTGAGTCATTTCCATTTCACAGTATATAGATGAAACCGAGAAGCTGGCAGCAAGACAAACATTTCCTGGCAACGCTCAGCGATTGTTTATGATAAATGGTGAGCACGATTCAATTATTATGCCTGTTTCCAAGTAGCCTGTTCGCAGCCTTGTTTGTGTGCGTTTGTTCTTGCAGCCAGTGTGTGTGTGTGTGTATGTGTGTGTGTGTGTGTGTGTGTGTGTGCAAGAGGCAGATTTACGACGTCAAATGAGGTCTTTACAAATGTTTGACGCAGACAGTGTTCCAGTAAACCGCCACGGACGACAGAAAATCATCCAAAATCAACAAAAAGAAATATTACGAACAAACAATTTTAACATTTTTTTTTATGTTTCAGAGCACGAAATGTAATTCGGAGATTGCAGGTTGTTTGACATTAAAAAAGCGAGATGCCAAAGCAGAAAAACATGGATTGTTTTGGGCCTAACCATCTGGTTTGTTTTGGCCGGCGTTTCAGAGGAGAATGTGTGATTATCATACCGCAACTACTTTTCAAGAACAAATCTATTTATAGAGATCAGTGTGTCGACTGGACTCCCAAACATGAGCCTGAAGAACACGCAGCAATGGAAAGGGATGCCCTTTGCTTGCCGCAGCAGGACTAAAACAATTACTGTGGCCTTAATTCAGAAGAACGAAAAGTCAAATATGGGATGTTAACACTAAGATAGACACAGTAAAATAAGTATTGAGGTTCAGCCGTACCAGTGCCGACGCATTCAAACCAGACTAGAAGTAAAGACTAAACTGCAATGAGAGTTGAGGTTCACACAGTCCTCACATTGCGGTTACGCAAAATCTCAACTCTGTGTTTAATTCAAAACAAAAAGAAACCAACACGATCTCTCACGCTTGATTGAAATCCATTTCTCCAGTCCTCGGAGAAAAACCGCAAGGCGCGCTCCAGGTACAAAACTCCACAAGACGGAAACCTCGTAAAGTGAAACGCCTGTCATCGCGAGACAAATCGGAAAATGAAATGTGGCAACGAGCCTCGCGGCCCGCGGCTGAAGGGAAACACTCGGTGTGCAAGGAACGGATTAAAGTCGAGGCTCGAGTTAAAGGCTTTCAAGCCGCAGGATCTCGTTCCTCATTTCGTCATTCAGAGCTGGACGCGAGACGTTTTTGCAACTAAAGGGACCTCTTATCAGAGAGAACCGGCCGCCCCGTGCAAACTGCACAATTGGAGATGTCAGACCTTCTCCTGTGAAGCCAGCGATTGCTTGGAACTCTGTGGAATTCGCTGTAGTTTTCCACATCTGAGAGGGCCAAGCATCTGCCATAGTTTGAGGCCTGTTATCATTAACCCCCTCAAAAGAAAACAGAAACCTTCGCCCCCGCAACAGGCAAGGACAAAGCGTCAATCAAAGGGAATGAGGAGACGATGACAAGTGATAGATTTGGTTTGGAAGGAATTTGCAACAGACTTGCATAACAGGATCGACGTGATTGAAGTGTCTGGAGAGTTACTAGCAATGTTTATAATCTTAAAACTTTTGAACGTTTTGTCCTTCCATTAAAGTATTATTTCCTCATATAATGAATTTCCCCATTCCCTCTTCCTCACTTTCTTCCATTAGTGACATACAATAAAGACAGCTTCGATTTAGGGGACCACCAAGGTTAGTAAAATTCAACCTGAGATATGAACGTTCAACACGTCACACACTCGTCAGATCCCTTTTGCATCCCTTTCTAATACAATGGGTAGCCATTAAACACTCAGGAAGGTTGAGCTTAAATAAACTAAGTAAACAACTTCTTGTACAGAAGACACATCACAAGCATGACTACTTCAATACAACACTTTTGCAACATGAACAGCGTCCTCCTGGTTGAAAGTCCTGTGTCTGTGTGACCCCATCTACCTCCCCTCCCACTCACCAACAACGTGGGTAATTTCAGTCTTTATAGTTCGACATCACACTTTTTTTTTCTCTTTTTGACAAGACATTGGTACTTGACACTTGACAACTGGCTGGAATGTTGGACCAAACGTCATGGCAAATTCAAACAATTATACAAATAAAAGAAAAATGACTGTCCATCTTATGAAAGAAGACACGGCCCTCTGCAGAACTTTGCAACTAGCGTGGTTAAAAACTACTTTGTTCAATTATTTGTAGATTAATTCAGATGTCAGCCTGAAGTCTGTATCATTCAACATGTGGCGCAAATATGAATTCAAAGCCGAGGATATTTAGCAGCCACTGTAATAAGCTGTAATGAAGACGGACAAATCTTAACCACATCTGCTAATAGCACAAATGGTACACTTTTGCTTCCTGACAAACACAAACTAAACATAGTATTATTACTTGCCAGTATCTAGCTGTGGGTTTCTGGGCTCCCATTCGCTGTTTTGACCACATCTCCCAGTATTACCCAACTCTCTCGAAACCATTTGGATTAACTGAATTGAATCACAATCCTTAATCATTTTCATGAAACACAAGCTTGCAAGAAAGCAGTGAACCGAAGCAAAAATGTTAAATAACCCAAACATGATTCCATCTTTGTCCAGCAGCAATAGACGTGGTCTCACCTGTAGTTCTGTTTCTCACTGCCGATCTGGAAGCGGTCATACAGTGAGAAGGCCTGGTGTGAGTCCCAGTCGGTGAGCTCTACGCGGAGGGCGTACTGCCGCTGGCTGGTCAGCTGGTAAACATACTCGTTCCCCAACCAGTGCTCTGCAGGCAAGCTCCCAAAGCCCTGCAGCCGAGGAAGAGAGACACCACAATCAGGAGCGGAAAAAAAAGCTTTTTGTAAATCAAAGACGAGATATGATTTATTGGTGTCTCCGCTCTTTTCCTAGAAATGATAAAAATCTCAGCGCTAGAGGATTGTGGAATGGATGGGAAGGAATTTTCTCATTTATTTTGTGATTTATTTATTGACAATCAGAAATCAGACCAGAACAAACAGTTATCGTGATAATAAATAATGTGGTTTCCACCCACCAGCGGACGTTTCCAGCAGTATTCTTTCCCATTCCTCTACACACATAACTCATTTTATACCAATGTATTTTACGCAGGTTTTATAAGCTCGTTCCTGGCGTGGACAGACTTACCTACATATAAAAGTGTATAAATGGGTACCAGCTGAAATAGACACACACCTTTTCCCATTCCTCTCAAGTCACACATGCTAAACTTATTATTACATGAAGACTTCTCTCCGCAAAAAAATACATACTGCATGCACGGGACACTCCTTCAAACAACTGCAAAAGTTAGTATTTGATCAGAGTGGCTCCCGGTTCCACAGGCAAAGTGCTTCTGACAGCAGCTAGAGTGGATTGTAGAGGAGAATATCAGGATGCAGGATGACATTACACTCTGACAGGACAGTCTGGACCGCTCCATTTAGGATTGGGAAAGAGGGGGGGGGGGGCGGAGGCGGTCAGGGAGAAGTCTATGTCTGTGCTGAGCGTGTGTGGTGATGAGGAATGGGAAGGAGGGAAAGTAAATATGGGGCATTCCTCGAGCCTGAGGCATGTCCTGCTGTGTGGGTGGAAGAGAGAGTGACTGGGGCCCATTACCGCTTTCTCTCTCTCTTTTTTTTCTCCCTCTCGCTCTCTCTGCTGATGAGATGTTCCCCTCTGACTGTCCTCCAGCTCGGTCCAACGCCACCTACTGCGAGTGTGGTTTATATCGAGAGCTCTGGCTTCGAGGCTTGGGAGTCGAGCTCTGTGAACGGTTTTTCCTTCACAAAGTTCCGCTTCTTCGCGATCGTTCACACGCAAACCTGATCCACATCAGTCGCACGAGGAGATGTTTCATCACATTGTTGGACCGAGCGCTCGGTTTGCATTTCAGTTACACTTCCTAAATATCCGAATGCCTGGGGAAAAAAGTAACTTTGAACACTGAGCGCTGTAAAACTCAGGAACTGTGGTTCCCAACCCTTTTGTGTTGGACGTCTCTATCAGATGAGCCCTGAAGTATCTCTCAATTTACCATCATGTTCTCATGAATTGATTATGATTTTAAACATAATATTGAACAATATGTCAAGAGTTCTCTGCTCATTTGCAACGCGTGGTTATTGTAAACTTACTAGTTAATTACTTAGGCGTTCCCCCCAGGGGTACTGGATGGGAACCAATGCTTAACAAACAGCGTTTTCACATGCTGATAAGAAGAGTGAGCTGTGAACATAATTTGCGAGGTCCCCTATGATGTGTGGTCTCCTGGTAATGCAATTACAAGCATTAGATGCTCTTAAGATCCTATTTTAACATGTGCAACAGATCCCTGTTGCCAAACGTCTCTCCGTGGTCCCACAAAGAAACAGCATGTCAGATGTTACTGAAAGATTTACAAATCCTCCAAGCACATTAAATCTGTGAGCACGCGCCTCCGGAGACCGAGAATGAGAAAATTAATAACGCAATAAAACCCCATTGATCACCTCCAGGCGGTTCAAGGAGACGAACGGTAATACTGAGCTGTCAGATCAGCGCCGTAAATGTCGGCCAAGGTCCGTGAGTGTGCCCTGGCGTGCTGTAACGAACTCCGTGCTCTCTGTGACACCTGTTCAAAACCTGGACCGTTTCCACGGCTGTCGCATTATCTCCGCCAGGCTTGTGAGGAGACTGTGTTTGTGTTTGTGTGCCTGTCTGTCTGTCCAGGGCTAATCTTGCATACGACTGGAGCCACCTGCTTCATATTTTGCTCAAGGACCATTCATGGTTTCGATGATTCACGTTTAAAAAAAAAAAAAACAGTTACAGGCTTTCCTGGTTATTAGCTCAGCTAGTCTGTTGCGGGCCACATTTTGTCCTTTGTCATTGCTCAAAAACCGGAACATCTACAGCTTCATTTCATACCTGATATATTAGAATCCACTGAAGTTAGGCACAATAAGAGATGAATAAATCCACATTTTTGTTATCTTTGCCCCCCCATCTTGACTCTTCTTTGTTTTCGGAGGGAGACGGGGGGACACATCTGGCCGAGGTCTGCACTAGAGGGCACTTTTTAGGCCACATATCTTTATTTTCTTCTTTTGCTGTCCTTTTCTTTTAGCTCTTTAGTTCTCTGGTTAACAATGTCCCACAAACTTGAACATCTTTCCCACTGTCTTGTACAGCAGCTGAGACAGAGGAAATCATTCATCCGGAAACAAACAAACTGATTACAGTGGATAGAATGAACACAGTCTACTTGACAATAAACTCAGAACTAAGGGAAGGTAAACACAGGTGACTTGCACAGCAAAAACACAAGCAACGCAACGGCCAGCAATAATAAATCCAGTTCACCGTCTAAACGCAGCTTAGGTTCTGAAATGTTAACACCCTCAATGCAAATATGCATACACTTCCCCCCCGATGACAAACAGATGAAACACCTGGCACGGCGCTACCGAGACTAAACAAATGTGTTGTTTGCAGATTTAGGTAATAATTTCCTGTTGGAAAAGAGGAAGAATAACAGCATGTCACCGAAGCCTCGGCTGAGTCTCAGACACCCTCGACAATATTGCGATGGGGGAGCTATCGCCGACGAGGAAGGACATCTGGGTCAGTGAATCCTGCCTCTTACTTCTCAGCGTGTTCAATCGAGGCCAAAAAGCGCTCGCCGTTTCTCATAATCCCAAAGTGGATTTTTGAAACAGGATGTTTTGCTCACAGGCGCAGTTTGTAATGGATACGAATGAGAGCATTATCTTCATTTATGACTTGTGTTGACTCACTGCCTTGTGTTTCAAGGACCACCGCTATCATTTTTGACTTTAATGGCTATGGATGAGTGGATGAATGCGCATCTGTCTCGTCTCACCGTCTTGTAATCCTTCCACGTCCTCTGGAAGTCCACGCTGCCGTCCTCTCTGCGCTGGATGACCGTCCATCCACCACCGGCTGTTTCCATGTTGCAATACACCTACACAATTGAAAACAGAGAGCAAAGGAGGGTGGGAAATAAAAACACATGTATGAAGTTATTGGAACAATGATAGCACACATTCTTTTTACATTTTTGTTTTTTTTGCAGGGTTCAGAAGATATGTAACTAACAAGCTGATTAACTCAACAATGAACGCGAGTCTCAGCGGCATTGACAAACAATGGAGGGTCATTTGGACAATTATTTGATTTCGGACACTCCTTTCCCCAGCTTTCGCGATGAATCATCTTCGGGAATGCGACGTATCTGGGTTCTCCTCAAACTTAATCAGCGTCTCCTTATCCCTCACCAACTCCCCGGAGATGGTCCTCATCAGCGCGGCCTGGTTTCTGCAGGATCAAAGCGGGGGTCCTGGGTGTAATGTGGCCCTTAACCTTGGACCCCAGCGTGTGTAAGCTGATAACGCCCGGGCTGGTGCTCTATCTGCGGCGTTGCTCTTTTGTTTTGAGGAGACCCCAGGGCGGAGCGGAGAAGGTCTCTCACCTCAGCCAGCCCACACAGCTGAACACACATGAACACAGCCTGGGTATAATTAGGGAAGTGCCCTTGACAGAGTCGCTTTCCCTCATCGTTCATGGTACACATGCACAAACTTACTTATATACTCACTTACGGTGGTCACGGAATCCCTAATGCTTAATATTAGCATTTCTAAATCTATGACCTTCATGTGCTCGTCCCTACAATCATACTGCTTTCATTTACATCACAGCCGTTTCAGCATTTCCCCTGAAACATAAGGTCTCGAGGAGGGAAATCGGCTGTACGTATTTCCCATAATATCTATCCCTTCTCTCATTAACACGTGACCTCACACAGTAAATGTTCCTGAACATTTTAGGGTTAGCCTTCATGTACAAAAGGGGCTTTATTGAAGTCGGAGTTACTGAAACTTCCCAACGCAGAGTAAAATTAAAATCTCTGCCCAGCAGCACCAATCTGGGGTTCGGGACAGAAATGCACACAGGCAAACCTCGTGCCGACCTCCCAACTTATTAAATCATCACTCCCATCAATCAAGACTATGTAAGCAGAGTGTAGAGGTTAGAAACACACGCACACACTTGCACGATTGTCACCATCCTGATCAGCTCAGTGTCCTGTTTCACACCTCAACGTCCCCCCCCCAACCAACCCCCTGCTTAACTCCTGCACTCACGCTGCCAAATGTATTTTCAGCCTTCAGTATTCCTGCTGCCTGCAAACCCACAATGAAAGACCTAGAAGCGGTGATGAGGCAGATATATTTTCACATCACTTGGCTCGCCACCTTTTTGGTCTCCTGAGGGTTGATCTGGATCGTGTAGACTCCGTTCTTGTGGAAGCCAGCCTGGTGGAGGTCGGCACAGTCGCGGAACTTCTTCTCCTCATCCGCGACCTTTGTGCTATTTGGCACAACTGTGGGCACAAAACAGAATATGGAAACACCGTCACACTATTTGAAGTTGTTGTTAATCTTTTAACATGGTTACTTTTACTTTGTTCACTTTTTCAGACTTGGTCTGACAGGATGCCAGATCTCAGGTGTTGAAGCGACAATATTTTGGGATAAAAGAAGCGATCAAATGAACATTTTTACCCCAGATTTAAACACAAGAATACTGACTGTTAAAAAAAAAGCCCATCTGTGCTATTAAAACCCGTTGCCCTTCATGTGACCCTGCGTGTATGGGAATCACAGTTCTATAATGTTTTATGAAATCACAAATTGCGAACAAACGCTTTAAAGGGGTCTATTTATCACATTTCAGATCTGTACATCTCAGAGGAGAAGATATAAAAGGAGTGTGAGGCAGAAGCCGATCGGTGAGGTCTCACTGCGAGTATCTTGTAACGGTCAGATACAATCTGAGGGGGACTAACTTATTAACAAGAGAGAAGCAGTTCATTGACTGGATGATCTCCCGCTCCGAAAAGGAAAAGGCCTCGGACGCTGACACACCAGCTGCATCCATTTCCATCTGTAGATAATTATGGCGGCACTATTTTGAAAACCAAGCAAGGGGCTAACGACAAAATACTACAAGCTATAAATTTCAAGTTCCTGTTATAACAAGTGGTTTATATTTACCTTCCAAGCCCTTGTTATATTGATGGAAATTCCTTCCGATTTTCCCTTTTTCCCCCCTTTCTCTCCTCTTACTTCCTCCCTTTCTCCTCCCATATGAGGCGTTCATCTCAATTTTCAAGCCGTTGTTTTTATTGTCGGAGAAGAAGATGTCAGCGATCTTCAGCCTTTGCTTTGATCCCCCCCTCCCCGAGCACAGAACATCCTGGTGGAAGCAGGCCGCTTATTTTGGGTGTTCCAATCCGAGCATTTTGACAAAGTATTGAGTGTCGGCGACAAGAATCTCCTGCTGTGACAGGTTGACAGAGTGGGCCCTCGCGCCCCAGACTCTAATACAACAAAGGGCGGCCCTGTCAGGCGGTAATTTACCCCAAGCCGGCAGACAGCGGGGCACATTTTAGAGGGTCGGGGAGATCACCGACAGAGGGGAACCTTCTGGTATTCGATCTGTAACAGTGCGGACGATCGTTTCGCAATCGCCTCCCTCGGTGGAAGAGGACTGTCTGCCGATGCTCAAGTGAAGGAGCGGCCCGCCTTGAACAGCTTGCTGCCCAGCTCTGCAAATATTATTTATGTCCTAATATTTATTTACAGAAAAATATTTTGTGGTTCAGCAGGGACTCGTATTCAGTAGGGGGTTCATGTGAAAGGACCAGCAGGGCTTGGGTGTTTGCATAAATCAGTACCCTTGCCAAATGAGCCCAAATACTCAAACTAAAGAGAGTGAGTAATGGAGCTAAATGGACTGCCATGGACATCACAGCTCCCATGTGACTATAATCAGTCTCTAAATGCCGCTGAGAGTTTAAGTGATTCCATACAAGATCCAATGAATTTCTCTAGTGGATTCATATATGAAGGGCGCAAAACACCATAAAATAACACCAGTTCATTCCCACAATACACTTTACAGCAGTGATGGGTAGTCCTCGTTCAACGTGGGACGAAGAGGATTACGGTGGGTGTGTGAAAACATCTGGGTAATGTTCAAGATTCATGAGATTTATAATAGAAACTTCCTTATGCTTATCTTTCCAATATGCCGATGATGCACCTCTTAAGAAGTATAACATGTACAACTATTTCATAGGAGCAAATGCATTTTGTAGGAAATACATGATGGAAATACATTGGGTCAATATTGAAAATGTGTTATAAAGTGAAATATGCTTCTTTAACAGTTTTAAATGTTTGCAAATGTAACATATAAAATCTAGTTCCCTCTGCAAAAATAAGGTCACTGAGGTGACGCGCAATAGCTGCCCACTTTACAGGATCTTTACAACAATAAGTGTCAACTCATTCTGCCGGTCAGTGAAGCATAAAAATAATCACGTGCAGAAATTTGGTCTGGATCGTAAAAGTGAGGTCTAATGAAGAGGTTTACTGTACATGTTGAGGCACTACAACCAAATTCCTTTTTTTAAGGTCTCAGAGTGGAGCCCTTAAATAATTCGGCTTTCTTCGACTCTGAGTAAGCAGCTGTAAAAATGATGAATGTCATTCACCGAGGGGGATAATAGAACGCTGTAAAACAAAATCATATTTAGCAGCTAGAAATTGTGACAGTGTTTTCCAAAGCTGATGTCAATTACCGTTAATAACAGTATGTGGCTCATTGCACCCTAATGAGGTTTGGTTAATGATTACAACCTAAACAAGAGCTCCACTGACGCATCTGGCCACATCAAAAAAATATCTCCACGGCCCTGAGTTTGCACTGCAACGGTTGAAAACACACTGGGAACCTTCATTTTAGGAAAAGCAATACATGGACAGCTGAGGGGGGGGGGGGAGAAAAAAATAAGTTTATGGAGATTTAATGTTTAAACTCCCTTTTTTAAGTAGCTGTAATCTTCCCCAAAACAAAGTCAAAGACGATTTGAGGCCATGCTTTAAAGGAAATGCTCAGGCTCAGTTTTCAAAACAGCGACTAACACAAGCAGACGCCACTCCGTGGAATGAAATGCTAACCCTTTCCTCGAATGAAAACACTAATCCGTTTCTCAAACAAACAAAAACCCTCCCCTGAACATGGAACAAAATTTAAAAAAAGACAGAGAGAGAACTCTGCTGTTTTTTAAATGCGGCCGTCAGATGAGCTCCACCTCCTCCTTCACCTCCTTTGGACGGGGCGTCCCTTAGGATCTATTACGGTTTGACTTATTCAGGCTGGGGTGAAGAAAGGGGTGGCCTCTGACCCGCACGCTCGCCTCAACCTTCAACACCACCGTGGAAGGGGAAAGGACCAACCACGGAGCGGCGGTGGCCATGTTGCATTTCTATCGCCTCTCATTAAGGAGGCCACCAATCACAGACGGCGGGACAGACTGTGGTACTCTGTTCTCCTGACCCTGCCGACACTGACGATCGCAGGAACGGTGGCTAAATAGAGGCTTGACAAGCAAAACAAAAACGGAGAATTTAATCAAACTTGCTAGAAAGCAAAGCCGGTAAAACAGACAGCCAGAAGTCTTCGCGTGAGGACACACTTGAGACTTAACACAAGGATGATACATAAGGATCAGTCGGGGCCAAAATGGTCTCAAAAGACCTCTGGTGATTAAATGCAATATACACAAATCCAGACTAAACAGATGGAGTGCGAGCAGAGGCCACCCGTGACCCTTTATTTTGCATGAAACATTAAAATTACAAAAGGGAGCAACGTGATAAATAGAAAGCATGTGAGATCATGTGTAGTAGTTATCCACTCATGACATTCCCTTCATACCCTTGTTGTTTCCGGTTTGGAAAGCAGCACTGTGAGGATTAGAGGTGTCTCTGCAGGAAAATCCACAAATGGAAATGAAGTTGCAACCGATCCCCCAACATGGACACTCATGTCAAATCTCATGTGGCTCTGGGGGAGTCAAGGCCAATGTTAGGATCAAGTGGGTTTTGGGATTAATGGCGAAGAAAGGGGTAAATGAGTTCACTGCGTTTGACCGAACAAGAGAGGTTCCATTGCTGCCGGGTCAAACGGTGGGCCAACAGGGAAATCCCTGGGCTCGCATTAACAGGAGGGAGAGACTCAGAAGAATAAAATAAGCCTATTACTTCATAACCGGTCATGCTTGACGTGTTCAGAGAAGCCGTGTGAACAGACTTCACAGAGCAAAGCGTGAAAAGTGACCCAAAAAAAAAAAAGAAGACAGCACCACGCTGGTTTATGAGAGGCACCAAACCTCTTTAACAGGAGCACACCGGGTTACAATAAGAACCGTGTTTCCTTTTTCCCGCTGCGCTCAACGACGCAGTGTTTTATAGCCAGCACATCCCTGTTGTCTCTCAGTGTGGGGTTAGGTAGAGCTTGTGTCATCATCATTTCTTGTAAACTCAAAGATGATATAACATCTCGCCAGAGGAAGAAAGTAATCAAAAACTAGTTGAGTGCCGCCGCCAACAGCAAGGGTTGTTGGGTTAGGGTCATCACTAGTGGTGTAGGCAACATTTGGCTCAGTCTATAACCAAATCAACAGAATAAATGTTTGTTCCAAATTATAAGAGATGTTTGGATACCTTTAAAGGTATCTGAAATGCCTGCGATACAGCCTAACATGCTCGATTGGATATCGATGATCCAATATCACAATAGCATATAATTGATCAGCTCATTTATGCTACACAGGAATTGCTGGAAAAAGGTCCAATCCTGACTGCAGTTCCCTTACCTCCATCTTTGGAGCAGAGGTTGAGCAGGTTATGGACGGTATCCATCATCTCTTGCTGCTGCCTCTGCAACGCCGTGCTGTTTCCTGTGGCCCGGCTCAGCTGGGCTTCCAGCTCCCCGATTACCCCGCTCTGCCTCCCCACCAGGGTCTGGAGGCTCCCTTTCTCCTCCTTCAGCGTCTCCAGCTCTTCACTGTGTCGTACCTCCATTTCTAACATCTTCTGCTCCAGGAGGCTGAGGGGAAGGACAGACAGACGGGAAGTTTGTGATGGAAGACGGAGAAGTTGCTTATTATTATGGTCCTTAAAGGCATCCAGATCTACTGGAACTACAATATTATATGACATTACAATCAAAAATGGTAGGTTTGGTTGCTATGCATTTCCCCTCACAATATAAACAGACTCATCGGAGGTAAAAGAATAAACCTTTTCAGTATGTGGGAATAACCACGATACAATCTAATGCCTGAAAGATGATATAGGCTGACATCAAATTCATTACCTGATCATACATTTAACTCTATTATAGATTTCGGTGAAGGAAAAAGTACAGACGACACGTACAAGATGGAATAATGTCATAATTGGTGAAGCTTAGGGGAATTGCCTTCAGACAACCAACTCCATAAGCCTCAAGAAATAAGTCAGAATCACCAGGGACTACGCTTTCAAATGGTGTTCTTTTTCCCCCCCTCCAAAGTGATTGCATGGGGTCACTATGGATACCGCAATGATGTGGACCAAACCCTTTACATCATCTAAGACAATCCCACAGCACCAATCAACTGTAAATAACCAGATTTGGAGACACGAAAACCCAAAAGCCACATTTTAATTGGCTGATTTCACGACAGAGGCGCAGCGGTCCAACATGGAAAGCATAGCCTCATCGGAGAAAAGACCAGCTTCCTATTATACTGAATATTGTTTGGGGAAAACAGACAAACTACGTGTTAAAGTCAATGAGAGCTATCTTTGTTACAGAATGGATGGTATCCAGGGTGTGGGGTTTTGGGTTTACCTGTTCTTGTCATGCAGCTTGCTGATCTCATTGGTCTGGACCATTAACTCTTTCTCCAACTTATTTGTGGAAAGAGAATTTTCCAGCAGCTGGATCTCAAGCCTGGATGTCTGATTCAGAACCTGCCGTGATAAGAAATACACATACAAATACAATAGATGTTGTACTTTAATCCATACTGAATTAGTTGCTGTAATACCAGCTAATATCATGCACATGCACACCAAACGCAGAGCCGTAGCTCAGGCTTTCTACACACTTATTTGAAAACACACGCACATTTGAGGCAAATATAAACGTTGTTTTCGTTGTGTTCCGACCAACACATGGTAATACTTGAGAGATATTAATCTCTGCTGTGATTATCTTTGCAAACAGTTATCTTTTTTAGCGCTTTAGCAAACATCACCCACTGCTAACTACTCAACTTTCCATCACCTCCTCCTCTAAACATGGAAAGGAACCTCAGCCAAGTAAGTCAAGGCATTTATACAGCATCAGTATTGTCTTTGGACAGTGTTCTGTAACCATTTTTTTGGGGGCCGAACGTGGAATAGCTGAGTTAATGGAGCGGAGGATGGATCCTCTCGATGTATGCGCATGAGAAAGACGTAAAGAGAGACTTCCGCGGGACACATTGACATGTTTTTTCAAGGGTTACCTGCGTCTCAACGTCGGTCAGCTTGCGCGTCTGTTCGGCGGTCTGCGACAGGAGGTTGGTGCCCATTTCCAACATGGCCGCTGTGTGGTTGTGGACGGCGCTCTGCTGCAGCTGAGCCATCTCTGTCTTCATGCTCTCTTTGATGTAGTTCTCAATCTGAAAAAAGAAAAATAGTTACAGACTATTCAAAAACGGAACCATGGAACCCTTGAAATGCAATTGCTTTGAGATTAAGTCCAGAGTCAAGAGAGTGAAAGTCATAAGCCACATGAGTCTTTTGATGTGCAGAAGCAGCTGATAAAACTGGTCCCACTGGCCTGATAAATCTTGCAATAGATGGAATTGATTTTCAACTCTTTGTCAGTGCAGTCAAATGATAAAAAGATGGTTTACAAGTGACAACAGGCGGTTTTCAACTCTAAGAAAAATATGAGCCGAGTATACATCCACTTTCACAGAAAAGCAATTTTAAAGGATACCTGATAATACACCTCAATTAAGATTAGTTTAAATCAACATTCCTCCAGGCACACACTGGAAATGGTTTCTTATGCGGCTTACAAATGAAAAATGCACAAAAAAAGATATCACTTCCATCGTTTGAGTGGCACTCAAGTGAAGAGCTGGTTTAGTCAATAAAGGCACAGCCAGATGGAGGTGGTTAGCAGAGGATGGAAGAGGCAGAGATGAACAGATATTCACTGGAGCTTGTCCAGAAAAGACTCTTTCATCTTTATCTCCAAACGCAAACAAATAAGAAGATGGAGGTTTATGTTGGTTACGAATCTTCCCGTGGAATATCTATATGGACCATCTGTGTACTATTCTTTTATTATTTCATTCTTTTCCCTCACAGTGAATTGACGGTCAGGTATAGCATCAAACTAAAGGCCTTTAAACTCTGGGCTTTTTTGTGTGTGTGATTATATAATGAAATATTTTTGTCATTAATTTCAAACAGAAAGGCAATATTAAGCGGTGAAAAAGCAACCTAACATTCTTCAGAGTTTTTGCAGAGTGAATGAAGGCCTCAACCAATCACATTGTGTGGAACTGCTTGGTTTGCATCAATATTTAATATTAATATACTAATAACAGGGTGGCTCCATCCTCCAAAGAGCCACTTCTGTATATCCCACATATAATATTGGTGGCGAGGTATTTCACATTTTCTTGTTAATTGTGTAAAAGTCTGAAGTCTTAGCTACGTTTTTGTAATTTGTATACTTGTGTCTTATTTTGTTTTTACGGCGTTTTACATCATTGTATTCCCTTGACGATATAGAAGGGCTTGTCTGTGTATTGTTAGAGAAATGCTTTTGTTTAAGAAATACATCTGACTTGATTGGATTTTAAGTGTCCACATGTTCGATGTCCGAACACGAACCGCGGTGATTCAATAATCGGCCATTGGGGAGATTTTCAGTTTGGCTTTGGCTCATCAATGGGGTGTAACAGCCATGTTTCAGGAACACATCGTCCAAGACAAATCAGAGTCAAACAGCACAACATCACATGTGTTGGTGTCCTTAGCAACAGTTCCCATCCTGTGTTGTAGCTGTGGGCCGGATTAAACTACTCGCTCACCGGGAGAAGAGTCTATAGAGGAAATGCTGTTGCGAGTTACAAGACGCGTCCCACAAAACGTAGTTGGCGACCATTCGTCTCCATTCGTCTCCATTCGTCTCTGCAGGTGCACTTCATTCGCTTGTGCGAGTCCTGATTCCCGCTGATTTAGCCCCACTGACCTTTGCGCATGTATTCCTATGAAATCAAACATAACGTTTCCAAAACATAAAAAATGTTACAGCATTTTTATGGACCTCTTGGCACCAAACTATTTTGACAATGTTTATTCTGCAGATATTTCTAGTAAAACACTCACTTGCAGAAAACGAGTAGCCATTTGTCTGCTTTGATAAAGAATTGATGGACTGCGACATTTCACTAAATTCCCATTTGGTAGATAATAAAAGTGTTGGAACAGAGATGGACCTCTTTGACAGAAACAGCCAGCTCTCGGCCGTTTGCACAGATCTGCCAAGTCGAATTAGCTTTTCAATGTAATATTCTCTCTTGGCAACAATGCTAAAGTTAAATGTAACTTTTTTTTGGGGGGGGGGGGGACTACATAAGGCTGTGAACTACATAAGGCTGATATAAGTGTCACTTTCCACATAACCTCCAATAGTCTGGCCCCAGGAATTGGAAAGAAAACACTGAGCCTGGAATCCACAAAGCTCCAGTAATGATGGATTACTCTGCCTGATAATGAACCAGAGGACATGACTGTGTTTGGGGAATGTTTCTTACTCCATCTAGAAATGTACAATCTCTACACTCTGCTCAAGGTGTAGGTTGTTCTTACATTCTTTTTCAGGACAAGGTTCAAGAATTCATGTTCACTGCTTTGCACTGCAGTTCACTTATCTGCTGGGACTATTGTGTCTGTTGTGTCACGGGTTTGTACGCTCTTAAACCTCCTCGAGGGAAAAGGGGACAGACGGTTGACGGAAACTTAAGCCCCAGCAATCTCTTCGTGGTTTGTGTCGTGGGGAGATGTGGCTGACTCATGGCTGGATATGCCGGGGTCACCAATGGAAAGTACCAAGGAGAAACAAGATTACGCAAACACGCCCCGTCATGTAAAGTCACCGCTTGAGAAGCTGTAAAAAAAAAATGCTTCTTTGTGGGTGTCGGGTTATGCTGATGGTTTCTAACCTCGGCTCCAGTTAAACGCTGGCGTTTTCCACTTGCCGACTACCATTGGTAACAACTGTCAGCAATGAAAGCGTATACTCTCGTCGGTTGCCAGAGCTGAGATGCAAATCAGTGTCAGTGGGGAACGAGTCTGGGATGGTGAAATAAATATGAGTGCATGATGTGAGAGCAAAGGTTGTGGTGTTTTATTTCCTACTAGGACATGGAGTTCTGATGTCAATGACTTTCTTGAGAATACATTGTGACTAAACCATATTAGTTGACTTGAAACTGGACCCAATTCTTGCTGATTTAGATATTTTTTTGCATTTTCATTAAGAAATAGAGTCAGAGAGCCAATTAAATGAAGAAACCACATGGTAGCTTTGTCTGATTCTCCTGAATTCTTCTGACTAATGGGAATTTGACGAGAAACAGGTGTAAGACGAGTAAACGTGGCTTAAAAGCTTTATGGTTTGGTAAGCCTCTAGGTGAAGCCCACCAACTCAGGGTTAAACTAAAACAAATGGGGGGTCACCGTTAACCGTACAGTGAGATGTAACCATCTAAGTATGATGGACAGCGTGGCCACAAGTCAAAATTCTGATATACTTCTAAATACGTACTTTAACAGTGGAGAGAAGTCAGGACTGTTATCCAGTTTATTCATTTGTAAAAGAAATAAAGTGTAATATATTCCTACCAAAAAGGTACAGTCTCACTTTAAAATTTCACACTTCAACGGCCCTCGATGCATGAACATTTAAACTCTGAATAAGAAAATTGAAGGAAATGAAACTACACTTTCAATTTATCTTTTTTTTTTTTTTTTTTTTTATCTATAAAGGGACATTCCAGGAGGTGCAATAATACAGAGCGCCACTTTTAGAAAACCACTAAATCTGGGCTCTGGTTTCACAAAATCACTGTTTGCTAAGTGAGAGGCACATAAACACAAGTTTATGTTTCCCTAAGTGCTACTTTACACCGAGGCATAAAGGTTTTAAGGTGGTGTCTTTGGCAGAGTCTGGCTTCATGTGGCCCGCCTGTGACATTACTAAGGACGCTGTCTGACATCACAGCGACGGACATCCATTAGTACCTTAACGGCACACTCAGCAATAGTGCATGTAGAGACTGGTCCGTTTATAACCATTTATGAGGTACACTTATGTGTTAATCACTTAACAAGCTGCTTTGGGCAGTCTACAACATAAATGAGAAGCCGTACACCATAAAGTGTGTACCTGTAGCAGGATTTTAAGAGCAAAGGGCCTGTTGGTTATCCAGAGGGACAAGTGTTCACGGGCAAAAAGGCACAAAATCCATCAGCCGGTATCCCCGACATCTCCTGCACATCGTCATGGTGCAGCTGCTAAATTGCCATCTCTTGAGAGCCAAGAACAGGATAATCCCTCAAGATGATGCTCCCCGCTATCAATGTAACAGATTACCGCAAATGTTTACCACTTTTCTGACATTTCCCATTTAGCCGTTCTAAAAGGGGGTCTTGATCTTTTTCTAAACAGCAGCAGTGGCGATGCTGAGAGACTCTGTGAGAGTCAGGGAACAGTGAGTCTGGACTGTTTAAAACACTTACTGCTTTAGCGCTGTCACATCCCTGCTTATCTCTGGCTCTGTGTGTGTGTGTGTGTGTGGAGGTGATGGTGTTAGTGAGACAGTCTGGCTTCTGGGATGCATCCCTTACGCTCAAGCCTGGATCCATTTCAGACCACTTTAATGGACTAGAGCATCGGGGGGCTGTTACCCACTGCCACCTAGCCCCGAAATCAGCACCTCCTGGAGTATAACAAGCACCTTTGGAATGAACGCCAGCAGATAAACTAACGCCTTCTTATCGCCTACTGACAATGAAGGGAGAATGTAACACCACTCTTTGAGAGCAGGGCCTATAATTCACCCTGGAGGGGCTTTAGGAGGTGTTACCCGGACTCACGGCCCTGTCACTCTCCAGTCCTGTATAATGTAGATACGGTGAACCAACGTACATATTTTAGAAAGCTGTCCGACTCGGTCACTGGCCTCTGTTTGTTTTTAAATCCACCTTGAAACAGCCGTAAGACTCTTAAACTCTGTCAAGATCAGGTGAGTAACAACTCTGGCTGAACTCACAGTTGACCTCCGTGACCTTCGCCCCGGGTGGTCAACATACAGGCCTTCACTCAATTGTTGCCACATTTTCTTCCCTCTCATAGAATGTTGACAGAGAGAGAGAGAGAGAGAGAGGCACAAAGACAGACTGAATATAACAAACAAACAAACAAATGTGCCTCAGTAGACAAACTTGCACCTTATAAATTGATAAATTCTCCTACAAACAGCAATTTCCCAATCATAGCTTAGTACTCCAGGTCTGATGTGCTGAGAAACGTCATGAAGGGTCTTTATTTTAGCTTTCCAATAAACAGAAACTCAAGAGCATGTGTTTATCCCGCCCGACGTGAGCTGCCGTTGTTAGTAGCTTACAGGTGTTAGCATGTATTGCCATGGTTGCTAAACAAAGCCCCATCCATGACTTGAACATTCACTGAGTAGTATTTCAGTTATTATAATTTAACTTTTAATGCCATCAGACTTTACACAACCATTAGCAGCTCTACTCTTTATCGGATTTGTGAACATTTACGCTGCACAAACTTCAGACATAACAACCTGAGAAAGCGTTACGTTGAGGACAATTTTAGCACTTTTAAAGCAAGTCAGCTGGAACCATTAAAAAGTCAGAGAGCAGTGGTTACATCAACTGTTTGTTTAAGCCCTTTGCTGCTCTAGGGAGCACAGGCCAATACTGATATCGGATATCTGGCCAATACCGACTCATTCAATTCGATAGCCGAATGCGTCAGCAGCATGTTGGTAGACCTCAAAGCTGAGGCAGATTACAAAAGTCAATGTTTTGCAGGGTGGCAGTTAGCACTTATGCTAAATATAACAAACCAACTTCATCAAGCACCTCCAGAAGCATCATGCTGAAGAATTCAATGAATTTGAAAGATCTCTTTACCGAGTTTCTGGCGCCCGTTTACAATGCAGTAAATTCAGATCTGTGCATTTATTTGATACATTTGGTTTTGACAATGTTTATATCAAGCCTGAGACATAAAGAAGGCTATCAGCCAGGACTGAAAAACTCAGGTATCGGTATCAGGACTGAAGAAGTTGGATTGCTACATTCCTGGTTACAGATGATAAATGCATTAGGTTTTTGTTTCATTTGGCCGAATCAACGGATGCTACAAAAGCCAAATCATCTATTGTCTACCTCCGTCTGAAATCAAGAACCCATTGTTTAAACATTCAAAACACATTTTGAGTGATTAATCTGCCATCAGTGTAGAAGGAGTGCGCCAAACTGGAAAGCCGACAGCCAACAGTGAGTGCAAGGGGTTGTAGCTTAGCGCATGGTCAAAAACCATCAGTGAGGTGGGTGGTCCAGCCCTCGCCCCATCCCTGTTGACTCCGTCCGAATGATCTGGACTTCCCTCGTCCATAAAGACCAACTGCCATGTGAAAAACAACGCAGCTACTGCCAGCGAACGCAGCTCTAAGACCCTTTTTCTGCTCTCCTTTTATATCTTTCTTCTTCCTCTCCCACCTTTGTCTTCCTGTCAAGTTGCTAATGCGTTGATGTCAATTGCGTTTTCTCGCTTGTTCATTTCCAAGGGTATAATGAGCCTCGTGTACACAACCTGAAAACAGACCGAGCGTTTCTCTGTATAAATTACTGGGCAATTCATTGTGCTTACTCGGAGGTTTCCCCGCAATCGTTTGGCAGGATCAGAGGCGCTCCATTTCAAAGGTTTTCCGTCACAATGGTTTTGTCAATAGGGCAAGCAATGAAATGAAGCGAGAGTGTTTAGCCAATTGTCAAGTTGTCAAGAATTGTTGGTTGTTTTTTGGGGGAAAAACAAGTCATCAATCAAAACTTTTAAGCTGAAGGCAACTGTTTTAGGCCAAAACTGTTCATCATTATCCAGTGTTGAACCACAAATTATAAGAAACACAGTTGGAGTGGAAAATGTGATGTTAAATTCCGATATGTTCAATTGTTCAAAGGACTAACGAGCTGACAATTTACTATGTTAAAACAAAACAAAAACCCACAATGGAACAACAAGGCTTGATTTCAAGAAAGTCTGACTTAAATTGAAGAATGTGGTGCTAAATCATGATTTAGAATCACAAATTGGCAGAAATGTGGCTCTAGTTGAGTCAAATTAGAGATTTCACTGTTTATTAGGATAAGGTCAAATACCCAAAAATATAAAAGCCATGAGAACTGAGAAGAGGCTGGATGTACCCTTTCTGTTTTTAGTTTCCTTTGGGAAAGGAAATGACATCATATTTCAAAACAAGAATATGGCAATTTGCTTTTACTGGTTTACCGGCACTTTCTCCTTCAGACCCAAATATCCCATTTGGTATTTTATGCTTCGCTTTGTTCTATAAGATGACGGACGTAAAACCACCAGAAGGAATCACGCCATGTGAATGTAACTTCAATGTAAATCAAGAACCCTGACAGTGTTATGTCTACCAGACATACCTTCAGTGATTAACTATGAGATGAATCCGAGAGGGTCGTCTGTACAGCTGTGATATGTATAAGATAAAAGCCGACTCATCGCTAAAGTCTAAAACTTGGTATACCAATTAGGTTTTGACATGATGTTATGGAGAGAATTAACTTTCACTTTCCCATCAAAAAAGAGATGGACAACATGTTGTGAACTGGAGTTCTTCAGCACTTTGGAGCAGCTGTGAGCACATCCAACAGAAATGTTTTCTTTTTCTGTTATTAATATTGCTGCGGCGGTGTGGACACTTGCTTGTTTTTACGATCAAAATTCACTCCGGAAATGAATTTTCGGAGTTGGTCCAGACAGCGATAGCTCTATGCTTTAAGCAGACTCCAGTAGCAGCGGATTTAACTCGAGTCCTTGAATGCACGTGTGTGGAGGTTTCTTTGAAAACGCATGAAAATAAATTTTACAGGATTTAAGCCAAAGTTTTTACAACAATAAGGCTTGCAAAGGGCAATAAAATCATGGGGCACAATCAAAGCTGTGAGCTGGCTTCTCATTTGTAGATTTTATAAGCTGTATCCACACATATGTTGTGAGTTAGCCAAACTACTGTACATGCTGCAACTCAAGAAGGTGTCAAGTACATTCTGCCAAAGATGATTTCTTAGGAGTGAAATGCTACTTTTCATATTTAAAAAGTTAGTGACGATTAGACCAACAGACTGATCTGGCGTTAGCTACTTGTATGTTGTAGCTAATGCTAGCATTTAAATAATTGTCAAGGGCATCAAGATGTTTCCACACCTCTACACTTTCGCCTGTAATATGATTAGATTATTAAAACGTGGTCTGGCCTTAAAGTGAAACACCGATAGTCTTTAGTGTAGGCCTAATTAAAGACCAAAATTAATATCTATACAGTTTAAATGTAATGGGGGAACTGAAAATCCAGGAGAACAGCATTTCTACCATTTATAGTAGATTACCAGTGCGTTTGCTTTCCTCAGTTGCTCGTATATGGAGAAAATATATAGAGAATAATAGAGTTTAGATTCTTAATATACAATATAAATCAACCAATTAACTATGATATATTACAAATTAGTATATAGCCTAATTATTAAGTACATACAAAAAATAAAAATAAATAAGCTCCACTTTTACCAGCTGCAACATTAAAGTGATGAACACATTCATGCATTAATAATTATATTATATATCTACTGTAAATATATTATTTTAAGTGGGCCATTCTGCATAATAAGTATATTACTATTTCCGTACTTTAAATATATTTTGATGAGACTCATTTTGTAGTTTTTACTGAAGTAACATTTTGATTGCAGTAACAGCATTTTGACACAGCGCTCCACTAAACAATTCAATCACAAACACATAAGCTGAATAAATGGTGACACGACAAACACGCTCAAATATATGATCACGTCCCTCGACATCACTGCAGACACGCACCGAGGTTAACAGTCGCCATGGGAACAGGGGGGGGGGGATCCATTACTCTCTGCAGGAAGAGATGCCGCATCAGGCCTGAGTTCACGACCCCGGGAAGCAGCCAAGTCTGGCTGAGGGTGCTGTAAAGCTGACGCGGCCGGAGCCGTCGACCAAATCGATGAGCATCACCCTGTTTTAGTTCATAATGAAAATGTGGCGACCGTCACTTTATTGTGACGTCTTGTGGTTCCATTTCATGTTAAATGAAATTACAACTTAAGCATGACTGTATATTTTCACTAATCCTCCGGTTGCGACGCTGCTCTCTGATGTCAAAATGGGCCCAAAAATTAATCCGATTAATTACGCGTATCTGGCCGTATGGGAGAGGAAGTACTTGCATTCACCCGAGGCATGGGAATGCATACGAAACCCAAACAAGCAAACAAACTCAAGACCTGCTCATTCATCCAGAGGTCTTAAACAGCAAGTACCAGCACAGGGGGGGGGGGCAAGTACTGAGCTACTGTGACGCAAGTTGTCCAACATGGGAATCTTTCCTCGGGGGCACATCCGGGCAGGAATGTCCCTCATGATGGCGTTTTCTTGTGTCGATGCTACAGGCCGGGTCAGTCTGCCCTCTTTTACTGAAGCACGCAGGGGATACCACAAAACCCACCGTCCCACGGAGGAGGCGTCTACGTCCAAATGTTTGAGATAGCATTCCTGTGTACCCTCTCGGCGTTACAGCCGGGGGATTCCTCTGCCAAGAAGCTGCAGACGTAGATGCAAAAGGACATGTTTTGTTTCAAACTCGGCCACGACAGAAACATTACTGTTGCATGTTAAACCTCCCAGCCGGGCAAAGATTCAGGGAAAACGCGGCTCCAGGGTTCCAGTGGGTGTGCCAGCACCACTATCTATCAAGCTCGGCGTCTCTTCTAATCAAAACGAATGGGCGGTTAATGACAGGGGTCGTTTCTTTCAGCGTCACATGCGTGTTTATCTTTCTCCCTAACATCCCATTAAGCGAAAGACGCCTAAAGTTTATAAACCAGCCGCTGCAGTCGTCCAGGGTTACAACGCCAACCACAGCCTTACAATTTCTCATCACTCCCTCTTTCTGCGGCTTTATATCTCTCTATCTCCCCGTGTCGTAGCCTCCCCCCCTCTCTCTCTATCACAGGCTCTGCTTTGCTTTGCCGCTATCGCGTTGGGGTCCAGATTATGTTACTCAAACCAGCCATTTTCCACTCTCACACTGTCGCGAGTGGCTAACACACCGGGCTATACATCACATCAATGGCGACATGAGGCACTTCTAAGTGCTGACGGTGGTACATTAAGTGAGTGTGTGTATGGATGTGCGGCTAAATTCCCCTTAAGTGATGCAGAAGTGACACGGGATCTAAACAAAGAGATGAGCAGGAAGACGAGGTGCGGTAGCCCGACTAACATTTCCAGATGGAGTCGCTTCAGTCTGACCTGTGGTTCACCACAGCTGTTGGAGAGGAGGGAAATGTACGCCGCTGTTAATAATAAAGTGCAGCCCACAGCCACTGTTGTATCACTGCGACATTAGAAACAGTTGCTGCTGTCGAAACTTCGGCTGATGATGGATGCAAAAATGCTGATAACGTGCTGCAGGATAAATACATTCGGAGTCGTCATGCATCTGAAATCAGTTGAAACAAGCATGGCAATCGACAAACGCCGCAATTTATCCAACATTCGTTTCTGGATGATTTACAGCGTGCTTTTGCTGAGAGATGTTAAATAACACAGCGGGGTTTAGAGAAGCACAGAGGACCTTTCATGTGCCCAGGTTTCTGTTTATTTGTTGCATTTCTGAGGTTGAAGTGCACATGATGATGTGTGTATAAACACAGTCTGAAGCAAAGGCTGAAATGATCAAAACCGAGTGCAACTAAACTGGGATCATTATGTTCCGACAACGAAGCAAAACATCCTCGCTCATCACACAGGAATCTCCACAGACCTCCACATCAACATCAACCACTCTATTGAACAAGGCATCTCCAGCAAACACAAACAGCCATCTGTAAACCCCACGTCGGGGAGAATATGGCATGGATGCTCTGGTCAAGATGATGCAATGTGATCAAAAGGTCCAGCTACTAAAGGCACTTTTAGGTTCAGCTCTAAACATTCCAAGGACCTCAGCTGTATACTGTTAAACATAAGGGAAATACATTAATTCAAGCAGAAATGTGTCAAGGTCATAACTGAAGACGGGAAGTCGATGATGTTTTCAGCAAGGGTTTCCAGATAAGTCTGGTGCTATTCTAGACATCATGCATCATAAAGATAGATCCATCTGTGTGCTCTATGACAGGTGAAGGGGAGGCTCTGTCTGCGCTTAGAGAAGAAACCTCTTATTCCATCCTTTTCAGGTCATTGAGCTGAAGAACTCGTGTGCACGTCAAACCGCCCGGCCTGAAACACGTGTGCAGAAACAGACATTAGAACGACACACATGCAGGAGTAAACAAACACGCGGGGCCTCTGGAGGGTCAGCCTCCATCGCGGGAGCGCTGCAAACATGCCCATTTAAATAAACAGCGAGAACCCATTTGCATGTTGGTTGTAAACGCAGACCCAGAAAGCACATCCATCTGGTGGATCAATGACAGATTTATGAGCGACTTCCTGTTAACTCACCGCACAGCAGCACATTTTGGTTAGCCAGCTACTGCGATACACGTGTAGTGTACTTTGGGGAAGCGATGTATGGAGACATACGTTACTTTGTTTTACCCTCGCTGTCACTGTTAACACCAATGGAAAACAACCAGATCAGCCATCTAGATAGTCAAGGTGAAATAACTAGGTCAACAAGCTTCGTTTACTACTGATCACATATTAAATGTCCTGCACCAATGTGCCAATGAATGAGTGCCAAACTTATCAAATATCAACATGCAGTGCTATAAAAACTACAAGTCCATACAAATTTTTACGTTTAAAGTCTTGACTCTGAATTATTGATGTGTTACTAATATCTTATTGAAGAATGATCCCAATCAGCGTCCTATCAATGGGTTAGAATGATTCTAAATCTGAGAAAATAAATACAGCAGCTAAAACAACAAGGGCAGCGTGGTGGATCTCTAGTCTGACTCTTCATCAAAGCATAAACAGACAGTGTGCAGCAGGTGTTTTCCATCAGCTGATCACCTGCTCCGACATGGCTGACTGGGCCGTCACCGAAAGCACAACAACAAGCTGACAGGGCGAAGGAGAAGAATTGAGCTGAAAGGTCAACAACGTCAATGATTTTATGAGGACTGTTGACATTTCCTGCACTATGTTTTGCGGCTGTTATTTCTGAACAGTGCGTGATACATAACACGCTTTACGGTGTCACGTCCACGCTCCCTGTGCCAGCCCTGCTGCTGAATGTGGGACGCCTGGCTTCGTTCCCAGACGAGGCAAACGCAGCTCTGGAACCGGATCGAGGCTTGTTTTCACAACATATATCCAGATTTGTGAGTTAAACGCATCCATCTGGTGCACTTTTAAGGAAAATGAAGAGGCGAGGTAGATAATGTTGTTTGTGTGCTCTAATAAATGTAATCATAAACTAATTGGGAGTGTGATGACACAGCAAAAAAGTCAGACACAAAGTATGGTTAACGAGACGGGCTCTTGAAGTTTAGTTGCCATCCTGTTTTTACTTTCAGATAATCTGCTTCATTTTACAATTTCGTGTTCTCGTTCAGCTGCTCATGAAAAACCAAGACTCCCCGATCTTGCTGCTTCATTATAAGTAACAAAATGACGGGGGGCTTACCAGCACTTAACCAATAAACCAAGAACTAAAACACTCAATGATTCAATCCACCCACAGAAAACAGAGACGGGGCCATATCAGCCCGCCACATAGTTCCAGACTGTCTACCATGACGATGAGTGGGTCTCACATTGCAAATGAATACATCACTGGACACTCACCCACCAACACTCCGCTCTCACCCACACCAAAAGCACAAAAAGAGATTAAACAAATAAGTGAGGTCATTCCTGGATGCGACGCGGAGGCTTTAAGAACAAGTGGCTCCGTTCCACCGCCGCAAGAACCAAAGTAAAAATAGTGGAGGCAACCATTAGTTATTTGAAGAGGGAGTGAAACTGTTTATTTTTCACCCAGTGTCTTGCACTATGTTCCTTCCTTCTATCCGTTCACCTTTTCTTACTTCCTGTCATCGGTTTTCCACAACCCTTCCCTTTCTTTTCAGATTTCTTTCGACCATCTGATTGTAGTTCTTTTTGTTTTTTTCCCCCTTCAATTTGAAATCTATAGCAACACTAAATCCGCAGGGCTGGTCTCCAAAAAAAAAAGGTGAAGCGGTTTTGTCCCCTGGAAGGCTCCCCAGCGTTGACAGACAAAGACATCCACTCAGAGAGCAACATCTGTCGGGGAGAGTCGGCCTCAGAGGCAGCATGTGGGGAGGCTTCAGGAATTTTTCTCCCCACTTTCCAGCCCTTTTTCAGAATTAACATAGGAGATAAAAAGGGGACAAAACAAAACAGTAAAACAATAAAATGTGACGATCATAAACCGAGGCACATGCGAGAGCATTGACACTTTTTCATTCATGTGCAATCCAGCAACACAAGACATGCATGTTTTCTTGGTATCTTTTCCTTAAAGCAAAGCGGCTAGTTATCATGAACAAATTCTCAAAAGAGTTTTTTTTGTTTTTGTTTTTTTAATACCCTTTCAGTTCCCTTGACCTCAATCAAACCTTGATTTACATCGCGCAACCTAAATGGACCTAAAGTCCAGGGGAAAATAAATCGCAGCAGATACGGGTGAGTAATATCATCATCTGCTCTGTTTATCGAGAGTCATTATAAAACAAAAATACAACAAAGATAACAGCCGGTTGAAAAAGGTTCAAACGCAGTTGTGATTTGCAGCGAGCTTACGATAACACCACTTCACTTGCCCGCTAACTGCGCGCTAAGATTGACTAGAATATCTAATGTTTCTTTCTATCTAACCTATTACTATCTAATATTTGGCTCATAATCACTCAACCTTAGCAGTGGCGGAGATACAGCCATGAACCCCGTGCTTTTGGCAGCTCTTCTGACCATAACTTACACTCTCAGTACTAATGACTTCCACTTGCCTGCCCAAAATAATATTATTCATACTCATTCCTTTGAAAAGAAGCTTTTGCTCTCCTTACAGTCATTTTAAAAGAAAATATGTAGGTGCCACAATCAATATCACTGCACAGCACTCACATTAGTAATACATTAAAGCTGCTATGATCAATATCTTTATATTAACAATGGATCACATGAGCGCATGTTTGTGTGAAAGGGTTGGCTTGTAATGTCAAACCCACTGATGATTATCGGCTTTTCAAAATAAAATAAATATTAGAGAAGGAATTATGACTTATGAGCTAAAAAGAAATTCAACAGGCAGCCAGAGACCAAATGAATGCAAATGTCGCTCTTTGTTTAATATTAGTTAAACAAAACTTAGTTATAATGAAATAATGTTAATTTGGAGTTCATAAAATTAATAATTCTATCAAATTTTGATGTTTCGCTTCCTCCAAGTGGCCTAAACTTGAGTGACACTTTGCAGAGCGCTTGCATTCATACAACCGCCGGAAACCAAATGAAGAAAAATTAGCACCATTACGGGAATGAATGTACTCGAGGGCGCATGGAAACACAAACCTATCAGAGGAAGCTCTCAATTTATTCCACAGATGCATCGGCGGGTGCCAAGCTACAAGCGTTCACGCAACGATGTTTTCAGAAGGGATATCATAAATCCTGCACACATTTAGCCAAATGTATAACCTTGTAATTAAAAGAAAATAAATCCTCTATAAAGTGCCCACCAGAGAGCGATTCACTCAGATGAGCGATGGAAGGAACCGCACGCTTGAGTTATAGTCGTAATAAGGTAAACGAGACAGATTCAAGACACGGTGTCATTATCAAGAAATGTACTGCTTCATTTATTGAGCTTTAAAGAGACATAGGTGTACAATACCTGCCTGCCCAATATCAAAACTTCCCGCATGTTTGGGGCCACAGGCTGCACTGAAATATGATTTCTGGAGAAAAGGGGGGGTCTCAAAACAAAGTGGCTTGGCATATTGAGCGTGACAAAAACACTAAATGCCCCCTTTCCTGAAAATCAAGAACATTAACAATGTTGGGCTCCGTTTTCATGTCCATGTGGAATTGCTGTGGCATAGCCATAATGTTTTCCCCTATTCCCATGACATGTTAAGCAGAGAGCTCTGTTTCCTTTTTGCTTTCAGTCATAGTGCAAGTGCTGCCTTCCAACTTTTTTTTTTTTTTTTTGGGGGAAGCTGTTATTGTAGTGTCCTTCAGCAATTTCCATGGTTTCCTTCTTACAAGTTTTCGGGGTCAGGAAGGAACAGCTTTTTATTCCTCCGAGCATTTCCTAGCCTTTCTGCATCATCCGATTGTTAGTCTTGGCCCACATTATCAGTGAAAACAAACTCTCATAGAGGCAGTCACCCCTAAAATAGATAGCTTTCTCCTTGCATCCCCAGGCATGCTGTGTGGCCCTCTGATAGCACTAAGTAGAGAAACATATATTCTTGTATGAACTCCCAGTATGGAAGGGAAACAGGCTGCTGCCCTAATGTTGGTATATCCTCTAAAACCACTGTTTATGCAGCATAGTTAGTCGAGAGGCAGAATGATGGGAATTTCACAGGGATAAGACACCGCAGATAGCCCCCCCCTCCTTTGTTCAACAGCTTAGTTTGGCACAGGCCATCCTTCTCAAGAAACTCTCAACCACCTTCTACTGTCTCCACCAGGAGAGGAAGGAGAAGATCTATTACTTTCACTCCCAACAGCAAAAACTAAATTTGGCCCGGTACGCTTCCATCAGTGCCAAATTTTCATCATCCATGAAATATTAAAGAAGCAAGGACATTCTCAACATTTGCTGTGAGATGTGGGCTTCATCTTGAATTCAATTTAAAACAACCTGTCTATTCTCATGTTTCCAACAAGAAACTGCATGATCCTCAGTGCCCATCAGCTCAACGAAAGCCCAGCAGTAAGAGACACTAAAACAATGACATATCAATATAATCTCCAATAGGGAACGGGTTGTCACATCGCTATGTGGCTTCTGTGTACGCCTTTCCTGATCAAACTGTCTCAGAGACCAAGCAAGGCCACAGAGAGAGCAGGCAGGCCGCAGCAGGATGAAGCATACCTTGGACTGCATTCATTCAAAACTCAGCACCTTCTCACGGGTTTGTCAGGAGGTGTGGATGTGTTTACTTGTGGTTCACGTAACTGCAGTGACGCATTCAGAAAAAAACACTTTATTCCTCTGATTCACGACATTGTTCTCAAAGGAAATATAGAAACAACAAGTTAAGCTTTTACTTTGAGTTCTGTGCTAGAGTTTTTCTTGGCCGACTCCAGCTTCATATTTAACAGACAGATATGAGACTGGTTTTGATCTTCTCATCTCACTTCCAACAGGAAAACTAATAAACTTCTTTCCCGAAATGTCAAACTATTCCTTCAAAGGACATTTCAATCTGGCTCCCGGTTACATCGGTGACTTTGCTGCTCTTTCAGTGATAGACTGCTGCCATGATTGTTCCAAAGTCTACAAGACTAAAGATGAGAAACCGCTAGCCGTGACGGCTCCTAGAGTAAAGGCGCCTTTAAACCGGGGGCTACTAACATTCTTTCAAGTTCACTGCATGTCACACTGTGCGAGAAGAGTTTAATAAAGCCGTGGTTTCAATCTGTGTCAGGCCATAGAGTATCCATTTTGAGATGTGTCACACTGATAATGAAAAAGAAAGAAGGGGAGTGATTGTGAAGTTAATTGCGGCCAAGAAAGAGGGCGGCGTGAAAAGCTTTTGCTAATGTCTTCCAACATCATGCTCGCAAATATATACAGTATAAGTATATTTCTTCCTCATTTACTGTTGTAGTCTTACTGGTTCCTTGAGGCTAATTTGCTGGTTGGTTTGGCCTTTTGGCTCTTGATCCTGAATTTCCAATCCAGCCAATCTATGGTCGGTCACTATTTTTTTCTGGGACAGCTAAAAAATGCAGTTTTGGTTATTTTTCAGGTGTTTGTTTTGATCCCTAGTTTTAGACTGTGTTCTGCCAAGAAAGAGGCTGCTACTTGTTTTATGTGTAAAGTAGCTTGTTTCTTGCTGCATCTTCTGTCTGAGCCAAGCTTGTCCGAGGGTCTTCGCCTTGCAGGCGGGCCAGGAAGGTAATCCTTGGACAAACACAAACCACCTTTGACTTGTCAAGAATGTTATCAGGGTCCATATACTCCACCGTGGGTTGAGGAAGGAAAGATCTCAGACTTAAAACGCTTCCCCAACAGCTGTTTGCTGCATCACTCTCTCTGTCTGCCCCCCACGCTGGACGGAGCACCCAGGCACGGGAGTGCTATCTTGAACGGTCTCCTCCGTCCGTCTCTTTCATCAGGGGCTGGCTGGAGCAACATCAGGGCGAGCTTTCTCTCAGACAAGCAGTAAAAACGTTGGCGTGATTAAGATAGATAGACTGGCCCGGACACTTAATCTTCTGTCCAATGAAAAATGTTAACTGCATCCTGATGTCCACCCCCTCCCCCCCCCATGGAGTGCAATTAGGCTGAATTACCACTGTTTGTTTCAGCGCCCCCTCTGAAATGTCGACACCAATTATTTTCTTGTGCTAATCTTCTACTTGTGCCTAATATTTGTGCATCCATGGAATTCAACCCTGTAAATATAACCTACTAACTATTAAACCAAATTAAATAATGATCTATTTCAAATTAAAAATGTCTGCAGTCCTGCAAAACTCCAGTGTCAGGAAAGAGGCATGGCAGTGTTGGTGGTGATGGCAGACGTTTTCACATGCTCCCCATTTTCACATCTGAGCAGAAAGTGACTGGAGGGGTCTCATTAGTCAAACCTTCAGTCTACCAACGCTGCCGTCGTGTTTTCATAGTATCACTTGTACTATCACAGACGGATGAGGTCCACTGAGCAAAGATAAAGCCGGTGTTATTTCACCCCTGGCCTTTCTTGACACATGGATCGCTTTTGGGAGTCATGCAGAAACACACACACAAGTTGTCAGACAGCGAACCGGTGGAGAAACTCATCAGTAGTGTTTATATTTTTTGATAGATTAATGCATGTTGGTCGGATCTCCAGAATGGAAAAGTGTAATTCCTGCTGTATAAAAGGTGATTCTGCACATACAAAAAACGGGGCTCCCAGATCGGCTGTCAACCTGGGCAGACTGTCCAGAGTGGGAGGAGCCTGTAGCGATGTTGGCAACCCACCCAACCCATCACTTTTTTTTTCAGTGAGTTTACAAACAACTTTATTAATAGAGCACAAAAGCTCTCAAAGTGCATCAAATTGATGCATTTTTTTAAAAATCATTATTCATAAATTGCAGGAAGAAAATATTGCAATGTCAGTTTTGTTCCATTATCGTGCAGCTCTAACACACACCATGCGTCAAACCTTGACATACACCGTATATGGTGTATACACAATTCCTCCTCCAAACTGAGATAAAGTCAGCGACACACTGTGCAGTCCAATGATAAATTGATATTACACATATTTTTCTTAGCTGATATTTCGCAGATTCCGTCCCGTAAACTCAAAATACCTCTGATACGATATTTCATTTCTATCAGCTCTGTGTTTTAGTCAGAGAATCGGGCGAAGCGGCCTCCAACACGATACCTCCCCAACTACAAACTCAACCAACATCTTGCTGAAACATACTGTGACCAACATTTGGCTAATTGATGAGGAATGACCATTTCCTCCAACCCGAGGAGTGAAAACCTTACCGAGAGTAAATTGAAAGCGGGGGCACAGCAGAGAAGCTCAGACACATTTGGGAGGACACGCTGATTGCTAATGAACAGATTTTGGGTATTGATGAAGCCAAGGTTGATTAATTCCCCAGTTCCACTATAATCCATCAAATCCATCGATGACATTAAACCTGCTAATCTTATTTCAGAACAATACAGAGGAAAGTTGAGGAGCCGGTCCTGCCGAATGTGGAAGTTTGTTTATTTGATTCATGTATTCCTTTCAGGGAGATAGTCTCGCACTCTTTGGAGACATGAAGTCTCAAAGCTTAGAAAAGCAGAGCGCCTGCCAAGTCATATCGGTGGTGGCTCCGCGATGATTCGGAGATCATTACCATTACAGTAGAACCATATTTGAACATATTAAACACATCGGTGGCTCTATAAATAAACCGTAATTTGGTTGTTCAAGAGTAATTAAATAGAAGTTGTTTCATATTATATCAGCTAAGTAGAAACCCAGATTGTATCCTATAGAAGGACAACAGGTTGTAGATTTCTTTTCTTCTTTTATGCAAGTCTGGATGTTATACTCACACGTCCTTGACTTGAATAAATAAAGGGAGCATTCTCCTCCTCTGTCTTTTTCCTCCTCTCAGTGTCTCTAGGGACTCTCTCTGACTTCCTGCCATTAAAGAGACAGCCCACTGGAGAACAGGGGGTGACTGACATGTAACTACCTCTGCTCTATGACCGACGCGCTGCGCAACTCAATTGGACATCTGTGGAATTTACTCAAAGGGTCGTTTACTCAGGAAAGAAATAGAGAGAAGTAAGAAAAAATAACTGCGTTTGCTGGACGGGGAGAACTGGACATATAAGACAGCTGTGAGACATCCAGAACAAAAAGTTCAATTCGAGTAATGTACACAGTTGCATAACAGCATAGCAGGGTTGATATAAATGGTGTTGCTAATTCTGTCTTCACAGATTATTAAATACAGACCCGTCCGATAAAAGCTTTGTTTCTGCAATCTGTCAAAGTATCAGGGACACAGAAATACAGCCGTTCTTGCAAATTAACCACAATGTGATTTTGACCAAGGACACAGTGTCTCAACGCATGACCCGGACAAAAGGAAGAAAAGAAATCTCAACCCTCCAAAAGCACATAAACTTCGCTTCTGACAAACACTTTGACAAACAATGTGTCGAGAACGAGAAAACAGCAAACACAGCCCGGTTTATGTCTGAGAGCCTCATCCAGAAACCCAAACAAGTTATCTAGTGAAGCCACAAACAGACACTCTGCAGAGACCACACACGCCCACGGAAACACAAATATCTCAACAAATACACGACATCGCGACCACTTCAAAAGGATCGGGCCCCGCTCTCATGCAGGGACGTTGCAGATGTGATCCAAGACGTTTTCAACAGGGATCTAATTAAAACATGAAAAACCAACTGAAGTCCTTTTTTTTTCTTCAATCTTTTTATATATAAGGATATATACTGTGCACTCTGTCTGACAATGTTCAACTGCACGCCACCCTCCTTACCTTCTGTAGCCACTGGGTATAATTCTCCATAATGTGTTCGAGCTGCTGGATCTTGTGGCTGGGAAACTCTGGCTCAGGTGGCGGAGCGTCTCTCTGGAGAGAGTTGCCGTTTTGCTGCGGGCTCCCGGCTTTCGCCTCCCTGCAGGAGCCTCCTCTGGCTCCGTCGCCCTCAGGCAGGATGAACGTATAGGTGCACTGGCCATGCTGGATCTTATGAAAGCGTCTGTTACTGTAATTACTGTTACTGCTTCCTCCACTACTGCTGCTGCTGCTGCTGCCACCTGTGCTGCTGCTGCTGGTGCTGCTGCTGCTGCTATCCGTCCCTCTGCGCTGCTCCCCTCCTCCGCTGCTTACAATCACCAGAAGCGCTGCCAGAGAGAACAAGTGGCGGCCAATGTTGTACCACAGCATCATATCAGCCTGGGGTAAAAGATGCAGGTGAGTTAAGTTCTTGTATGTGAAGCCGGTCTGTCGGGTTTCCTTTTGAAGCTGGATCAGAAGGTGGTGAAGAACGTCGTTAGCCCGTGTCGTCCATCCTTACGTGGGACCTCCAGCATGGAAAGCTTCTGCATGGACACTTACACATGCTACGTCTCCAAGAGCTCCCTTTAAGTTTTTGTCCCGGCAGGAAAAGTTACACACGTGGTTTGCAGAGTGACAGTTTTTGTTTCAAATCTTGATGGCCCTCCAAGGAAATCAAAGCCGGACCGTGTTGGTGCATTTATCAATCATGTGCATTTAAAAATAGGCGGCGGGGCGAGCTGGGATGGTGTCGTCAGACCTCCCCTGGTCCCTCTGCCTTCCCTTCCTCCTCTGCTCTCTGACTTAACGGCTGGGAGAGAGTGAGAGAGAGAGACGCTCACTCTGAAGAACAAGCTCCAAGCTCTCAGCACACTCTGCGCCTGCCCCTCGCAGAGTCTGCGGAGGAATGTGAGTGTGTGTGCACAAGCGAGTGTGTGCATGTGTGTGTGTGTGAGCCTGGCAGAAAAGGGACCCCAGCACAGAGGATGTGCTTAGACTATGAGGATCGGTTTACAGGCGCTGCTGACTGCAGGCTCATGTGGTTGACCTGCCTTTCTGCCTGTGTGTTGACACAAAAAAAACTAAACGTGTGTGTTTAATTCATCTGCTCTTGAGATACAACTCTACTCCCTTCTATACTGTACAATGGCAGGTGCTATATCACATGTAGTTTTTTTATTGTCCAATACTCAACTTCTATTACCTCCCAGTAGAAAACCATCCTCTTGGCTATTGAGATTTTCTTTCTGTCAGCCATTAAATTAGTTTGCACCATGCGGCAATTTCCGGTCCTGAAGAGTGCAGCCAGTGCTGAAGTGCCTCAAACTTGCATTCTCTCTACTGGCCATCAGGGGGCGACTCTTCTGATTGCAAATAGAAGTCTTGCTGTTCACTGGTTGCAAAACAAGAGATGGATTCCTAGATGAATTAAGATGTCTTTTTTTATTCCATGAATTCTTCTTCCTTGTAAAACTCAGATGCCTAATTACCCACAATGCAACTCAACCGCTGATATTTCAGTTTGAGATCTGAGTGGTAGTTATGGCTAATGTAGCGTTAAACCTCAAGCAAATATGAGGAGTTCTGCTAACTCAGAGATTTCTTTCTTTTTCAAACTTGTCATCTTCAGCCACAACAAACCCTGACTTAATAGACATCACTTGATGCGTTTCTCATTCTGAGCCTTTAAAATTCCGTATTTTAAGAAAAAGCAGAGCAAATTTGAATGTGAGAAAGCTCTGCTCTGATTTATTTTCGATCTCTCATCTACTCACTCCGTCTCCATTACATACACTGTTCCTATCACCACTCATTTCACGTACAGTATGTCTCTATAACACCCTACACTCTGCTGTTATGTTTTCAACAAAACAAAAAGTGAAATCCAAGAATGAGCAGTGGAAGAAGGAATGTGTCTTCATCATTAGGCCAGAAGAAGGAGCGGAGTGAGGAAACAGCACTGAAAGGCTCTGGGTCAAAGGTCAAGTCCTTGTTATGGACAGTCCATTAAAAGCTCTGATTCGGGGAGACACAGCTGTCCGAAATCTGGCCGGACTTCAACATTCCTCTTCGGTCCAAAAACATCCAAATGTGTGTGACGGTGCATGTGCTCCGTCCGTGAGCGGCGCTGTGGACTCGTGTTTACCGTCCCTATCTGCTCATGCTTACATGTTATACTGAATGTGTCTGCACGATCCTGCATGTACGTGCGTTTGATAGAGTGTGTGTATTCAGTGATAGCAGGGGGCTAGAAAACGTTGGGCCCTCTGTGTGGGAGCCGAGGGCCGGTGTGAACGAATGCATGAAGGAGACTCAAGATAACAAAACCCCTTGAATAACTCAGTCCGGCCAAGACACAAAGCATGTGCAAATATCTCGTGGAGCGCTTGTCTTTGGTTGGCGTACTTCGGTGGTGTCTTAAAATCTGGGCGCCGGTTAGAGTGTCCAAGGGAAACTAAGTGGGAGATAATCTTCACCTCTGTGTGCAAAATTGAAAACAACATGACGTTTTTATGAGCAGCTGACGTACTGATGTAGAAATCAGGAGGGGAGCTGTTGCATCTAGTCCTCTGTTAACGAGTCATTAAGTCAGCTGGAAACATTCACGTCTTCAACGAACTCATGGAGTGAACGCTAGCTAGCTTACCGAATGTATAGTGAGAAATATTAAGACCCTATAACGTAGCCAAGAATTCAATTTGGTCACTAAATGAGCAATATTAACCATCATGCATTGTGCTGAAGGAAAAATGACACATGGAAAATAAGCTATTTGCACCCATTTCAACAACAGGAGCATATACCACTTTTGTTCTACCCTTTCACAATAAAAGCCCGAGACAAATACGCAGCATCACTGCTTACCAGTGCAACAAATTAGCTATAAATATGTGTTTATTACACTAAAATATGTCTGTATTTATTATGGAAGGTCCACCAGCCATAATTAATCTGCCATGTTTTAAATGTTCAACAGCAGTGACGTCACAGACAAAATGTCCAAAAGTGTTTCTTCATATTTCCGATGAGCTCACTATGTCGTCCTCTACATACTTCCTGTATAGTGAGTAGGGAGTAGTGAATGAGTGAGTGATATCCGACAAAAACCTAGTTACAGATGTCATCTAATAATGGGCTGAAATAAAAAGAAAATACGCTTGCACAGATAGCTTGTCACATGACTACAAGGAATGCTTCTTAGTGATCCGTCAATTCTGCCGGGGCATCTACAGTATATGGAAAGTTAGAACTTGATAATAAATTTGGTAGATGCGTTTCATTGAAAAAGGTTCTCACAGTTTGCTGTATTGCAGCCAGCATTGGCTTATTATACTTGAACAAGATTTTGAGGAAACACAAGTTGTTTATATTTATGAGTCTGTAACCGAGTGGTGTAATCTCCGATCCGAATTCTTACTGGAATGTAAACTTATTCAGACCCGCTGTCCAAAACTACAAGAGCGAAATCATTTGCTAACCCTGGAGGTCCCGTGCTGTGTGTCCTATACTTCCTGTCCCATACATATATCCAACGCACATGATTATAGTAAAATGCAACAATCACTTCGCTGGTGCCAGTCAAGTACAGTGCGGGTCATGTCAGTTGCGAGAGGCCTCGAGGCAGCTGGCCTTCATGGGAATCTGGCTTATGTTTTACTTGTGATAAGTTTGGGAGGACATATTGTATAACTCGACATCAATCTGAATGACACTGCCTTCCGCATGCAATCTAAAAATTGAATGCATGATGTGGGAACATAGAAGATCAGAGCTTTCAGAAGCCGGTCGCTCCTGGTGTGGCGGCGGCTGCTTACAGGTTAAATATACAATACAATATTAAAAATACAAAAACTCTATTTACATTCACCCAACTTTTTGTTTCAGCTCTATTTACGAACTAAAGCAGTTTTATAAGTTCTACTTTTCTAAAACTAGATGCATCAGGCAGAGTGAGGGCATTAATATCTGTAGCAATTCGTTTGTACAATTATTAAAAAGGTTCCCTGTGGAGTTTGTGACCACTAGCATTGCTGTGGAGCGATTTATATGACCGAGTCCCTGTTTTATATGCATTGTGCACAAGCTGGAGGACTCGCATGCAATTAACATTATAGCCATTGGTTAAACGCGTGTTTGCCAAAAGACACAGCAATCCTTCCAGCAAAGACGACGAAGAAGAAGACTGCAAGCTAGCAAACATATGTACAAACAATGGAACAAGTCTGACATGTAACCTTACCCTCTGTGGGGAATCAATGCTTAGGTATCAATATCTGGGATTCTACAAAATATCTTACAGTCTGGCTAGGTCACAGGCTCACTTGGTTCTCTAAGCTGACAAAAAAAAAATTATTGAAAGAAAGATCAACGTTTTCTGTTCTGTTTGAATTATGTTACAGTTCCTTTATTTTAAATCAAAGTTTTCCTTTAGAATGCACACCATGGAAATCAAACCAGAGGTGGGCGGCGTCACCGGATGAAGGCAGTGCAGAGTGTCGGCCGATCAAATACTTTTAATATTGAGGTGGGATACGAGAAGCCCCTTCCAACTTGGAATGGGATCCTTGTTTTTATTGAAATCTGATTGGCTCAGTCATTTTCATAGTGAACGTGACAAACTGTGTCTAGTGTTCCAGCTGGATTCGGTTGAGTGGTGACGTGCTTATACAAACTGAGGATGCAGGTGTGAGAGAGACATCCATAAGGTTTTCATCATCATCGGATTCTCTTTATGTCTCAAGTGTTAAAATTGTGTTTAAATCACTGCCAAAATCTTCTTGTGTACAGAAGTCTAGTTAGTTAAGTTTCCTCTGGTTTGCTTCCTACCTCCTTTTGCAAATGGCAGTTATCACACATAAATAAAAATCTAAACATTTAAAAATACCATATTTCTAAAAGTAAAGTAAGAAACAATTTAATTTATCGACGGAATCTCACCAGGAAAATCCATGATAATTGGAAAGAAACGTCCGAGGGACATCCATTCCCCAGTTTAACGGTTTTCTCTCCTTCTCAGTATCGTCAGCTTTACATTATTACTCTTTGTTGAACATCTTACGTTAGAAGTTTCCAATTTTACTCTTCTCAAACTAAATGAGTTCCTGTCACTCACCTGTCAGGTGTCCGGTAGCTCGAGGTTGGGAGTTGATTAGGTTTCCTGCCTGTGAGGCCTTTTGGGGACATCTGTAAATTAGGGTAACATAAAATGATCGGGGTTAAAACATAGTAAAAAAGCTTGAAAATGTATGTGATTTTCACCAGTAATAAACACTCATTAATCTCCTATCCCTGGCCAGGACACAAAGAAACACACTGTGGGTTATAAATGCAGTTGCCACTGGATTTAGAAGACAAACAGCGTTCCGTTTGACTCGAAAGACAAACCTCAGCAACTCATTCAGACGTGCTTGAATGGCTTCAGCACTCTCAGTGTTTGCCTGTTTCTTTTAACCCGGACAACTTCAATGTGATTAAACGGTTGCATAACACCAGCCAAAACACCGATGGCACCTTTTCTTTCGCCCCTGGGTTTCACCGTTTGTCATGGTGATGGTGATGTGTGCACACACACACACTCAAAGACAGTGTCATGGTAATGCTGAACCGGTGCCAGCATCTATAACATTGAGTCGTCAGCGAAGAGACTTATTTGAAGTGCTAATGTGGGTCACTCTTGTGTTATTCTCCTGTTTTGAGTTGAGGGCGGACTTGTCATATTCCGAGTTCCTTCTGAAAGATCCACATTTCGGTCTGCTGGGGCCTCGAGGGAACAATAATCACCTTGTTAGCAATTCACCCAGTCATGACATCACTTTGAACACTCAATGGCTCAAAAGGTAAGAGTTAAGGAATTACACATTTGCGTGTGAGTGGATTTCAATTTTGTAAAGGACTCTCCCGTGTCCGAGTGCATGTGCTGAAGGGGATGGATTAAGTACAGAGTTACATTGGTGGCTTGCTCTCCGGAGCCACTTCAACAACTTTGCAATAAGCCTATAGAGTAATAAGATCACATTTTTAAGCCTGCTTACAGAAATCCTTTTGGAAAATAATACAGAGGCTCAACCTCCAACGGTTTTCCACGTAGAGACAAACATAAAAGGATTAAGAGGAAAAGTAGATATCCAGCAGAGCACGGAGTTGAACGGAGGCCCACCAAGAACAGTTTCCCTTTGCACCACCCTCTGGAGAATGGAATTAAACGTTAAATCCTTAATTCCTCACAGACCTATCTGCGATGAAGAAAAGCAGAACGTTTAGCTGAAATAGCATTATTTGGTCGCTCAGTCAGACTGACATCAACTATTGGATGGATTTTCATGAGATGTGGTACAGACGTCCATGTTTCCCCTCAGGATAAATTGTAGTCACATTGGTGATCCCACCACCATCAGGTCAATATTTTACTTTCACTATATGACAAAATAAACTCATTCCTATCAGTTTCTGCTGTACTTTGTGTTGAGTGCTAATTAGTTAATATTGTGCCACAACTCCAGCCTCAACGATTTCCAAATTCCTACTTGTGAACGTGGGAATATATAGTACGTTTGCCTGTATTTAACTAAAATAATACACCATATGATATAATTAAACATGTTCAAGGTTTAAACTGATGTGAAAATATGTTGCCATGTTATTAGGCAGTACAGTTAACAATCTCTGAAAGTAATCTTCTCTGCACAAAAGTTATTTGGTAAATCATTAAAAATGCCAGAAAAATATGGAGGCTGCACTTCTGAGAGTAAAATCACGTGTTCACTAGTCCAACAAACATCAATTTGTCACGGTCAGCCATAGTTTTTGTTTACGTTTTGGCTCCGTGCAGCTGCAACGCTTGGAGGTCGGAAGTCGGAAATTTAAACCTTCGAGTTGTCTGGAAGAGCACTTCTATGCTAACATGCTAAAACCATGGAGTAAATATTACACCTGCGTAACATCAGCATCTTAGTATTTCCATTGTGAGCATTTAACTCACAGCACCTCGTTGCCTAACTTTTAAAAAGAAAAAAAGTTAGTGTAGCATCTGTATGAGGTGCACCTGGCTTTCAAGTATCTACAATGTAAACCCACCCACCTCAGAGAAAATGCTGTGGGAGTGTGATGACGTAGGTTCAAAAGAAACCACATAGGGCGAATGGAAGGTGAATGGGTGGAACAAACGCGGGACACAGGAAGTGACGCCAAGGGTCCTGACCAAGTGTGCTTCGGTGAAGAATTGGGATGAGAACACGTTGTGACAAAACAGACGTAAACACAAAGAGCTTAGAGATCGTAAAGTACGTTTCACTCCCATCGATAGTGGCTCCGACTGAATTCTGCTGCGGCAGCAGATGACTTGATGGATTCCCTGAACGACCCATTGTGACACGTGCCTGCCTGGAGCCATGATGTCATCAGGGTGAGACCGCTAGAAGAGTGACACCGCGGAGCCATTAGCACGAGGTGGCTGTCATTCTTCATTACCCCCACCCCCCCGGTTTTCCAAGTCGGCCCTCACCGCAGGCATGGCCTCTATCTCCTGTCAAAGCAACCGTGTGCAATCCTCGTCCCGCCTCGACTTCTCCCATCCTCGGCACACGAAGTTCAGGCGGAGGTGAACGGAAAAGTAAGGAGGTTTCTGTCTGTCAGTATGATGTTAAATCTTTTATTCCACTTCTTAAGTCGAGGGGCCTTTTTTTTTTCTTTCACTCACAATACTTGTCCAACAATGTGAGCAGGAGAAAAGGGAACGAGTTCCGAAAAAAGGAGGCATCTGCGGTCAAAGCAACCACTTTCCTGCTGGTCTCACAGTTGGGGGGTGAAGCACCATGGTAGCACTAAATATATCAGCAAAGAACAGAAACAAACAAAGGGGAAAACATGTTTTAGATTTCCAAGTGCCCTTGCCGTTTGTTTTCCCGCCTATCAACGTATTATTATCATCAAAGTCTGTTGGAAAAGCAGGTCCATATTTCACAGCTCAAGTTAATGTGTATACTTCTGTGTACCGCGTGGTACCGGTCCCATCTGATGTGCCCTTTTCCAACATCTCACGCCATAGTTTATTTTCGTTTCTGTCGTGTACAGTGGAATCATTTTCTGCAAATCACGGAGATCAAATCCGTCAGGATGAAGTCAGCTGAACCCCCGCTTTCAGTTCGCAATCAAAAGCAAACCCCCATGGGAAAACAAGTGCACGAACAAATTATGACCTTTAGTGCGGCAATGCTCGGCTGTTACAAAGGTCAGAAGGGGTTTTGGCATCTCGAGCGGTACTCTGGGTATGCTACTCTCTGTCCTGCCACGAACCGAGGGGGCTGAGTAAACACTACAACAACGCAGGTCTGCAGAACACAAAAATACTGAGATGTACAAACACAACATTAACTCAAAAGCCATACACACAATGTAATGCACACACTTGGGACAATAGGCAGACTCGCTCTGCCAAATCTAATAGTGGGAAAGCAGCTGCTCAGCTTGCTCAGACTTTTGGCTGCATCCAAAATCGCTCCCTCACTATATAGTGAGTTTGCCATATTTTCGTGCTGTCCTATATAGTGGACTCAAAGCATCCCACAATTCATCTTGAAAAGTGGTGTACAACCAATGGTCACTAACAAGCATTATATACCATCATGCATTGGTCAAAAGTAAAAATGACAGATGGACGAGCGTAGAGAGAGCGGCATGATCGGGACAAATCCGAGAGTTGTGGTGCGAAAATAAGATATGGGAAAATACATTTATTGCCCCCACATTGACAATGGTAGCATATAGCTCTCCTTTTGTTCTTACCTTTCACAATAAAAGCCCTAGACAAATATGCAGCATCGCAGCTCAATGGTGCGACAGGAGTGATGTAACTGACTGAACAGCGTCTGGATGTTTTTTTTTTCATTTGCCGATGAGCTCGCTATATATTCCTCTACGTAGAACTCCCTGGATAGTGAGTAGGGAGTAGCGAATGAGTGATTTCAGACACAACCTTTGTATGTTTTAATCATTCCATGGTCTGTTTCCAGCGTTCGTAACTATAGCATCCTCACACATCACATTCCTCAGACTTTGGCTAATATTCTCGACGCATATTCTCCATCCACATCAGATAACGTTGAAGTTCAACGTTGCAGGCTGACACCCGATACAGTACTTCCCAGTAACATGTGATTTCTGTCAGTCACAACAACGCAGTTAGACTGCCTCAGCATTTGTCAGCGCTTTATCAGCGCGACATTATGAAACACTGGAACCCGATCTGCTGCGGTTATGAGGCCGTTTTAATTAGCGATAACTAATTTAGCCCCGGCTACTTGGACCACTGTTTGACATCAGCCACGATGCCGCTGATGGAGGCGCTTTCTGCTGGCTGTGGATAGGCTACATTGTCCAGTGTCATACATCAGACGCGACACAGTAAGCCGTGCTATATCTTCTTACTCCCTCTGCTAATTTCACCACTGGCGAGCGTTGTTTGCTCTCTTCATCTTAACGACCAGCCAGCTTGCTGCCATTTGTCATGTTGTATTTTCTTCTGTGGTAATGGGGGCCGGTCGGTCCTCTCGACACGGGGAAAGAGCATGACATCACTGCACGGATATTTTCTTGACTTAACCTGCCTGTGGAGTCAACAACGCATCATCAGCATATGACCCCGGCTTCGGTCTATTCAATTGCATGTTGCCGATCACATTCAATGACTCATACACACACAGGAAGTGCAGCAGTGTTGAAAATGGATGTCACACTTTCTCCACACGTACGCTTCCTGTGTTTCATTGTCTCGCTTTCTTTTCAGATGATGTACGGCGGTCCAGCAGGCCGAGACGAATGGGGAAAGGCCTCCAGCTTCACCTCAGCGCGCACTCCCCTCCGCTAACCGCATGAAAGATGGAGGGTGAGGAATCAGATAAGAGGCCCCGGGAACAAGAGTTGGTCTTTGTGCTTCACTGTCCGCCCCACCTTCACCTACCCATGGCTCTGTTTGTGGACATTATGAAGTATGACAGTCAACACCAGGCAGAGCAGGGTTTTGTCGATTCTGTCACAGTGGTAATCCTTTAATGGACGGAGGTTTAGCTCGGTAAGAGCCAAAGAATGTCCACAACGTCTTTGCAGTGTCAGGTGGTGCATAAAATAAAAAAACTCCTGAGAGAAGATGGATCGCTATGATAGTGTTCCTGATGCAACATCCATCTTAAAACCTGTTTTATCTAGAGGTGATGAAGCGATAAAAACTTGCAACCAGCAAACATGGTGGAGAATACGTGTTTGATTTATCAAATTCCAGAAAAAAAAGGGTCAAAGATCCCTTAAACTGTGATGAAATGCTGCTGAAAGTCTGCAAAATCAATCACTAGTTGCTACAAGAATGTTCACGAAGGATGCACAGTGGTAAATTTATGTTAGCCAGCATGCTACAGTATAACTCACAAAATGTGCAAACAGCACACACTTGGCTCACAGAGCACTGCATTTTTGTTTTTTTGTAATGATTGATTCATGATACATACACTTTAGAACATTGACAGTTGTCATATTTTGGGGCTGAAGCCATTAATGTTTGCTTTGAAAATCAACTGCAGATGACCGCCAAGCCTCATGGGACTAATCTCTCTATCATGGTTTCAGACGCAAACGGAAGCATCTGCATCTGTTTTTGGTCAAGCAATACTCAAATTGGTTATGCCCAAAGAAATAGAAGAGGAGTAGAACTGACATCGAACAGCTCTCCGTGGCCTTCTGACTGGCGCAAAAGAAAATGCCGATTGTTGTCACGGTGACAACAGACAGCTAAAGTATAGTAGTAAAGTATTGTCGCAGCATGCCTGCAAGAGAACAGCTGCTCTGAAGACGAATAGGTGGCTTGTTAGGCCTTCTCTGAATGGGAATGTCCAGTCGAATCACATTTTATTTTAATGCCCTATAAAGAGTGGAGTGCCCCAAGGCTCAATCATCTTTTATTTACATATACTTCTCTGAGGTTATATGTAGGGATGGCATTGCATTTCATGGTTACGCTGATGATACTCCAATATTCCTTCCAGTGAAGCCAAAAAGCCACCGTTAGCTAGCTAACGTTGCAATGAAAACACGATGTGGGAAACTACCCTGCACCAGTAGAAGTGCCAAATCATCTGGTGGTGAAATATGACCCTGAATACATTACATCTGGATTCATAATGGCCGGAGGTGATGAGTGAAGGTAAGCAGAATATTATGTTTTGTCACTGAAGATGACATTCATGTAATTTACTTTTCTGTCATGCTATGTTTGGGTTTTTTCCCCATTTATTTGGGCAGATGATCCTTAAAAGTCACAATAGGTTTAGAACCCCTGGTCTTATATTTTAAGTATGTTTAAAGCACTTTGCAATGTGTGCTTTGAAAACTGCTCAACATATAGCATTTTTTCTTTACTTTAACTGCTGGCAATGTTTGTTTCTGTGTAGCATTTAGTCAGTATTTAAGGTGGTTTGCTGGAATTGTCTGTGAAGATTCTGATTAAATACCAAAAATAGTAAGAACTGAAGAAGCCTCTTGGATGAGAGTAGCAACGTCTTCAAAAACTTAATCAAGTCAAGTTACCTACAATAAAGCTTTCAAAGTATGGAATTGTTAGTCTGAAAAAAATCCCCTTAAAATGTACCTTTTTTCTGTCTCTCTCACTCCACCTTCCACATCTATATGTCTACGGTCTCTGAATCACGTGATGACAAGACAAAGTGACTCTTGTATTTTTATTCTCTGCAGTTCTGACATCAATCAGCTGCTTGTTTTGGTTGAGGTCAAGTTTCTACCTCTAAATTCACCTTTTTTTTTTGGTATTTGACATTTTAATTTATTTCCTTATTATTTCACAAAATGATTTCATGTTACAAATCTTCAATCAACGCTTTGTCTTTAAGATAATGAAAATAAAGTTGTTGAAAAAATATGTTTTCACCAAAAAAGATTTGGCATCATCACCTGGCCAGGTGAAGTGCTGCACAATGTGCTGTCATCACCTGAAACTCATTGAAACTTAGACTTAGCAATAAGGTTGATAAATGCAATGCAACATATAACATTTCCATCAAGTTATTTTTTATTTTGAATGGTCACATAATGAATAAATGTCACCACACAAAACATAACAACATTCTTGTCAGTGGAATAATTGCTGGTTTCACCACTTTGGCCATCAATGTCACAAAGTTTCATGTTTTTCATTTTTTTCTCTCTCTTTGTCTCCAGACTGGACTGTATCTATGACACTGTGGCCCAACTATGTATCCACATCTTCAGGCTTATCTGAACTGAACCCTTGACCGTCACCATGAAGACTGGATTTAAAATGTCAAAATGTCATACAGTTTGTTGCCAAACTCGCAGTTTAAGAAGCAAGAGTCACCAGTAAATAGACAAACTTATCTCTAATGGGACATTTTCTGTAGCTCTTGAGATTCAGCATGACACTTAATAATAAGATAAAGGGATATTACACATTTTTACCATTTAGCGTGGTTATCTGTTCTCCTGACTTGTGCCAACATTTTAATCCACAACACTTTGAACGGATATGTCTTGAGCTTATAAGATCATATTTTCATGGCATCTCCGTGAAGAACGGCACCCAGCAGATATGACCACATCCCTACGTACACTCATAAAGTTAAATGTCACTGAGCCAAAGCAATTCATTTATTATGCTGCACGGTTGATCTTATGCAGCACTCGGACTTTGCAAGTGCGTGGGCCTGTGTGCAACGTCAAAGTGATATGAATAAATAGCACATAATCGCTGATGTTGATAGCACCTCAAGACCCTCTGATAACGGGGCGACGTTTATAGACGTAAATTACAAAGACAAGGAGAGGTGGGAGAAAAAAAGAGAAATGAGAATTTCCACCTTAGGAAGCGGAGAAGCGGTTTTCTACAGTTTCTCTGAATATGGAAACGGCCTGCGAGGCGTCATTGCGTCAGTGTCTGGCGACGCTCGCCTCCGCCGTTGGAAACACAATGAGGTCAGGGGAGTGAGTGACAGAGTTGAGCGTGTACCTTAAACGCCTCGCAGAGAGCGGGGTTATTAGCTGCCTATTACAGCTCAAATAGCAAAAGAGCGTGTCTAACTTGTCTCCCTGCAAACTGGCAGTTATTCACCTGGTGATTCGGGCGGGTACGTTTCAGCGGTCTGTCAGAAACATTGACTGTGCAACAAACCAGATCTTAACACCCCCCCTTCTACACACGAGGCGCTTCTCGGAGGTGAATTCCACAGCCGCTGATCAGAAACAAATGTCTCATTAAACTGTCACGATTGATGAATTGATTCCTTTAAATCAGAGTAATTTGCGCTCACACGAGTGATAATTTGACCTTATCAATTTCATGTCGGGAAATTAGTCCGAAGGTGGAGAAGTGGTATAAACCTGGCCCATGCTGTGTATATGTTTACCAGAGGTCTGTCACGTCAAATAAAGCCAGAAGCGCACCAATGGTTTACATCACGTCACTTTGTTGGATGGGTCAGCAGGCCAACACTAAACACAATCAATGCCCGGCCCTCCAGGACACACCAGCGAGAGGGTCCTTGTACTGCTTATTTGAGTTTGTGTCTATGAACTTGTCACGCACTAAAGACGCTATTACCAAGTACAAATAAATGGAAACTAATTTAGCAAATGGGGAGCAAAAGCACCGCCACATGGTGCATGACCTCTCTGACATTAGGGGTTTGACCAACTTGCCGATCTCCCTGGTTCTGTTTGTTGCTCCTTGTGATCTAACAGTTGACAGAACTGGGGCCGAGAGGTGCACAACGCTTCCCACTTCTCTTTTAAGATGGGCCATCAACAGGGACACTCCCCGCTGTCCCGACCAATGAAATCTCTTCTTAGATCTCACAGCTATTACAGCCTTTTCTTAACTGATGGCATTTGCTTTTTTTCCTTTTGTTTTCTGGAAAGCACTTAGTAATGTTGAGGTGCTCTATGATTAAAGTTATTACACAGTATAGTTATCAGAGAACCACTAAATGTTAATAAGTTACTATGAGTGACTTCTTCTCGTCTCTCTACTGAGTGATGTCACTCCTCTCCTTAGCTGTCGCTGTCAAACGCAGACTACCAGCTTCACCTCGGCTAGGATTTTGGATCTTCTCGTTCAGATTCACAGAAATATCAGACACAAATTAAACTTGACAGGCTTTTTATCCGTTTTAGTTGAATGGTTACATAAATAACCCTAGCGCTACACTCTTGTGCTAGGTTCCACCCATAGATGCGTTAATTAAGCACTTTTTAAGCATTTACAATACACAAAAGGACAAATTATTAAAAATAAGAACAAACCGAAGCAATGAAACATCAAGAAAATGCCTTTTTGATTTTTTTAACAGTAAGGATGTAACTGATGGGATGTAATCTTCATTTTGAACACAGAAGAAGAGTCAAGTTATTGTAAGTGAAAGTGATATCCTTAAATAAATTACTGATGTATGAAGGTGGTGACATCTTATTGTTCAGATATTTCCTTATCTCGGAAACCTTTTAAGGACCCCGCTGGGCGATGGCTGATGCTTGGACGCCAACACACTGATGTAAAGCATGTTGCTGTTGAAAGATAAAGCTTGATTTCACAGGAGATTTAATATGCAGCGGTCAAAACGTGGTGCTGAAGATGTTTTATTTGAAGACTTTGGCCGACCACACCCCAGCGTGTGGATGGGAAAAGTGTCCTGCACTGAGTTGATCCATGTGCAAGTTCATATGTAGTTTATGAACTAGATACATTTTAAGGGTTGCACAGCTTAAATCTTACACCTAAACCATTAGACCTTGGTAAAATAACGGAGATAGATATTAAAGGACTTTTAGTAGAAACCCATAATACATGTATGAACCTGAGTTTTGCTTTCTTATCACTTCACACGCAATATTGTCCTTGTTTCTTTCATGCTAATAATGCATATTTAAATAAATTAAACTGACATTGATGTATCAAGGTGGAAGTTGTTCTGATTACAGGAGTAGAATCAGGTGCATGTAGACTACGTTGAGTCATATTCCACTATTATTTCAAATATGGCAATATTGCGAATTTGATATAGGTCAAACATCATATTCAATTTGGATATTTTGAATTAGACCTTATTCCGAATGGAGCAATTTTCTGATTAAGATATTAAGGATATCAGCTCTCTGCTCTGTTTACTCCCTCTGACTGGCTTTCCTTTGCCAGTTCCCCTGCCTTAACTTGCCCTGCCTGGACTCCCTTGCCCCCGTCTTCACCTCAGACTCCGTCTGTGAGCCTAAACCCCTCAAGGATTCCGCTACCCAGTTTCAACATACCAGTTTCTTAACAAATTATCCCTTGCCTCCATTTCAAGCCTCCGCCTCTCTGTTCTGTACTGGGGTTCACTGACCCGAGCTCTTTGAAATACCTGCTCTCCCAAGTTTCCTTCAAAAACAAAATGACCGTAAAATGCTTAATGCTGGGTTTTTTATCCCTCACTTACAGTTGGCAGCACAAGGTTTCGTTTTGACATAAAAGTGTGGTTCAGTTCATCTGAACTGGCATGTCATAATGTGTCTGTCAGAGTCCAGGGCTACGAATGGTTCTTTTAAAATAAAGCAAATCCTGAGATAACCTTTTGTCTTGTCCTCAGCAAATTCAAAATCATGGTGCTTTTTCATAAACGTCTTTCATAAAGGAACTGGAGAGTCTGTCACAAAATTTGATTTTTTTTTATTAGTATGTGTGAAACCACTAAATATTCTCAAAAGAATCACCTAATTTGGCCAAACAACGTGAGTCATAAGTCTTCTTCATGATGCGAGACTCAATTCTGTGGTCAACGACAACATGGAATCCACTTGACCCTCCAAACAGATGATTAAAAGTGAATGTGCGGGACATTTTATACCATACATAGCTTGCCTATCCCACAATGCCATGCAGGACAGTGGACACCAGCCAGCCTTTCAACACTACATCCACCTCCTGCAACTTTCAGCATGCTGGCCCTGTTTTTTCCCCACGTTCTTCCTCCCCACGGCCTCCCCTGCCAAACACCTTCATACGCTTTGCTCCGGTTGCCAGAAAAGCTCTCCACACACTGAGATTGTCCCAGATTGATGACCTCTCTCGGTTTTAATAAAAAAGTCTGAGTTGGCCCGTCAATGCCACTCTGTTGAGCACCTTGCTCTCTTGGACGTCAGAACAGAAGATGAGAATTGGTGTAAATCCACAAGTTACCGCCGATGGCTATCGGACTGTGCAACATGAGAGGGGGATGACCCAGCTCCTTGGCAAAACCACACCAGGGACATCCATTCAGATCATAAATTCTAGCTTTGTTATAGGATATGCTTTTGATTTCAGTATTATAATGTTCTTTTGGGGATTACAGCATGAAATGATGATTATTTCATTGCAGAGCACACTGTCAACAGAATGTTAAAACGCAACTTTAATGAATGATTCATTGTCTTGTTGGTGTTTACCTTTGTGGGATGCTAACCAGCCCATAGGAAAGCATGGGCAGAGATGTAAGAATAATAGAGCTCTTCTGAGAAATGATGAGGTCATCTCTTTGATTTAAAAAAAAAAAAAAAAAAAAAGCAAAAATCTATGAACTAGCGGGAAAAATGACAAAAGCCTGACAGATCCTAGCTCTCACCATTTTTGGCCCTTAAAGGTCCAAACGCACCATTTCAGTTAGAAGTTTTAAGTCAGTTAGTGGGGAATTGGCGTGCTGCAGTGAGTATTGTGCAAGTTACAAAGAAATCTTAAGGACTAAAGGCTAAAGATTCATTTCACAGAAAGAGGTGAAAAGCTAAGGATATTGTGTAAAGCTTTGTTAGCTCACGCTTGGAATTTATATTCCTGACTTCCAGTATAAACCATGGAAACACTGACCTAGAGAGGGGTTTTTTTTATAAGCAAATGTAATGCTGCTTCTTGGTATTCGGAGGTTGTTATATTTTGTAATTGTAGCCATAACCAACAATAACGGCTCACCTTTTCCTTTGACTGCTATATGGGTCCAAACCTAAATCCTCCTCAATCAAACTTTAATGTTTCTGTTCAGTGTCATTTCTTGTGAGAAAATGAATTAGTCATTTTTTTGTGTGCAGCTTTGGCCGTTATATATAATATTTTATAGCATTTCACTCATTACAAATGGTTTTCCTTTAACAGATCATTATGTGCTATGCAAAAAAAAAGCACTTAATGTGAATTTTAAACTGTAGATGATGTTATACGAGTGTAATACCGCTGTCATATTTGAAGCTGGTCTCATTTAAATGCGTCCAAACCACATTGGAGCCATTAACATGGCGCTGCAGCCACAGCTCAAACCGTTCTGACAGAATAAGCACATGTATTTCACATTATGTTACATATTCCTTCTAAAAGCTAGATTCAATGATATTTGTCAACCCTGTCGTACTCTTGGTGCACGTAACTCACACTCCACTCAACATCTAAGTACCACATCTGAATCTGAAAATAACCAAATACGTCACGTAAACATTTGTCTTAAAATGAAGAAACCTGATCGATCGGCTCCCTTCTGTTAGTTCTTTACCTTCCACCTCCAGTGGTGTAACATTAACACCCTTTGTGAAGGAGGTGAAGGGCACACAGATAAAGAGCATTGAGGGAGGACAACAGTGGGAACAGCAGCCAGTGTCCAATGTGTAAGAAAGGCTAGACAAGGGCAACAGATCTATAAATAACACTGACAGAGAAAGAAAAAATAAAAGCAGAACATCAACATTGGGTCTGTTTATACCGGGTTTATTCCAGGCTTTTGCAAGAATGTACAGGATGGAGTGGGAAGGGGATTATACTAATTAATGTGCTTATTTTTTTTGTATCTGTCACCCTAACATCACACAAAGACACATTTGGCAATGCAGCAGGAGGCTGGCAATGTGAGGACGAGCTCTCAGGCTGGAACTTGACACCAAAGTCCAAGATTTGGCTCCCAACGGAGAGTCACTAAGAGCCTAAAAATATGTATAAATTCAGTTGGCTCTCATGTCATGTAACGCCTGAATAGTCATAGCAGATTATTGATTGTATTGTCTTGAGTAAGGAAGTGCGACATATCCAGTAATCCTCAAATTATTCAAAGATATTTGGCGTTGAGCCAATGCAGATGTTGACCTGACAAGGTTGTTGCCGGGGAAAAAGTCTAATGGAAGCTAGAATGTTGACTCCCATTAAGAACAACTCGATCTTTATCTTAAATGACTAACACAATGACTCGGGTTCCAGCAGAAGCGAGTCAGAGAACCACTGGTTAATAACAGAACCAGATGTCTCAATTCTCCAGTTCATGCTGATTTCCATAATCACGCTTGTGTTTGAGTGTGCATCTGTGTAGTCACTAAATCCTCTGAAAGTGGAGGAAGTGTTTTACCGATGTGGTGTGTGGTGACTAGCACCCTCTTGTGATATCATCACAGCCTCTCTTGTCACCTTGGACCTGGAGAAACAGGCCAGACGCGATCCAGCTTCTGCCTGGAAACCGAGGACTGGGATCCAAAACGCCGGCGCTGCCGCCAAGCTGTTTGTTCTTTGCTGTGGTGATAATGTGCAGCCCCAGCGGCGCTGTGGGCAAACGGGGCCCATTATAGAGTGAACCAACTTTATCTCAAAGGCAACATAAATGTCTCGGATAACAAGACGGTTCACCTTGAAACGCTGTTGTAGTCTATTATATAAAGTTTAAGTTTGAGATTGTTTACTTTGGAAAAAGTAGCACGAATGGCAAATAAAAGTCCTGCATTCAAATCCAGTCATAAAAGTCGTATTAGCAAAGAAAAATATGTAAAAAAATATAGTATGCAACATAAATGCAGCATTTAAATGTAACTGGTTACTATAGGTGCAAAATGTAAATACTCAACTACATTTTTGAGATAGAATTAAGTACAAATACGTCAAATTGGTACTTAAAGGGCCAGTCTGAAGCTTTTAGGGAGATCTAATAGAGAAGTGACATATATATAATTTACATAATAAATCTGCATTACGGAGTAAGTCCTCTTCAAGTGTCCACAGTTGCCCAGAACAGACAAACCAAACACTGGCTCTAGATAGGACCATTTCCATGTTGGCCACTATGAAAGCTCACAGCTAAATCCTATACACTGGCCCTTTAAACACAGTACTGAGTTACTTGATTCCAACGTCGGTCTAGTCACTTGAGAAATGCAATCAATTAAACATCCTCACATAATACTCATTAAAAGGTGCAACATATGAGATTGGTCGTCTCTCAATGGCTTTCAATGACAGTAAAACAGCAAACCCGCAAATTAGGGATTAATGACTATAATGTTGTCCCTTACACTACACATTTCATACTTCAAATGTGTGATGTGTGACTGTTAAAAGAGGCTGTGTCCCCATGTGTGCTCACAAGCTAAATAAGTGGTAGGGGTTTGCCCCCCCCCCCCATCTAAACGAAGCCTGGTGTCACCGAGGTGACGGGAGATTATACCCACACGCTGCCAAGTGTATGGAAGAACTTCTCAATTAAATGTTTCATATCTGCTCAAAGGTGTCAGGACACGGCAGCATGACTGTCCCTTCATTCTCTTACACCCTCTATTTTTACCGACCACTGACAGCTGTGCGGCGCAGCAGATCCCGACGCCACATGGAACCCATTCTGACAGGCCGCGAACAACCGGATGCCAGACCCCCATCCACTCTGATCCCAAACACTGCAGATTAATTGATTCCCAAATATTGATTTAGTCCCGGTTTTATGCCTTGTGTAAAACCGAGACCTCCTCTGCCACACACACACACACACACACACACACACACACACACACCGTTTGAATTGCACCTGAGGGATTTGGGATCTAATTTCTCGGTTACAATAAAAATAAAAAACACTATCAGCCATCAAGTTTCATTACAGACAGGCTTCCTTTTTATTTCCCAAATAATAGGACTTCAATGACTTCAATCTATCCCAATTTATCTGGGAGGTCACGCTGTGTTAACAGACCCAGTGTTGCTTTGGGAGATCCAGAATGTGAGATTTTCTGAGTTTATCTGTAATTATACAATCACTTTCACAGCTGCTTGGTATTATGGTCAATTTGTTGCACAAGCCTCGATACGAGCCCGCTGCACTATGCCACACTCCACCTATGCGATGATGTATTTGATTTGGCATCGGGATGCATGCAACGGTCCGCTTGACATCTCTAATGTGACAGGGAGAGCTGAAAACAAGCCAATAAGCTCATTCAGTGCCGGCGTGATCGATGAAAAGAGGTTTAGCAAAAAAAAAAAAAAAAAGGTAATTTTCACTGTAATTGCAGAGAGCAATCTCTTGACACTGCCAACGCGGTGTGTGTGTGCATGTAACCATGAGTAAATGTGATTAATCTGAAAGCCCACGCGTTCCCTCGAGTGGCCTTTAATAAATCTGACCTCAATTTAGCGGTTTAGTCCAGAGAGCTGCTTCATTTCAGTTGGGTGTTGTGTTTTATTCCCTCTTCTCTTGACCACACATACCTGAGCTACGTCTGGCTGCAAGCTGCCAAGAAGTTTCCGAACTCATTATTGCCACGTCTCTCTCGAGTGTCCCGTACGCGGCTGGAGAGATGGCATCTGCATTGAAAGGATATTTCTGCCCCCGCTTAGTTGAATGGGCTCTTTGTGCGACCGGCTTCCAAATCTGCAGAGTGTCACGAAAAAGTGCTACTCATGTCCTTATCTGAAAAACGGGACAGAAATGAGTTCCAGACCCACGTGAGGAGGGGGGGAAAAAAACGAGGAAAAAAGGGTGCTATCTTAGATCTTGTAGGCGATTTGTCATCCCTTTGAAGGCCACTTTTAAATCCTGGCATCTTGTTTTAAAATATTGTCATTGTGACTCACACCGTTGGCACTGAAGAACGTTGCAAATTACACTTACATTGGGGTTTAAAGTGAGATGGCTTGCGATGATAGAGCTGTAAGTAAAGTTTTCTGTAATTTAAAAGCCGGTGGATCACGTCACTTTGAGGACCTCTTGGGAAATCATAATATACAACATTATCGGTCCTATTTGCCTTAAGAATCCTGCTTTATTTAGATTGAAAATGCAGCTTTAATCAAGCAATAAAAGACAGCCTTCTTCTTTTATAACTGGCAGACAAACAGAAGTAATAGCAATGCCATCCCTATTTACCTGAACCTGCATTCAAATACATTAAGCATTGTAGTAGAATGTCTACAGTGTCAGCCTCCTCTGCATTCAGGAAGTATTATGACTCCTTCACTCTTGACACAATGTGATAAATCTTTTTTCTTTCCACCAATCTACACCCAGTAACCCACAAGGACAAACCAAGATTTAAGAATTTTTGTGCGCTAATGCAATAAATAGAAAAAATACTGAAATATCACATCAACGTAAGTATCGTCACCGTGGGGATGGTATTGCGCAGGTGATGAGCGATTCTAATGTTAAGAATTAAAGCCAAACGCATCAATCTAGCTTTCATCAGACCAGAAAGTCTTTGTTTCCGAGAGTCCTTGAGGTGCTTTAATGCGTCTTGAACTGAGGCTTCGGTGCCATGAAGTCCATACAGAGCAGGCATCAGCATATTGGTAGAAATATACTGCGAATACACAGTTGTACTACTAAAAGGTCTGATAGCAGACAGTCACATTCAGCCTTCCAGCTCAGTTGAAGCCCTGTGACAGGAATGTACTAGCTCTCTTTAAACTACATAGCAGCACCTGTAGGAAATGCCAGCCAGACTTGTGATAAGGACAGCACTGACAGAGTATCAAGTCATATGTTCCCTCTGGGGAAGGAATACACTTTTACTCAACGGCATTACTGCATTTATCTGGCACTGCAGCTGGAGTCTCACAATGCATCGATCACGCTAGCGTCGCAGGATCACATATCACATGGAAATCCATCATTTCAGGCCTCAAGTGAAGCATTTGTGTCCCTGCTCTGGTACCAATCAGTGTCCTGTGAGGTGCTACTGTCTCCTATGGGTGTGTTTGTGACGACACAATAGCATGCGGTCTTTGCAAGTGTGGGTCAGGTTGTTAATCGGACCAAAAAGACTTGCCGTCTTTGATTTAAACTTCTTTGAACAATACAGTGTCTTGGAACATTGCTGAATCATTTCAACAGCTCATAATCAGCTAATAATGATTTGCGATGTGCGATATAAGTTAATGGTAGTGTCTAAGGTGTTCTGGACTACACTACTTCCAAGTGCTGATTGGTGGGTTGTGTGTTCACCTACAGAGTTGAGGAGGGTCCGAGGCAGCAGCTCAAAACCAGCAACCGCACTCTATCAACTCTGATGGGTGTGAATAACTGAAACACTGGCATATTACTGATTTTAGCACATGTGTTGAATTGACACTGAAAATATTGGTTGTTTGAGAGTGAGTGAGAGAGAGTGAGTGAGTGAGTGAGAGTGAGGTGAAGGTGGGACTTTCAAGCTCATTCAATCACCGTCTTCCTTTCTGTCATCACCGATGGAAACGTAGCGGCTATAAAAGGCAGCATCCAAAAATACCGCTGAACCACACCAACCTCAACTCTGGAGATCGAGTGTACGTATTAAATACACAAAGCTGATAAATCCATTATATAGAAAGGGTAGAAACAGTAGTTTTAGGATATAGGGCCTACTAAAAAGGGTAGCCTTTCTGTAAACTTGCTTTATTGATAGCAGCCCTTTCGAAGAAAAATAAATAAATAAAAGAACGCAGCCTCTACAGTTATATAGCAATATTTCATTGGCTTTGTCAAGCTTGACAACTTACCAGTTCACCTCTCTGTGGGATACAAGTGGGTTAACACGCAGTTAGCATACAAAAAGCAATGCTTCTCAATGGGAAACAGATTATGTTTGTGAAAGCAGCTGTCTGAGGACGGCTGTGAAGGTCAGCTCTGTGGGTCAGATGTATAGATTGTACAACCATAGACCTTATTCTGATTAGAATCACTGATTCCTCCCTCAAGAGATGACTTTGAAGAGAGTCAGATAAACACAGATGGTGGCGTAATGGTTGCAGGCAAGTTATCACACTTCACTACCATCTCTACTGCCCTGTGTGTGTGTGTGTGTGTGTGTGTGTGTGTGTGTGTGTGTGTGTGTGTGTGTGTGTGTGTGCATTCATAGATGAAGGCACCTGAACCTGAGTGACCATAACTCAAACTTGCCGTCCAGGACTCATTCGTTTAACTGGCATGCGACTGACTGGAGGTCAGAGGGCCGACTCTGCACTTGTGTGTGTTAGATGGGACGGTTTAAGGAAACGGACCAGACAACTGATAGTGGTGTACATGGCCAGAGAGCAGACAGAGTATGCTTTAAGTCCGAGCCTATGGGAGATACTTGAGCAGAGGCCTGGGAGCTTTACTTTGCTGGCAGAAAATAACCTTTTCCTTTCGTCCAATTTCAGTGTCTTTATGGGACTAGTTTGGGAACTGCACTTATGCATGCAGAACATTGAAACTACTCCCATGTCTCTATGCTGATGAAGCTGACTGGGAGTCAGTTAGCTTAGTATAAAGTCTGCTGTTTGTTAGTGAGGTTTAGAGGTGCTGTTAGGTGTATCCAGTCTTCTTCTATGCTGAGCTAAATTACTGCTGGTAAGTATGCACAGCAGAGTGTCATACATTCTCTCTGCAAAAGACAGAATGTTGAGGTATACCTTTAAAATAAACTACATTTCGTTGCCTTGCATTTATCTTTCTTATTTCTTTTTTTTCCAAAAGCATGGGAAATCTAATTTCACACAGCCCCAGCTATGATTGTAAATGACGCTAGCTGACAGCTCTTGGTGGCCACTGGTGCTGTTTGAGGACCGGGTTGGATCAGAGGGTGATGCTCATCAACCACTTGTCACAGTCTCCTTCACAGAAAAACAGCTGAGCCACGTCCAGAGGGCGTGCAGCATTTTGATCAAGAAAACAAGAAACTGTTGTCCTTCATTTTCCCCCTGCATCTTTGATTTGATTTCTTTTCTCCTGTCTTGAGAACTTCACGTCTTTTGACGAAGGCCTTCATGGTGGGCGGGTAGAACCATTCATTTTATTTGAAATTTACTCTTACTCTTACTTTTACTTAAAGTACATTTAAAAGCATGTACTTTTGGATACTTAAGTACCTTTAAAAGCAAGTACTTTTTTACTCTTACTCGAGTGCCATGTCGACTGAGCTACTTTTACTTGTAACGGAGCAAATTTTGACCAGCAGTATTTGTACTCTTACTCAAGTACTGGGGTCGAGTACTCTGTCCATCTCTGCTCCTCTTCTTCCTTGTTTATACATGGGGGCTTTTGAACCATTCTTAGTCTGGCCCCTCGCCTGAGACCAATTTGCCATGGGAAACCCTAGCAGGAGCACAAAGCTCCAGACAAGACAGCCCTCAGGGTCATAGGGACACACAAACCTCTCCACCGCGTTAAGGTGATGGTTCCCGGAAAGGGTTTTTTTTTTTGTGGGAAACCGGAGCACCCCGGAGGAAAACCCACATGGACAAGGGGGGAATATATCATATAAATTTAGGGCCAAATTGGTTTGTTGTTGAGTAGTGACTGTGGCTCAGTTGGTAGAGCGGGTTGGGCAATGTTCGGAGGGTCGGCGGTTCGATCCCCGCCCTTGTCACTGTGTCATGGTCGTTGTGTCCTTGGGCAAGACACTTCACCCAGCTTGCCTCGTGTGAATGTGTATGACTGCTGTATGTTTGAGGTGGGGGTCGGAGGGGCCGTAGGCGCTGAATGGCAGCCACGCTTCCGTCAGTCTGCCCCAGGGCAGCTGTGGCTACCATCGTAGTTTACCACCACCGGTATGACTGTGTGTGAATGAATGGAACCCGGAACCCTGTCAGAGCGCTTTGAGTATCTTGAAAAGCGCCATATAAATCCAATCCATTATTATTATTATTATTATTATTAGTGTTGGGAAACCGGAGCTCCCGGAGGAAAACCCACACGACAGTGCAACTCACTGTGCCGCCCTTTTTTTTTAAATAATAATATATTATTATAATATATATATATAATGTATTATAATTATTAAATAATAGGAATTATAATACAGCATACATTATTTTCCAAATTATAAATTTTGGGCCAAATTTCAAGTCTATGTCCCGTGAAGAGCTTTTTAAACCATGGCTTCTTCTTCTTCTGGATCTGGCTCTGAGCCTCGTCCAGCTGGGACCTCAAGGAGCTTTCTGTGTTCTTCAACTCCTCTATTTTTTCTTGGAGAGCCTGTCTGAGGCTCTCAGTGGCCAGAAGGAGAGATGACTTCTCCTCCTGATCACTCTTGAGCTGAGCCTCATAGGAAGCTTCGTCTTTCAGGTTCTGCTTCTTCAGGGAGGCTCTCTCCTGCAACCATACCAGGCGGTCACTCTCCAAGTTTATCTGAAGAGCAGCCACGAAGTTGTTGTGATCTTCGTCCTGCATCTTCAGCTCGGCCACATGGTTGTTCTGGGATTGTTCCAGCTGTTGGAGGAGCAATGACTTCTCCTGAAAGCGGAGACTCTGAGTTTCAAGCAGATCTTTGGATTCTTTCAGATCTGCTGCGATCCTGCTGGTCTCCACTTTCTGCCTCTCCAGCTGGACTTTAAGGATCTTTGTAGCCTCCTCCTGTTGTGTTGGAAGAGAGGCTACAAACTTCAGCTGGTCGAGGTACTTGACCCGGACTTCTTTCAGCGTTGCATTGAGGGATGACTTCTCCTCCACTATCTGCTGAAATTTCTTTTTCTCTTCTTTCTCCATCTCAGAGTGGAGATGCTCAGCCTCCAGCAGCTCTTCTGACTTTTTCAGGGCTACTGCAATCCTGCTGGTCTCCACTTTCTGCTGCTCCAGCTGGGCTTGATGGATCTTTGTAGCCTCCTCCTGTTGTGTTTGAAGAGAGGCTCCGATCTTCAGCTGGGCATGGTATTTGTCCTGTGCTTCTTTCAGCGTTGCAGCGAGGGATGACTTCTCCTCCTGATCACTCTTGTGCTGCTGCTCGGCCTTTGCTATAGAAGCCACAATGAGTTTCTTCCTCTGCTCCTGCTTGTGGAGCTGAGCCTGATAGGGAGCTTTGTCTTTCATGTTCTGCTTCACCAAGGAGGCTCTCTCCTGCCGCCATACCAGGCTGTCACTCGCCAACTGTTCTTCAAAGTTTTTCTGAAGGGTTGACTTCTCTTCCTGACACTGCAGCTGCAGCTCTTCTGACTTTTTCAGGGCCGCTGCAATCCTGCTGGTCTCTGCTGCCTGAACATCAATCTGGGCTGTGAGGGAGGATCTCTCCTCAATCGCCTGGAGACGTTCGGTCTTCAGCTCCTGCTCTGCTTTCTGCAGATCAGCCATGAGCTTACTAATTGCCTCTGTGTGCGACTCACTGTGCCGCCCTTTTTTTAAATATTAATACATATCTGTTATATCTATTTTTTAAGGAATTATAATACAGCATGCATTATTTTCCAAATTATAAATTTTGTGTGTGTGTGTGTGTGTGTGCTGTCATCAGTGTCTATGTCCCGTGAAGAGCTTTTTAAACCATGGCTTCTTCTTCTTCTGGATCTGGCTCAGAGCCTCGTCCAGCTGGGACCTCAAGGAGCTTTCTGTGTTCTTCAACTCCTCTTCTTTTTCTTGGAGAGCCTGTCTGAGGCTCTCAGTGGCCAGAAGGAGAGATGACTTCTCCTCCTGATCACTCTTGAGCTGAGCCTCATAGGAAGCTTTGTCTTTCAGGTTCTGCCTCTTCAGGGAGGCTCTCTCCTGCAACCATACCAGGCGGTCACTCTCCAAGTTTATCTCAAGAACAGCCATGACATTGTTGTTAACTTCGTCCTGCATCTTCAGCTCGGCCACATGGTTGTTCTCGGATTGTTCCAACTGTTGGAGGAGCAATGACTTCTCCTGAAAGCGGAGACTCTGAGTTTCAAGCAGATCTTTGGATTTTTTCAGATCTGCTGCGATCCTGCTGGTCTCCACTTTCTGCTTCTCCAGCTGGACTTGAAGGATCTTTGTAGCCTCCTTATGTTGTGTTTGAAGAGAGGCTTCAAACTTCAGCTGGTCGAGGTACTTGACCCGGACTTCTTTCAGCGTTGCAGTGAGGGATGACTTCGCCTCCACCATCTGGAGGCGTTCGGTCTCCAGATCCTGCAGATCCTTCTTTTTCTCCATCTCAGAGTGGAGACGCTCAGCCTCCAGCAGCTCTTCTGACTTTTTCAGGGACGCTGCGATCCTGCTGGTCTCTGCTGCCTGAACATCAATCTGGGCTGTGAGGGAGGATCTCTCCTCGATCGCCTGGAGACGTTCGGTCTTCAGCTCCTGCTCTGCTTTCTGCAGATCAGCCATGAGCTTACTAGTTGCCTCTGTCTGTTCAATGATTTTGGCCATACAGAAGTCTCTGACAGACTCAATGTCCTCTTCACTGGGGCTTTTGGATTGACTTTGTGCCTCTTTCAGGGCCTCTGCCAACTGGCTGGTCTCTGCCTGGCATCTCTCCAGTGTCTGCCTCACCTCAAACTCTTGCTTTTGCAGAGAAGCAATGACGCTGACGTGGAAATGATGGTATTGGCCAGCCTTTCCCAGCTCACCTGTGAGGAACGATGTCTCCTGCTGCCGCAGGACACGTTCGGAATTCAGCTCCTGCTCCGCTTTCTGCAGAGCATCCCTGAGATTTTTGATGTTCTCCTCTGGGTCGCTGATGATTCCCTGACAGGAGTCTTTGACCAGCTTCGTGTCCTCGTCGGTTGTGTGTGGACTTTGAAGGGAAGCCTGATGTTTCTCCAGGGCCTTCTTAGTCTCCTCAACCTGCTGTTGGAGAGCTGCCTCGACCTTGCTCAACTCTTGTTGTAACTTCTGGGTTTGAGCTCTCTCAATGGTCAGGAAGCTCTCCAGTTCCAACTCCACATTGGTTTTAGCAACCGCAGGGAGCTGCCGTTCAGCACTGAGTACTGCCTTTATCTTTTGCAGCTCAGCATGCTGGTCCTTGTTGATGGAGATCTGCTTCTGCAGCTTTCTCTGAGCTTTTTCCAAACATGCAGATGGAGGGGCGCCCTTTTGAGCCAGAGCTGTATTCAGCTTGGCTTTCAAGTCGCTTATCTCCATTTGCATCTGTCTGTCATTGCTGTGATCTTGGTGCAGATCAAGGAAATGCTGCATCAGGTTGTCATCGACTTCAAGAAGAACTCTCCCTTCTATTTTGCTGGAGGTGAGTCTCGCCTTGTCGTCCAAAGATTGAAGGTCTGCCTCCAATACACTGTGATTCCAGTTCCTTGGGGCGTCACGTTCAATATCTTCCATCAGTGTGTTGTTATGGTAGTTGCTCTGGTAGTTGCTCTGTGCACTTTCCATCGCTACAACTTTGTCTCCGAAGTACATTGGCTTCTGACTGTAAGTTGTATAAAGAACAACTTTGGGCATTTTTACTTATAGACTTCCACTGGCTTTGATCTTGATGTCATCAAGACATCAACGATCAAAGATTCCATGGTCTTTGATCTATGACATCACAAATTCTGTGCTTCTAAACCTTATCCAGGTGACATGTTCTGTGGTTGCTATTGGATACTGGTTTGACATCAGTTAATGTGTGTCAGTTCTGCTGTCAGTTTGGCCATCTCAAGCAGCTCTCAGCCTCTGCAGCATTCAAGTACTATTGTGAATAATCATAGGGCTGTGTGATGAGCACCAGAGTGTCTTTCTTCTGAAACCTGGCTGCTGCACAACGCCTGGGAGGAAGGAAGTGGACTCCTTTTTTACATTTTTTTGGGGGGGAGGACTGTGAGACTTTAAAGACGATGACAGCCAGGGGCGTCACTAGGTTTTAAGGACAGGGGGGGCTTAGCCCCCAGGAGATGCACAGAATGTGAGCTAACGTTTCATTTCACAAACAGCTATCAAAAACAGAGAAATTGCACGTTTTGGACAGATTCAACAGAGATACTTTACTGTGTAAATGTTTTAGGCCACCATTACATTTTTAACACAGTACAACAACAAACACAGGAAGTACTGTATGTTTACAGCATTAACAACAACAACAAAAAAGAAAAAAAAAATCCACATAGTTACAGTGCCGTATTTAACCAATGCTTCTTATTCATTAAGAGCCCACATGTATTAGCCAAAACTGTATAAACTCTATAAACAACCAAGACCTTCACATTGCCTTTCGGACTAACTAGCTAGCTACTGTAGCAGAGTTCTTTTTGAGCTGAAATGTAACTTTTGACCGCAAAACAACAAAGATAAGACGTCCACAGAGATATGCAGCACGCATCTCATGCTGCCTTCTGTACAGGGGGCTCTCAGCTACAGAGTGTGCAAGCCAGGTTTTAATTGGTCAAACAGGGAGCATTTGGCAATTACGTGGGACTTTCTGCTGTTAGCTGGGGGGCTGCAGCTAACTTATTGTTACTATCAGCAGTGATGAATACTTACTCTCTTGAAGAAATTTCGTATATCCATTCTTGTTCACGTTCTTCTCCCAATGCTGCTCTAGTCGGTTCTGTGTGCTCCGCTCCCGGTACACACACTGCAGGTACCCAGGTACCGAGTGCAACCTAGGTTGCAGGGAAAACGTGGACTGGATTTCAGTGATGTGGACGTGCTCTATATGAACAAGTGGAATGGACTGGATAACGACGCACTGACTCCGACTCTCTACCGCTTCCACTATATATGAAGTGAAGGGAAACTAAGATTTATGATCACATTTAAGTTAATAATAACTGGTTTATTTATTCAAACTCATATTCTGGACACATTATATTGAATTTGTCTGCACTTTAAAAAAAAAGAAAAAAAAAAGACAACTTTTTTTTTTTTAAATAAATGAACATAAAATTATTTAGGGGGGCTTAAGAATATTTTAGGAGGCCTGAAGCCCCCCTAAAATAGGCCTAATGACACCACTGACGCTAGAATTGCCCTTTATGCAGTTTAAAAGATATTGTGGTTACTATGCAGGCCCACTGCTCCTGTGTCACTGTCTCTTCTGCAAGAGACTAAAGGAGGAATTATGCAAATGTGAGTGAATCTAATCTGAAGTTAACAACGTCTGAGTGCTCTGTGGCAGGGATCAAAGGACTGTGTGTATTCCAGCTATGGTCCAACAAAACCCTTCGGGGGCAAATGGGTCATGAAGGCCTCTGATAGCCACTGACCCTGGGGTGGGACTGGGACAAGACAGAGGAGGTTGGAAAGTATTTATTAGGGCCTTTATCATCTACACAAAGAGACAAAGAAAGTGCTGCTGATAGCAGGGGGAAATCCTCAGAGGGCTCTCAGTGAAAGTTAGCAAAGGGAACTCTGGGATCTTGAAGGAAAGTTTGATTTCTTTTAGGTATTGCAGGAATTGGGTTAACTTTGTCATCCTGCAGCTGGCCCACCAACGCATGAGCCCATAAAAGCAGTCGATAAATCATCCATCTGCACGCCTTATCTTATTTTTTTCGCCCCCGTCTCTCGCTCTCGCTATCGTCTGTTTGGGAATTCCACATCTATCGTAAGAAAAAGGGATCACAGAAGTGAATTGTAAATTGGTGCACTGGGAATAGTGTCAGACTCTAAATGCAACATTCAGACACAAGGCTTTCAATTACTGGTTTAACCGAGCTGCAGAAAAGATATGGGCTCACAAGGGAATATTTCCCATCAGTCACTGCAACAATCGTTTGTTGGTGAGATGTTTCATTAGGTAATGAGCAGTAGCTGGACTATGCAGAATTAGATGTAAAGGAAAACTTAGACTGAGTAACTATAAATGAATGTGGTTAAATTAAAGTTAGAATTACACCACAAAACTAATAACAACTATCTTTTTTTAAATAACAGAATATGTTTTTATTTCTAATAATATTATTCACATAATGTTGAACTGCTGTTAATGTCGTCAAACGATACATGGCAGAATAAAGCGTGACTGCCACCTGCTGGAAAGAAAAAGCTAACACTGTAAAATAGTCCTCTCCTCATCCCATCAGCTTAGTTTGCTTGTCCAACAAACACAACCCCACATCCCTCCATGGATCTTGTCAAACTAAATCAAATTAAATCACAAACTGATAAGGTGGGTTTATGGTCAGTGGACACACAGTTAAGTCCCAGACACGCCGTCTAGAGGGGGGCTCATCACTCAGCACCCTGGGGGGCTACACTGCTGGGTGTGTGTGTGTGTGTGTGTGTGTGTGTGTGTGTGTGTGTGTGTGTGTGTGTGTGAGGAGCATTCACTTCTTTTGCAAGTGTGAGCATGTGTTCATAGTAACTGTGTGTATAGAAAAAGGTCTACGCGTTGGGCGCTAAGTTGCCATATTAATATTAATATTAATAATAATATGAATATATGTTGTTTCTATTAAAATTAAATATTTGTTTCTATTATTGTGCGTGGATGCTTGCATGTACAAAAACATCACGTTATATCGGAAGTTATATTTGTCATCATAGACGGCATCTCTGCTGCCCTCTGGGCAGGAAGCATCCGACTAGAGTTCACCTCTTCATGTTGTTTATCAGAGGAAACGGCTGCATTATTGAGGGATTTACCGCTGCTTCACAAATATCCTACCTACTTACACTGCAGCCCATAAGTAAGAGGGCGGTTTGTTTTGGCTCTGTGCCTCAGCACGGGGACTTAAAGTGGAAGAAGTGCTGAGGAAGTACCGACTCTAATTTTGGGGTGTTTATATCCACATCTGATGAACTTTGTAGAAACTGGAGCCCCGAGAGGGAAAATGTTCCATGAGTGCTACAAGGTTCACCCAGGACGGTTGTGAGCACCTTCAAACGGCGGTGGAAACATGCTGTAAACACACAACACGGAGACATCTTGATAACATGATTAAACGGTTGCCTATTTATCCAGCAGATAGGAAGCAACAGTAGTGTTCGTTTGGAGTTTTGCTTCATGTTTCACTCTCCTTTTATAGCTCCGTTTTAGGCTTCTACTATTCACCAGCTGGTCGCTAGGTTTGTCTCTGCTGCTGGTGCTGGGCAGGAAGTGGGTTTCTAGGGCATTTTCGCTGAAAACTGCCTGTTGCTGCTGGAAATAAAGATGTCAAGACTCTTAAGTCACAGGCCTAAAAACCAAAATAATGGATAGAAGTCCTTTTACTCCTTTTATAGCTTCGTTTTAGGCTTGTATTCACAGGTTTGTCTCTCTGCTGTTTGGTGCTGGGCAGGAAGTGAGTTTCTAGAGCATTTTTCTAGAGCATTTTGAAAACTGCCAGTTGCTGCTGGAAATAAAGATGTAAAAGCTGCAAGAGTGAAGCAAGACTCTTAAGTCACAGGCCTAAAAACCAAAATAATGGACTAAAAGTCACCAGAAAGCCGAGTCAGGTATTAATCACTAGAAGTAACCCCTTTAAGATGCAAGTAGTCATGTGAACCCCTCTAAATATCTGCATGGATGACACATTTTTGTAGGAGAAAAGTTAGCGTTGCACTGGGTCCAAAAAACAAAAAAAAACAAACAAAAGCCTTTTTCCATTGGATTTTGGATTATTGCAGAAAATAAGCTCTGTGGCAAACAAGTTTATAATATTTACGTGTTTTGTTTGGCAAGATAATATTCACAAAAGTATTCAGTTGATCCACCATCAAAACAATAATTATAGTGAGTGTGCCAGAGTACAGAGCCAAAACAATGGAACACATATTGTATAATAATTCAGAACTGCACAGTAAACCCAACCCTGACAAACAGGATTATACACAATCTGCACGCTGTATTAATTACTGTCTGTTGGCAGATTTGTCTCTCACTGTGAAATACAATCTTTCTACCTTTCATTAAACAAACACTTTTTATTCATAGATGATAAAAAAAGAAATGTAATTCTCTTTTTTTTTAACTTAAGACATGGTGTGTTTGCAAGATGCTGTTAAATCCAGTGTCTAGGATTAGGATGTCACTGTTAAATCCAGTTATGATTCATTTTCTAGGTTATAGCATTACAAGTCCCAACACACACACACACACACACACACACTATTTCCCCTTTATGTCCCAGCGGAATTGAAGGAAACTGCATTTCACTTCAGCCCCGAGGGAGACGTCGGTCTCTGGTTTGTTTATGTCTTGTAGTCATGTGAGGCTGCACCACAGAGAGCTGCTGCTGATGTTTACGCTGCCTGTGTCCCGTCTAACCGTTCACAAGAGGGGAGGTAAGGCTCTAAAATATCCCTTGGTGGGTTGTCGGACACAAACCAGACCGTATGAGTGGGAACAAACAGGTATATGTGGGGACAGAGGGGGGTTTTGTGTCAATAGACGTTTTTTCTGTTCAGAGAGGTGATTTTGGCCGTTATACCCGTTGGCCACTAGATGGCACTGGAGTATTAACATAGAATATGACATACATCCTAAGCCATACACTGTAGCAAAAAAAAAAAAAAAAAAATCTGCATGTAAACAGCCTTTTTTGTATGCGTTCCCAAGGGCAGAAGGTGAGCAGATGAAAGCAGCGTGACCATGTTTAGAGGAGAGTTGCATTTCATTTTATTTCCATGTCTGTGGCACAACGGGTGAGAGAATAAATCCTATACCCGTCCACCAGCATGTGACTGAATAAAATGGGCTACTTTCCTACTATGGAGGGAAAAGGAGCACAGTCTAATGTTACACCCTTGTGAGTCTGCTGTACGGAGGCCTCGGCCTCCACTGTTATGGGTTTCTATAAATGCCAAAGCTGAAACGGGATATCTGAATAGGTGAGTGAAAGTGATTGTGAACTTGATTCAACATACACACAGCCTGTGGGCTTAATATTTCAGTGCGAGACATAAAGCATCCGCAGCACCAGTGTGGTGACAGTAGTGAATATGATACGGCACTATTTTATATATCGATGCACATGTGTGTATTTTTTATGTCTACAAGACAGGAATAGACAGAGAGAGAGAGAGAGGGAGGAAAAACATGCAGTCCTACTGAGCCTTTGCATAACATAATTTGAGAAGCTTTAGTTAGTCTGCTTCATGACACATAGCGGTACTGTGAAGGTAGAAAGCAGACATTACAGAAGCAGGGAAGTTGGGGAAAAAATGGTTTGAAGATTTCAAGCTGGCTGGCAAACTGCTGACATAATAGAACGCCTGGAACGCCCTAAATTACTGCCCTGCAGGCTGATTATTTCACCTCGAAAAGTCATCGCCACAGAGCTGACATTAAAGAGTGCAGACACTGCATGTATAAATCATATTTATTTCCTGACCTCACACCTTTTTGATATGAACAACATTTTTTTCCCCCCAACATGTAAGAATGTGGTTTGATTGACGAGTGACCAACCAATCAGGAGGCAGGTGCCCTCAGTTGACCTCTAATGCCTATATAGGTCAATAAAAATAGTTTAGCATGCAACTATAACACTGTTTTTGCTTTTGGTGTGTTATTTCACACCATTCATTTGTATTTTAAGCCAACTATGATACTTTAATTAAACCTAACAAAGTGGCCAAAACTAAGCCCATAAAGTTGCTGCCATAACTGCAACTGTCCCACGTAATCATGAGGTGCCTATATAATGTCCTTAAGTAGTTACACCTTCCCATGAAATATCGGACATATGTCAATTCATCAATATATATCTTTTATTAGAGATGACAGCTAGCTTTTACCTTTAGCTGTTCCTCCATAAGTTTGTTTTTTAGCTCCGTTTATAAAAGCAGAATATCCCGTCAATCGAAAACGGATATAACTCGATGAGAGAGGCGCGTTTAGTAAACCCAGACATTAAACTTAGGGAGGAGGGAGACTGAGGAGGCTTGTGTATAAACATGCGTTGTGCACATTCCCAACATTCAGACCCTCCACCCGCTTCCCCACCCCTCTGCTCTACACCCAGATTTTTGTTTTGGACGCGGGATCCTGTGATGCTCTGCCAGTGGCACCCGGGCCGCCGAGCGCTGCTCAAATATTTGAGCTCCGACGCAGCCAAGTTGACTTAGCCTGCAGCGCGAGTTTTGATAGGATGCCTGTGCCGAGCTTTGGGCTTTCAGGCGGGCCGCACTGAGCGCCTCTTGTGCCTCGCTCCATCCTGGGCCTCTGGTGGGTTACAAAACAGACAGGCTGGGCCGAGGGGGGGCAGATAGCCACATGAGAGAGGGCTGAGGTTTCCCCCACCATCACAGACAGACACTAGCTCAGGACTCCTGCTTTTCCCGAGCTGTTGACTGGCAGAGATCAAAGTTCTCTGGTTGGTGGGTTTGGTGGGAAGCACGGGGGGGGAGGTAAGATTTCTTCAAGGTAAACGAGGAATAGTTTAGCTTCCATTTTCAAAACCTGCGGTTCTGATTTATATCCCAATGGAGTGATTAAGTCTTTTCCAGCCTTTTCCCATTATACGCTGACCAAACGCTGATGAATACCAGCAGAAGACGAGCAGAACACACAAGGATGCTTCGTCTTCTTTCCTTAAGGCTGTGCAGTCAGCAGGGTAACATTGGTTCAATGCAGGACTGCAATGCAGCATTGTTGAGTTGGTTCAATGTGACTTAAATGTGAGTTGACTTTCACTAAAATACAAGGCGGTAGTTTTTCCAATATGTAACAATACACCTAAAAGCTGTGCCTCGGGCAAATCTGCCTCTTTTTGTTTCCTGTTGTAACCTTGTCAATTATTTTCCCCGTCGGATGATTGTTGAGCTACTATTTCTGAGTTTCTACCGTCCCTAAAAGCGAATGTTTTGGTTATGTGCCTCATAAAGAGTAACATCAAACGCTTCGGCTTCATTATGGCGTGTTATGATGCATGCTGAGGTGACAGCACCCCCCTTCTAGCGTTAACACTCATGAATAACTTCCGTTGAGATGAGAGACAAATCAGGGCTTAATAAATGAACATTTCAAGATGGAACAATTTCTCCCACTTGGCTTTTGGATAGCAGCCGAATGAAAAGTGACAATCAGCCAAACACGTTTGACAGAGTGACAAGAGTCGACATAAAGCGACAAAGCCAATGATAATGGGCCGTATACGCCGCGCAAAAACCTCCTGAACAACAACAAGAGAGGCTCTGAAATCCCATGAATACCTATAAAAAAAAGGGTTTGATTTTCTCAGAAAACCAAATCCATTTTGCTCCAAGCGTAGGTTAAACAGGAGATGTCTGCAGTCCAAGGGAATTCCCATGGAGGACTAGAACCCTGTTGTTTCCATGAGAAAAAGGAAACCGGGCCTACGCAGATACAGCGGAGACCGTGTGAGCTGGAGGTCACCCAACCCAGATGAGATCTGACAATGAGAGATCTGCCGCACAGATACGACTACCCACGGTGCAAAGGGAAGGCCTCCCTTATGCTCCTTCCCTTTTTTATTTCAGTTATCTCTGAGCCAAGTGTTAGCCTGACACTCAACGCTTTCTTAACCATTACAGAGACACAGAATGCTCCTTTTCACCATTTACCTTCTCCCGTCTCTTCCTTGCATCACATATTTTCCCTGTCATCGCAGTTTAACCTCTCATGTCTCGGCTGCAGCATCAGATGGAGTTTCCACTCATCCATCTCCCTGTCAATTTTCATCTCAAGAGAATGAATCACCTCTAATATTTTCTGTTTTGTCCTTATCCTCCTGTGGAGAAACGTGTGATACATATCTCCATTTTCTGGAAACAACTTATTTCCTCAAAGTAATATTTAGTAATCCATGATCGAGTCAATTTGGCAGTGCCGACATCTGATAAACATCCAAAAACTCACCAAGTCAGTAAGTTGTGGAGCGACTGCATGTTTGAAACTGTAGAAATGTGTGGTTTTCATCTATTTTGTCATTACGTTTCGCATCACAGCTACAATCTTTCATCTTTCTACCCGGGTAGTTAAGATAATGTGGATTCTCTCTCGCCTCAAACCCTTTTTTAATCTGATCACACATTTTAAAACAGCCGAGTACACAGCACATGTTGTCACTGATTGGGATTTATGCCGATTTTGTCGCTTTCTAATGAAAAGAGGCCGAGATTTAGCCGCTTTTATGTTGTTCCACTATAGGCAGGGGGCTGGAAATGCTAGCGTGGACAAATACCTCACAGGAAAAACCGCCGAAGTATTGATGTGGTCTCACTAACGCTGATCTAATGCTTCTAATAAACAGACATTTATAATCTAGCAGCACACAGGGGTGACGGCATTTGTTAAAATCTCCTCCAGCCATGCATCTTTCTGCTGAAGGCTGCACTTCAGGGCATTTTGACTGACTTATTAGATCCGTTTAGGGCAATTTCCCTCAAGACACTCTGCTTCCACAGATTTGGGATTCATTTCTCCCCTTTAAAAGGTTGACTCAACACAGTTTCGTTAATCGTCCTTCACTGAATAGATTTTCATAAAACCTCAAAAGTCACCACTCAAACCATTAACTTCATTGCTCACCCTCGTATGACACGGCCGACATGCACGCCCACACACAAATAACCATGCGTGCACACACATGCGAGGCTTCGTCCAGTTCCATGTCAGTTAATGTGTAATTACAGCGAGCTTCATTTGCATTTTTAATTAAGCAGCGCATAATGGGGATACAAGGCCCAGATATTAGGGTGGTATTTAATGGTGTTGAGGCAATCAGAGAGATGCCTGTTAATTACAGATACACAGTCTGATTGTTTTCTGCTACTTAATGAATTTTCAGCCAGGATAAATGACTTTGATCTCAATGGACCGATGAACCCACCGGACCACCAGCTTGAATAGCAGCAAAAAGTTCAAAAAACAGTTCACTCTTCACTGTTAGATGCATCATTTGCAGATTTCTGACAGTATACATGGCTATTTCATATGCAGGGATTATATTTGACTGGAGGTGTTGATTCCTGTTGTGTATATTTTATGATGAAGCCGAGTACTTTCAGGGTCGGTAAATCCCAAGAGTCTGCTAAATCCAGTCTCCAGTTTGGCAGCGGAGTTGCAGGTTCAATATTCGGAACTAAATTAAAACCAACATGAGAAATCTGCTTCGGGTGTGTTGACATGCATCAGTCGGTGTTGTATGTGTCTCGTGTTTTCTCTCGATGCCCTTATAAATACTAAAGTTTTAAGATTGTTCCAGAGGCTTTACTGTTTAAAACACACACACACACACACACACACGTAAGTTGTATATCAAATTTAAAATTCCACACACAGCCGAGAAGCAGCTCTCCTGTGAGCATTTTTAGGTGAAGATGACACTGAAAGCAGAATAAAGGCATTCATTTTTTAAGGACATCTGCAGTTCTATTCTGAGTGGAGAAAGGCTTTCTTCTTTTCTCTCAATTTTCCAGCACACAGCGATTTGCTCCACAACAACACAGAAGAGGATGACATAAGGCGAGACGACCTTAGAAAGAGGACACACAGTAAACAAGTGTGCTTTTGTACCAGCCGCTGATGAGGCCAGGTTGATCTGACATACAAGATGTTGTGTGAAATGTGTCATGTGTGACCCATTTCACAATCAAACACACACATACACACACGTACAGTGAGCTGCTAGATAACATTACAATTCAAAGAGAGCTTTGAGTGAATCCAAAATAGCACATTCAGCTCGATGACGCTCTTTGGCCCTTTTTCATCAGTATCTCCTTTACAAACAAGTATGAGCAGCACTCACATGCAGACACACACAGGCACATGAAAACACACATGAAAACACACACACACACAGAAGTAGGACTTCTGTCAAGCATATCCCTCTGCTCTTGTTAAAAATGCATGAGTGCTGGCATCCCATTTGGATAGTGGAAAGAGAGTGGCAAGGCAGCGGAGGGTGGGATGGGATAAAGTGACATTGTAGAAAAAAAAAGAAAAAAAAGTCAGTCAGTCTCAAAACGTCGTCTTAAAAAGCGCCGAGGGGGAGGATTTGGAAATTAGGATCATGGAGGACAGAAAGCCTCGGTGGCTTATTAAACAGAGGAGAAAAAGGAAAAAGAGAGGCAATTATCATTAACGGGTGCGACAGGTGGACGCTGCTCATCAGCCATCGCCGTGGTGACGGTGTGTCGTTAGGGATCGAGGAATTAGAAATTAAAGCTGGTGGAGTTTTTTTTTATGCAGAGCTGTTGTTCTTACAAAAATTAACCCTTAAAGGGAATCTGTGTTTAATGTTCGCTGATGTGATTAAAGGTGTCATGTTATGACTTTGCAGCATTTTGGTCGTCTTAGTAATTGTGTGACAACAAAAATAAAGCATTAACGGTAATATGTAAACAGGGACTTCCCCTCCTTAAAAAAAAAACTATTTAACAGGGGGATCAATTTGATCCCATTAAATATGCTAGAAGTCTAGAATTATTTCCCCCCCGGTGATGTTAGCATAGGGCTAATTCAGACGTTAGCCGGCTCAGCTAGCTGAAGACTGGTGCGGATGCTCTGCCTGCGTTAACATTCACAAGTAGCTTGCAGCAGTGAGATGGCCAACATGTCCTCGAAACTGGAACCGTACATATTTAAGCAACACTCACCCGAGCGTGGTTTCAGAGCCTTTAGCAGACATGCCAGCATTTCAAAGCAGAGAATACTGATTTTTTTTTTTTTTTTTGTCACAGTCAAGCCTTCATTTTATGTACTTGCCAATTTTTTTTTTAATCATTCAAATTTGGCTGTGTGGATAATAAAACATTTACTCTGGCTTTACCCAGACTGTAATGCCAGACAAGGCTCAGTGGTGATAAATATTGCACTTACGGGATACGGCTGGGGATAATTTACATGTTTAAGAAAATATAAGGAGGTTTTGAGACAGTGTGGAAGCCTCAGCAGCAATATTTTGGGCAGTGTCTGGAAACTACAAGCAGCATTCATTATTCAAACTGCAAAACATTTATCAATATGAATAGAGAATAATGTGGTTAAAAGTACAAACACTTTGGACAGCAACAATTTGCTGTGTAATTCTGTTGATAGTTGTGTGAGTGGCCTTATTGTTATCGACATTCACCTTGGTATTGTGTGTGCAAATCCATGAAATCCTGTATATTGTGTAACTCCAGCAGTAGGGAGAGGGGATCGGGATTGGCCCCTGGTACTTCACACACTGCTGTACAGCCTAGGAATCTCTACAACGGACGTGGTAAGTGCAAACTCTCAAGTTTGTGATGGCTGGAGTTATGGTAGAAATAAATCCCTGGTGTTTCTGCACCTTTTTTTTTTGCAGAACAAAACTGCTACTGCTCAGTTAATCAGAATGTCACGATGAGGAGCTCAAACAATCAGTCTGAGAAATGCCGACAGCTGCTTCTAAAACATCTTTTTTCCCCCCCCAAGAACAGTTGTTGGATAAGTGGTGTCATGTCTCACATGCAGGCCAATACATTATTAAAACCACATACGAGCCACACGACATCACTGGATGACGTTTAGTATGAGGAACATAGAATGTGCATTTATCATGTGCAGCTGAAAATAGTCTCCAATGAATGGATAATGCCTAGTATACACTCCCGCTTTCTAAAAACTACAGTTCCCAGAGGTTTACGTCCACTTCTTATATACAGTCTATGCTATAGTGACATCATTAGACACCAAAATAATCAGGATTCTTGCTAGATAGGCAACAAAACCTCTGATTCCGCTATATTCATCTTTTTCATTCTGTTTGAATAGAAGACAAATAACATCGGAGTTGTTGAATGGAAGAGTAGGATTTTTCATCCGCATGCTTCACATGAACGTTTTCTGCAGCTCCATGCACAGACAGTCTGTCTGAGGGCCTGAGCGGCCGCAGGTCTCCGTTTAAAAAGGCCAAGTGTTGGCTTGTGGCTTCATGGCCGGCTGGCTGGCTCAGGGATGGACCCTGCAGCTCGCAAAAGACATGACTACCACCTACGACTCCGTTCGCACCGCCTCCGAGCAAGTTTCTTTCTTCCGGGTTGCCAAGGTAACCCCAGGGCTGGAAGAAAAACATCCCACTGACTGTCTACACAGCTGGGAGAAAGCAGACAAGTCCAAGTATTCTACGATGTTTATACAGTGCGTGTATTTATCAGCCCTGCGATGTTTTTTACCGTCCCCTTTCCAGTTCTATAAAACATGTTCTCGTTAACTGCCAAGTTTAACCTTTGATGGCACACCTGTAGGGCAACGCGTGAATGTACTCATTCTTAACTGGAAAAACCACACAGGCTGAACGAGGCAAACATGACGTGCTGCAGAACACACTGCAAGACCGCAGGATTCTCAAGAGATCTGTCACTGAAATAACATCCCTTCTTGGCTCAAAAAGCACAAGGAGACGTTTCTATGAAACAGATGAAGACAGACTGAGAATTGACATGAGGCTACAGCAGTGGATGCATTAAGATCCTTTAAATTAAAGGCGGTATGTATCATTCGATTATTATTACTAATGCAATACAAATAATTGCCCATCTGATGTCCGTCACAAGAATGTACAATGTTTGTTTCTGAAGTGGTGTAGTAGTACAAGTAAATAGTAGAGTACAAGTACCTCATTCCACCACTGCTCACGAGTCAAACTAATGATTGAATGTAATTTTCCTGCAGCAATCTACCAAAAAAAAAAAAAACAACTGATAATTTGATCCCACAGCAATTTGGAATGATATCATTAAATCCAATATTTATATATTGACATGCCAAAAAACCCCTTGAGGGATTAGGAGGGTGCTGGCGATGTGAGTCAACGTTTCCTATGAATTCTAAATGAGACAGTGGCTCATATGATTATTCCTGCCTCATATCGCTCCACATAGATTTCCTGAAATTCATATTACCACCAGTGCATCATGGGAGGTGCAGAATCAATAGAAATGTGATTCGTCCTGGAAAGTTTGAGTATTGTGAGCAGAGAGAAATCAGATATATATTTCCAGGGAGAATCAAACGTGGATGAAGGGGTTGTCACCAGAAAAGAGGTGTCATTACGCCTCCGCAGCTCTGCTACAGAACACAGTATATGTATTTCACACATACAATGGATGTGTTGAATGAGAAAACAACTTTCCATCAGTATACTTCCTGTTCAATGGCAAGTCAATAAATATCTTAGGTCTTTTTGTCAGCTACACGTACAACAAAAACATGTTAATTCACAAAACATATGGCATTGTGTCGAAGAAAAAAAAATACAATCTATATTTTCAATCAAATTTAGTGATGCACTTCAAGATCTAAATGTCTTAAATTTGTCATTTCTTCATCTCGAGCTGCAGAACTGCGTCAGACCGTTACTTGACAGCAGCGGTTGATTGAAGGTTTCATGGTGCAAAATATATATTGTATTTATTGTGACAGAACTCGTATTTGCCACATTATTCAAGATGAACTGCTCTAGTGAATTTCACCGCGTCGCACTTCGTCTCCTTAGCATCCATTTATCTAAATGAAGACAATGAGAGGTTCCTGGACGTGATAAGCTTTCATATTGTCTGGCGACTAATTGACAGCGTTGTTAATGTTACCTTAAACTCTGGTAGTAATCAGGACCAGCTAAACAACAACAACAACAACTACAACAACAACAACAACAACAACATAGCCTAGGGGATGTGCTAATCATGAATGTGGCTTTAAAGCCGAACTGAAAAGAAAAATGTCCTTTTAACTCCTTCAGATCACATCCACAGTCCTATTTGACAATATATACTGAAAAAAAAAAATTGTATAAAAAAACTATATATTTTCCTTTCTGGAAAAACAACTGTACTACATTACTGTACTGTACAATCAACACCAACATCTTCAATCATTCTAATTTGCCTTGAAATAATACTAAAATATTAAATCGTGCGAGTTAGCAGCCACGATGTTGCTCACATTGGACACATGCAGCCACTTTCCCAGTAAGTCTCCAACACATGAATTATTTCTGCCGCTGCAGCCTGACATCGTCTGTCTGCCTGACATACTCTTCTCATTTCAGTTTTGCTTATATTTTTTATTTTTCAATATTTCTTTTAACCGTTTCATTCATATTTAAAGTGTGTATTGTTGATTAATGGTTAAACCGTGAATTACTTACATCCCCACTAAGAATAAGGAGGTTATACATAATGTATTCATTTTAGTAAGGAGTGATCACTTGGATTAAGCTATGAAAAAAGATGAATCTTTAACACCACGTTCACTTTTGGAGGCACACACTTGTTATGCATAACTCATAACGTGAGTCATAACAATATTGGAACATGGCGGCAGAGACACTCCACATTTCCAAGTGTGAATATTCAGTGGCACATCCCTCTTAGAGCTGCCTGGTCAGACAGAAGTCTGGACTCAGAAAAAGATCATTTAAATTGTGGACTGGGACTGAAAACACATCAGATGAACACAGACAGATGTCGTGTCATACTCGTGCTCTTACGTTGCCTTCACACCTGTAATTCGGTTCATTTTGTCTGGAAAAAAGGTGATACAGGGCTGCATTTTATTTCTGGTCTGGTTCCTAAAGAGTAAACATGAAGTTCTACAGACTAACAGGTGATTGGACAGTTTTAAAGATGGTCATCCGCCACCATCAGGAGTTAATGCAGCACTTTATTCTTCTAATGTGTGTATTTATCTTCTTAAATGTCACCGACAGGTCATAAATAACCCATTTTAAAAATGATTAGTATTATTATTAACACCAATCGACTGCATAGATGACAGCAGCTTTTGACCTATTAAATCAGGTAGTACCCCCAATGATTTGCACTCTTGATTTGCATAACTACATGGTTATATACAGATTATATTTCCCCATCAGCAGATGGATTTTTATTAGTTTAGCCTTTGAAAATATGTTGAATTAACATGTTAATTTAAACAACCCAACGTTGGCGAATCACTCATGAGTTTGCTTGAACATGAAAGCCTTCATCCTTTGTAATTTAAGCCTCAATCGAAGATATTTCTGAAAAGTACACCTGCAATGGACGCTTCTCTTTCCGACCCTTCATACAGTCCATCTCCAATTTAAGAGTGAAGTCATTAGAGCATTTTAAATAGCTGTCTTTTTGTTATACCTTTTGCTAATGTAAACTATAAAGTCAAGATAACAGCACTTTCTGTATTCGGCAATCTCAAGAAAATCACTTGCTCATCACTTCGGCTGAGTTTTATGATCCATCTGATGAGTGGAACCTCTGACCTCAATTACTGCTTTAAATCAGCCGTGCAAGACAAAAGAGTCGGGAGGGAGCTTTGCTTTTTTCTCTCTTTTCTTCTCAGACACAAGATCAATAAGAAAGTTGCACAACTTGTAGAATTGTCCTCTTCCTCTCCGGGGGGCCTTAAGTGACTGAGCCTTCCTTCATATTTATCACATCCCTCCGTGTAGTGATTTAGGATCACGCGTACCGCACTCCCTCAGCCCCTTTCAGCTGTTACATTCCTCACCACAAAACTGAGGCTAAATCATAATGTCATACCCTGCTGTGCTTCGGTTACAGTGTGCTCACTCAGCCTTCAGGGTCAGAGGAGACTGAACCATGCAACGCCCTGTCAGCAGAGGGAGGGAGGGTACGTCAACATGTGGTTACACACCTGTAATAACATGCTGTCCGACTTTTATACACACTGTCGCACACCTGTGAGTCACAGTCTCGCAGAGTAAGCGTTTTTAATTGCTTGCATAGCCTTACTTTGTGAAGCCGGGGGTGCCTGCTTTACCCTGTGGCCAACGGATATTAATTCCATAGAAAATGTATTGCAGCACTGCAGTGGTGCATTAGCATGGTGATTATTTTTCCGTCGTTTCAAACTGAGAGTGCATTGTTATGCAGATACAGTCACACATTGGACAAGTCTAAATTCTAGAAAATGCTGTAAGAAATACAAACATGCTCGATTTTCTTCTGCAGGGGTGTCAGAAAATCTGAATAAAGACAAAAGACTCTGCAGCATCTCCGGAGAAAAGTACATTACATCTCATTGCATGGAGTGCTGTGAAAGATATGTCCCTTTGGATGATTGATGTGTGAATTATCTCTTGAATTATCTCATTGTAGGTATAGAAATCAGTGGATGGTGCAGTGTGGACTAGGGCTTTCAAAACGGAGAAAATTCGATAAATACAATTTCATCTTGACTTTCATTTGGGCATATGAGAGGCCAAGGTAGCTTATTCCATAGCTATATACAGCAGTTATTGTGAGCTTACCATGTCTTAAAGCCACATGACTCACATTAGTATCAAACATGCTGTAAACATCGAACCCCAACTATGACAGATTGCAATAAAGGATATTGATTACCAGGTGATCCACACCTCTAAGAAAAATATAAAAAGTCATGGTGACCCAAAGGAAATCAAACTAAATCATTATCCAGGCTTCTATAATTCAGTTTGTGGTAACTCAACATTGGCACGCTTGCTGGACGAAAACACTGTACTCACTGTTCCTTGGACCTCAGGGAAACAGTCTCTCCAAACCCTCCGTCCAGCGGTGAGCTGGTCCATGAAGAGAAACACATCCTGAGGCTCAGGCTGCAAAATCAGGTTCCTCTGGCATTCCTGGGAGTCCTCAGCATCCCACAGATATCCACAAAAAAACAAAACAATTAACACACAACCCACATCATTTCAGTTCTCAGTGTCCACAAACTCACTGGCGACAGGCTCCAAGCTGGTGAGGGTGCTAGCTAATTAAATGCTAGCTAATTAAAGGCTAGCTAATTAAATGCTAGTTAATTAACTGCTAGCTAATTAGCAACAGTCCACTGTGTGGCTACAGCGTCCTTTAAGTAGAATTACAGACTGAAAACAACTTCAACACAAGGCTTACTGTTGCTTCAATGGGTCACAAACTCACAGCGACGGACAGCAGTTCATAAACAGACGTACACCTGCTTCTCTTCGCTCTTTCTAGTCCCGCCCCTCTAAGAACCCGGCAGGCTGCCATCCTCATCTCTGATTGGCTAATAATAAATTGACACCTGGCAAAAGGACCCGTGACGTTCAGGGGCTTCTCAAAGGAGAGGACATTTCAAATATTTCACATATTACATAAATTACAACAGTAACGCAAAAAGTTACTACACATCAGTGATAATTGAATCGACCCATATTCAAAATATACTATATTTTCATTAATGGAAAAACATATTGATGAAACAAAATGTGAACAGAATTAGCAGGGCACATACATTGCAAATCAAGTAACTCTACATTGAACTCATCAATTACTTTGATTTGATTAAAACAACAAAAAACGTTTAAAAGACAGGATGAGGCCACAGTAGGTGGGATTTTTGAGGCCCCTAGAGTCAGTGCAGCTTAGATCACAACACACATGTAGTCATTAAGTGGATATGTAAGGCCCCTTCCACAATATCCTCATTTTAAAGATTAAAAAGTAAGCCAACGATGGTGTTTCCAACCAACTCATGCAGCTATAACGTTTCATTACTAGCTAGCCACAGCTGATAAATCTGTCAGCGACGGTTATAATTTCTGTGAAAAACTGTTCAAAATAAGGAGCTGCTTTTGTCTGACTCTGACAATAACAACGCCATAGTTTCTCCAAACTGCCAAGAATTTTGAGTGTCTAATCTTCCACTGTCATCTTTGCCAGAAAAGCTCGACAGGCCTAGCAACAGTCTCCAAGAGTGGTGGTGGGGTCTAGTTACCTGTCAACATATCAGCACCTCCGACATAGACGTAGAAAACATTCCAGAAATGGAGAATATGAAGGAAAAGGGGACTTCCCCACCATGTGGAGCAGATGCTTCTCATACTCTCTATCTCCTTTCCCCCCCGTCTCTTTGTAAAAATTCCCCTGACCTCGAGTCTCTACAACAAAAGGCAGAGTAAAACCATTTTGACAAGATAGATGAGGTTGTATAGCACCTGGCACGGCTCCGGTAACTACGTGTCAACTTGAATTAACATTCGATCCTCAAAAAGATACAAATAATGCAGGGTGGTAATCTACTTTGATTTTTTTTTTTCCTACTTTTGGCGAAGGGGGAAATAATCTGGCTCATTCAATTGGCCTCAATAATGAGCTGGATGAAAATCAATACACCTTCTTTTATTCAGCCTATAATTAGCTTATAAAACATACTCACTTCTGTAGTGGTTTATGTGGCTAAGAACACACAATCTGTGTCTTAGAAACTATAAAATACCCATATTTTTTAAAACAACACACAGCTTAAAGCTGAAACAGATAAATATTTCTGCAGAACGTTCATTATTTGGCCAAGCAGTTTATCTCCCTCTTTCCGTTGCCCTCCGAAAAGGGCCTTGGTGGTTGTAAATGGTTATAATTGTACATCTGGTTGCAGTTAAAGCTGCGTACTTGGCACCGCCAAGCTTTTTTTCTGCTGCTCGCGGAGAGCGGCAACACGTTCCAAGAGGAGCTCGGGAACCCGGCTCAGCCCTCTCACTTCATCTCCACGTCAGAAACACAAAAAAAAAAGAGAGACGTTTGATTCGAAAGGAGCCCCCACCTTTGGTCTTCTGGGAGGGAGGCGACACGCGGAAGTCGCCCCGGCTTTTCTTCTTCGTATCTCCCGCTTTGATTTCTTCTCCGAATCCCTCAGATGTTGTGTGAGCAAGTAGATGAGATGGAGTGAGGATAAAAGGAACGGGGGAGGAGGGGGGGGGGGATGACACCGAGAGACGAGGGATTAAAACACCTCCGGAGATGATTGATGACAATATAGCAACGCAGATCCAAGGCCTTCCTTCCACACGGATCTCTTCCAATGATGACAACATATTCCAGGCCCTATTCTCACTCTTCATTAAATTGGTCTTTTCTAATGTGACGATCACTTTCTCTCCAAGTGGGAAACAAAAGGATGCTATTTTCAGTCACCCAGTTGTGAGTGTTTGAGCAGCCGAGTCTAAGAACTCTGTGTCAAACAGGCTTTATTTTATGTTCTCCTCCAGTCGCTCACCACCTTTTCTTTTTCCTTTTTTACAACCGTCTCTGATAAGAACGCCTTGCTATTACCCCAAACAAAATGGCTTTGGAGAGATGAAATAGACAGACCTCCTATGTAGTGCAAATGGCATCCTCCCCAACAGAGCCATTACTATTTGGGTTATATCATGACATTTTTTATCCCAGATGAGTCCCCAGGCTTTCTGCCGAAGCCAATGTTTGCTGGGATAGAAATGAGGTTGTGTGCGATGCCAGCTCCGACCAAGCGCTCCGTCCTCGTGAGGCACAACATCATGCGAACCAAAAAAATAAATAAGAGAAATCGCACAGCACCAGCTCGTAGCAACAAACCAATTCCAGACAACAACATGCTTCGACTTGAATCCAGATTTTGCTTGATGCGAGTGGTTGAGACAAGAAGAAAGGGAAAAGAATGGGACATACCTACAGCAGACTCGGGTCCCGGAGGTGTGTTTTGACAAGCCGATGGTTTTCAGCGTGACATAATAATTAATATCTATCATCAATACCAATGTTTAAGCACTTTGATCACAGTAATTAACCTCTTCTGTTGGTTGGCTAACACCCTTGAATTAATTACTGTATTATTACAGTGGGTTTGGCCTCATGCGCAGAAAGTAACTATTTTGAATTATGATACTGGTAAGTTTTCATACATTAAACACAGAAATGTCTAGTTGGGTCACATTTTAGACGTCTAGCAGTTGTGAGGAGGTCCATCAAACACGAAAGTACCTCATATTTCTTCATTTTAATAATAATTCAAAAGCCGAAAGAGGTAAAACCCTCTATCTTATAAAAGAAAATTAAAAATATGAACAAATCAATGAACACAATTTTGTACAGCAGAACTTTTCTACTTTTATGGCACATTAATCATGATATATAGTAATATATCAATCACAGAGGAGGTTGGGGGGATTTCCTGCAGACACAAGTACTGTATTTTTACTTACCTGAAGTAGATTTACATAATAAAACCTGTGATTTTAAGGTATATAATGACGCAGGACTTGTTATTATAGATTGCGATACTGCTACTTTTACCTCTCTCACTATGCTCTTTGTACAAAAACGTATAGTGACTGGTTCTACAGGAAAGAGAAAAAAAGGGAAAGGTGTTATCAAGTAATCATGATTCAGCTTTGTTGGAATGTAATTATAAAAGCATTATGAGGTGCTGAGAGCAGCAAGAACAAGACATGCAAGGGAGAACAGCGCAGGCTCTCCCTGCCAACCAGGTTGCTTTACATATCTGCAACCCAAGCAGCTCAAACCCTCCCACCACCCCTCCGCATCCCGACTGTGGTAATGTCCAGAAGCAGTCACAGTCTCCTTGGCACAGCCCATCTGTTGTTTTTGTTTTGGGAGGGTTGTTGGAGGAGGGGGAGTGGGTTGATGGGTGGCGTTGGCCAGGGTGAAGAATGAGAAAATTATGGGAGGCTCTTTTTCGCCCACAAATTGTTGCCGGTCTGTTATTACAGTAGGTTTAACGTTGTCCAAACAGTCTTGACACAATGGTCACCTCTAAATAAAGCCTCGGCCTATGGCCTCTTTGGGCTCCAAAGTGGTGCAGAAAGGAATCTCCTGCAAATTATCATATCAAGGTCTTGTTGCCTGATTTCAGAATCAGAAAAGTCCTATTAGACACTTATAGGGAGCTCATTGGCTGGCACCGGCTCCCCAGGCCTCAGATCTCTGCCCTGGTCCACGTTTCCTCTGGTTTCCTTCCATGACCAGAAGTATGCATGTCGGTTAATACCCCCGACGTTGCTCTTGACCCTTTAAACTGAAGACAATGAAGAATAGCTGAACACTTCACCTGAATAGTCCGAGTGGATTGAGTGATTTAGGATTAAGTAACAGGTTGTGTCACCAATACTGCCACATACTTTGCACAATTGACAGTGTCGCAGGTCACAACATGCTCCATTCCATGGAGAGAAAAAGACTTGTCAATGAAATCGCATACCTAACCTTTCCTCTTTGGGTTTTATATTCAGGCCCTCCAGCCATCGATACGAGTGTAAAAATATAACTTTGTCCTCTCAATGATCTCCAGACAAGCTGGCTTTTGTTTTAAACGTAAGCAGGACCACCGGTTGCCCTCTCTGTCTCGAGCACACAGTCGCTGCTAAAGCCAGCCATTGTTCCAGGCCTAGATAATAGTATCAGTCCCTGACGGAGGGAGTTACAGCCGGATTGGCACCAGCTGTTAAAGCAGCTATACTTCGTGGACCTGATTAGATTACAAAATTACACCCAATCTCATATGACTTGAATTATTGGACCATAATATGTAGCTAACCTCGCGCCGTGTTTCAAGGCCCCAGAACTACAAACAAACGGCGGGATGGTGCCGCTCTGGGTGAGAGTTTAGAGAGACATCTCGATGTGCTGTCAGCGTCCAGAGAACTGGTGTGTGCTCACTTAGATGGGGGGGTCAGACAGCTTAATCGCTATCCACATCACAAATCCCCAAGGGGAGGAGAGTCTTTTACATTGCTGGCTGTTGTTGCCGGACCACCATCTGAGGTTCTGTACTGTATGTGTGGGTGTGTGACTGAGCGCACTCAAGTCCCGCCCACACGGGACATCGTTTCCAGAGGACACCGTCTCCATTGTTGAGTTCTTGTCTCGTCTTTTCATGGGATTTGTTGCCATCCAGAAACATAAATTAAAAGCAGCCTAATTACTTGAGTATGTAGTTCAGAAACACTGAACTAGATGTGATGTTTTGAACCGCCTTAGCGAAATCCCTTTGGGCCGAGAACACTTGACACAGATAATCTGATGCTGATGAAACCACGACCTGAGTGAAAAATCACCACAACAGTCATTTCACGCCGAGTACGACTAAATCACACAAAAGGGGCAACCGTAAAAGCAACCGACGCAGCCCCATCTGTCATATACAGCACAAATCAGGAGGATGGCCCTTTCTTCATCTGTGAGATGATGAATAGCGTTGCTCTAATTATTGCCCCCCCACCCCCTCCCCTCCACATCTGTTGTCACAACATCCCCATGCAGAGCAGACAGCAGAGCGAAGCGACCGTGGGAGACGGCATACGGAGGTAGCGATAGATTTACCGAGCGACGTGGAGGAGAACAGAGCGCCGGAGATTTACTGCGGGTCTGCTGCCTTTGAGGCGACGACACCTTCAAAGCAGTCCTGGATCGCTCCCATCAAAGATTAATAATGCTATTATTTACGAACCCCCCGATCTCCCCTCAGAAACCCCCCCCCCCCCCCAAAGCCGACCCTGTGCCAAACCACCAGCACGCCACGGCAGAGAGGCTGACGGAAAGAGCACTGAATGAGTATGTGTGATTCACCACAGCGGCTCTTTGTGTTTGACTTTTTCTTACAAGCCAAGGCGATATTTTATGCACCAATAAATCTTTTATGAGGAAAAGTGCTAAAGTTGGATTTGTTCCATCTTTTAAACTGCTTTTATTTAGGTTGTATTAAAAAATATTTGCTTTCTTGCCGAGTTAGATTCAAAGATCAATACCACTGTAATATCTGCCTGGGAAATATCGGGCCGCTGTTAGCCTGGTTCTATCAGAAGGTAACAAAACCTACCAGCACCTCTAAAGCACAGTCGTTACAGGGTAATTTCTTGTTGTGTAAAAAAAAAAAGCAGCAGAGGATAACTTTATTATTGATATGCAATGAGAAAAGACTACATGCACAAAAGTCTTGTGTTGAACCAGGATGTAACTTTACTCACACCATCGACAGGTCATGCTCAAACTTTAAGTTACTAAGCTATCTAATAAGCCAAGCTAGTGAGATGAGGGATGTAGTTCACACCAAATTAAATCATACTTCCAACAAACCTGCATCAAACTTGGCTTATCTTTTAAATTGTAATTCATGGCACAAAAAACACACAAAGGCATCAGATTCAGTCACTCCTCATGTATTTCATTTTTTTCACAGACAGGAAAAGTGAGCAAAGTGCAAGTTCAGACTTATTTCCTTCACAAGCGATAAGAATCACAATCCATTTGGTCTTCACATATCTTCACCTCAGGTCTTACTACTGAGTCTCAGATTTAAAGGACACTTTCTTCTCGTCCTCACTCTCCAGCGGAGCGATCTCTGAATCGCTTGGCTCTGAAAGGTTGAGGTTCACCTGCCACCCTCTCAGCTGAGAGCCAACCCTGCACCTTTGCACTGCAAAAGCAGGTGGTCGCCAGCTGACGTTGCTGGTGGGATCCGGAGTTTCACAGTGGCCCTTTCCACCAGGTGGATGCGGACACGTGCTGGCATGAGCTCCATATCCCGGCACCCTTCCATAATCCCTGCTTGGCTGAGAAATCTGGCTCTGGCTGCTGAGCACTTTGCCCTCACCAAGATTTAGATGCTGCGACAGGTTGGAAATCACATAGTAAGCGCCGTTTATCTGCTCCCCGGAGAGGATCTGCTGTCCAATGTGCTTTGGATCCAGCATGTACGCCGCTGCGTGGGCCGGGTTCACGCAAAACTCCTGACACCTGTCCAGTGACGCCATGACGTCTTTCTGTTCAGCCTCGTCTGATTTTGTGTCTCGTGGCCCTGGATGACGCTTCAACATCCAGTGTGGGTGAGACGGCCATCTCTTGCAGTGAGTTCTTCCCTTTCAGGAGACTGTCGAACATTAACCACACTGGTCCAATCAGAGCAAATGGGCAGCGTCAATGTTGTCCCGTCAGCTGCGTTGTTTCTCATCTTTGTCGTCTGCCAGCATCTAAAAGGTCTCTGCAAGTGTTTTTCGCTCTCTTACGTACCTCACCACCTGCTCAGCTCTGCTGCACAGAGCCCTCATAGATGGCTGTGAGAGTGTGTCATCGAAGAGCTGCTGCAAAGTAAAAGGATAGTTCCGGTTTCTCGTGTGTTGGACGGGCCACTGCAGATGACGGTGACACAGTCTACTTTCCCTACGGCCTCATGAACCTGGCTTTGTACTCTGTCATACTCAGTCCAGGAGATGAGAGGACAAAACCTCTCTGGTGGGCGGACAGCAAGGAGGCCGGGGCACGCTGAAAAACGGCTTCCGATAAACATCGTCTGTGAGAGTGAGGAGTGAGGGGTGACGGAGTGGCATACACAGCCCTTGCTCAGGCGCTAGTCAGCATGCGCCTGGCTGCGCTGATCCACTGAATCGATGAGGAACTGCCGTCCCCCGAGACCAAGAACGAGAAGGAGGGGACAGGAATGGAGGCAGAGGAGCCCCCATCTGGGCCCTTGCATTTGTCCAAATGCATCTGTGTCTTGGTAGCATGAAGGTTTCCCTCCAGTCTTTGATAGCCGGGGTGACATGATTGATGAAAAAGTATTCATTAGCTTACGTTAGCTTACCCACCCACCTCTATGTGTGACGGATTTAAAGTAAAGTCTTGTTGTGATTCTTTGCATCCAGCTGAAGTTTCATTACAGCCACGTTAGCTGCTTTGGCTAGCTCGATAGCATGCTACAAACGAAAGCAAAGTGGTTCAAGTGAAGAAATAAAATACAAAACCACCCTTTGGTAAACTGACTGTTTCGTAGTGTCTGCACATTGAACGCATATTGTGTTGCGGTCTGATTTACGAAGCAAATTGTGTTTTTGGTCAAGATTGGTTTGGAGCGTAGCTACTTCTGGAAACTGTGGAGTACGGAAGCTCACATGGATCAATAAACGGAATTCGACTGTGGAATAAATGGCAATACAACATGAAAACTTGACATTGGCAATGTGAATATAAGGTTTACACCCTGTTCTGAAGTGCTCCTAGTTTTTATGCTTATTAAAAAAGGCTTAATTCACTACTTGTTATTTCCACAGTGGTGATAAATCTCATAACGTTGTTATCCTGAGAAGGCTCTATCTCAACTGCCAATACTCTTTGTCCTCCTCTCCGTCTCTCTGCCGACCATTTCTCTGCCATTATATCCCATAATTACCCAACCAATTTTCCTTTTACTTATAATGCCTTTAAATGTCTACTTAAGAAAAGAGAAAACTTTTTACAATAAAGCAAAAGCGTTTAAAAAATACCAATGATTGCTATTATATTTAAATTTTAATATCTATAAATTGCACTAGAATTAATTGCTGCTGGGTCTAATTTAGCTATCGACCTCCAATGCCTTGGTATTATGCATGTTAGCTGGTGTGACTTGCTGGAACGGAGTCACCGTTAACATTATGAGTTATACCTGTGAATTCCTACCTTAACCTTTAAAATGATCAGCTGTGGAAAAAAAGTTTATTCAAGGATAATTGCAGTCATTACATTTCATGGTTTTATTTCACAGCCTTGGCACATTGTTTCCATCAGTTATGAAAACATTTGACATGTTACAGGTTATGCATAGATCTGGGTATTTGGTGTGAATTAGACCATTTAATTGGGAGGTAAACCCAAAATTGAGCACACATGAAACGGTATAATGTAATAAAAGCATGTGCCCTTAAACTGTAGGCTCAAAGTTGAACCAGGAGGTCAGTCTGTAAACTGTGATGGTTGTTCATTATGGACAGTTTAGTTTAAGGCTGCAACAAACTATTATTTTCATTTTACTGATTAATCTGCCAATGCTTTTCTCAATTAATCGTTTTGGTCCATGATGTCAGAGGTTATAAAAAACTATATATTCTCTCAATTGACCAAAAAATGAATCAACTCATTGCTTAATCTCAAATACTTTGCCTTCATTTTTCAAATCTAAAGCAGAGTACGTACTGTGCTGCATGAATTTAACTGATGTTTGTCCCAGGCACTTAAATGCATATGTAGACGTTTTCAAAAACACACGTAGCCTTGTTTAAATTCTAGTCCCTATATGCATATTCACCACACTGCTGGTGTAGGTCTGTCCTGGTTCCAGTGTTAATAGCCCACACTGATTTGCTAGAACACTAAATGACAGTGATTACCTCGAGCTGGGGGTCACATTTCAGTGCCATGTGTCTGTCATTAGAGACATTCTGGAGTTTCTACAGTGTCCAGGTTTTTTTTGTGGAGTGCCGAGTGCAGCCAAAGCAAACTAACTATCTAATTTGGGGGCAATCCGAGCTGGTAATGTCAGGTTGTGTCACGGCACTCTTCAGGGGGAAAATATTCAGGTTGACGCGCTGCAGTGGGACAAGCCTGAAGCAGAGCGCTTTCATTTCCTTGTCTCTCTCGGTGTTGGATTATGTCACCCGGCTCTTTTTTTGTGTGTGAAAGCATCAGTATTCCAGCCAGAGAATGAGGAGTCCGCGCCGCAGGGACACCAGCCGAGAGGAAGCAGCATGATGTCATGACACGGAGGGTGATGTTGGGGTTTCTGGTTAGGTGGCGGGCCTGGCAGCTCTCAAAGTCTCTGCTCTCCTGAGAACCGTTTTCGCCATCTATTCAAAGGTTCTGCCTTTTTTTTTCTTTTTTTTTTGTCTTGATAGGAAATTGCACCGGGGACCAGAAGGAACAACAATCAAGATATCTTGCGGTAGCGCATTTTGATTTAAAGTGCAGAAAAGCACATTTCAAAAGGATGATAAATGTTTCTTTTCCTCGTTTCGTTCCAGATTTAGTCGTCCCGCGAGCAAACGCTTCCTCTTTAATCCCGTTTAATGTGGAACTGTAACAGGATGACGTACCAAAAGCAACTCCATGCTGGCATCTTCATTCAACTGTCTATCTAGCACACAAGTCATTTTATGTGTGTGTGTGTGAATACAGTAATACAATCTGCCAAAAATGTAATGATGACACACATAAGCTCCGTCTGTCTGTAGGTTGTTATGGGAAATTTGGCTCGGAGACGAAAGTTATCATTTAAGATCCAAGAAATGGCTTTCATGTGATCTCCCTCTCTTTTCCGTCGCTCTGTCAGAGCCGAGCCTTAATCCGTCGACGCTTTGCGACATAAAAGCCTTTCAATTACAACGTTAAAAAACGCACTTCTTTAAAACTCGCCACACGCTCTCGACTGAGCGAGGCCACTCAATGCAGACAAATCAAACGGCGTCATTTCACTCCACTTTAGCGGCCGATCTCTGCTTCTCGGAGCTTAAAGCTAAAATTACATCATGGGGACTCTGTTAGCAATTACGAGACTTATATCAGATCTGGGCTACTTTTAAACGGACTGAAAATAGCTTTAGTACGGTCCTTGAGAGCAGTTTATGGGAAAACACAATTTACTGTACGTTCTCTTCTCAGGAAAGCCATTTGTTTCGCTAGTTTCATTGTTCGCCCTGTCTGCGGTTGACATTTATTAATATTAGAAGTGTCTCCATGTTGTCTTAAAGTTTGCCTTCAAACAGTAAAAAGTGGTTTTATAGATGTTATGTACATTTGTGTGTGTGTTTGTTTCTTCTCTTGTTACATTTTGTTAGCTGCTACACACCCAAGATGCTCCCAGGCTTCTGCTCAGAAATGCTAATGAATGTCAGATCTTAATTTGATTCCACTCCCCGTGATAAAGCCCTACAGAGCACTTAATTCCCGCGTCATATAAACACATTTCAGGTGCAGTTTGATGAGCTTCTGATTTTTGATCTGGCGAACGTCACCACGTTTCCAGTTGGATTTAAGGAGTCAAACAAAAACCCTGAGGTCGCAGCTTCTCCAGCAGCTGTGTGAAGAAGGCCGGACAGATGCATCCCACAGCCGTTCCCAGTAAGCAGTTGGGATCCATCCACCTCAATTACAATCCACCACGGCAGTTGGCTGAGTGCGGTTCATTATAGGTTAATACGGGATTAAGCTAATTAGCGATCATCAGCCAATTCTTGAATAAATAGCACGGCTGCGTCACTCATTGGCCTCTACCCCCGGGGTGCTCTACCCTTCCCACCCAGCAGAGGCCACTGTGGCCAAGCGCCTTCACAAGACCTTTGCCATCACAAGACATCTCTCAGACTCACAGTGACCTCAGCTTGATGCCGATTGGCTAGAACACATCTCACTCAAGATGACAGGGATCCCTCATAACCAACACCGTGGCTGTGCAGTAAATGGTGAAGTTCATGGTCATAGTGGGGCTGCAGACTGTAACGCTGTCAAGGGAAAATGCCCCGTTTCTCTCTCCATCAACTAACATTCAGACTAGTTAGGTGTGTCCAAGGACAGGCACTTAAAAGATAGATGGCAGGTGAGTGGATGAACCATCTGTCAGTCAAACTCTTACCAAAGTCACACAAGTGAAGTGTGAAAACATCCTTTTCCATTGAGAAAAAGCCTTCAGAGCCTTGCCCTTATTTTACTGATGGAATACTCTCCAGTTCTGACGTTATTAAGCTGACAAAAATTCAAAGACAAACTCAAAGACATATCAAACCTGATGAGATTTCTGGTCCATACTTTTATTTACAGGCGTCATCCAGATGGCAGACCATCTGAAAACAGGCTCCTGTGGCTCCGACAAAAATATTTCAAAGAAGGAAAAGATTTTGTTGTTGTTTGCACTAATCATGTTCTTTCCATTCCATGATAATTGTGTTTAAAGGGGCATTGCTCATGTTATATTTAAAAAAATGTGAGTCACATGGTTTTCTTTGTCTTTTTATTGTAAAATGTTGAGTAAGACATATGTAAATTACTACTATTTTATATTTACTAGCATTTTTTAAAACCAATATGGTGAAATAACATTCAAAAACTGGTTCAAAATTGAAAGTTGAATAAACACATTTAGAGCATATTGGACTGAGATTTGCAATACTGGCTTTCAAATGAGAAACGTGGATGTGTTTATTGTCCAAAATGAAAATATGTGATTAATAGTTAGAGAGAAGAATTACACGCACATCACGAAGGTGCAAGGCTATCAATGCAGCATCACTGAAAAAACATTTTTATTTTACTATTAATCATGATGTTCAACAAATCGTTTTTTGGGATATTCTCGTGGGAGATTGGATGTCAGACCGGTAGAGAAAAGATACTGACCTTGCAAGTTGAGTCATATCAGGAGAATCTGCAAGAAACAAACTGATTATGACAAACAAGCAGAAGGAAGTTGGGAAAAAGCATGAATACCTTATTTGCTCCCCAGGATTATAGGTTTTTATTATCCTATGTTTTGCAGAAAATGATGTGTCATGTCTGGAGTGGGTTGCCGGGCGGTGTAGCGGTTAGCACTGTCGTCTTCCAGACCAGATGAGACCAGAAAGGGGTTGAGTGGGTTGCGACCCGGCCCCCCCGATCCCTTAGCTTCCTGAAAATGTGGCTCCCTGAACGATATAGTTGAATAGCCCTGCACTTTATCTTGCTCTACTAAAAATATGTATTTTACCTTATCAAAGGCTCATGTGGTTAAGCATATTTAGGAAAAGAAAGGGTATCGGAGCGGAGGAGCTGCATCGGGACCCAGGATCAGTGTAATCCGGTGGCATTGTATTTCAGAGAGGCCGCTCAGATACAGACCTTTCACTCCAAAGAGAACGTTATTATATCTCCACTCTTTGAAGCTCTGGATCAACGTTTTCTCTGACTTTCTTCTGTCCAACAGATCGAGATGCAATTTTTTGCTATTTTTCTGAAGATGAATTAGACATTTTGTTGAAAATCACATGATAGTTAAAGGTATAGTGTGTATGAAGTATTTTAGTAAGATTGTACTTTGTTGAAGGCTGTTTTTGGACATTTTACCACGCTGGTGTTTTAGATGAACCACACCCGTCGCCATGGAGCTTGATGCTGATTGGTCCTGAACGGATCCTGCGGTTTGCAGAAACGTTTGTTGTGGATGACTTGTGGAAGAATAATTAAACTCTTTAAATGTACACACTGCCTTGTATTGGGATTATCATCCTCGAGTCTACTGGTCTGACTGTCCTCCGGGTCGACATCAGATCAAAGATTGCCGTCATATTTCAGATCTTTAACACACTACAAACACTTCACACTAAGATTCATCTGTTTGTAATAGTTGTGTTATAAACCCAGAGAAACTGTGGCAGAGATATTAAAGAGCCAAGCCTCTCGTGTGCCAGCTGAATGCTACCATGTGGAGGTAGAGGAGGAAGGCAGCGTTTCCTCACCCTTACCGTAATAATCCCCCTCTTCTTCTTCTCTGTCCTCGCACCACGTTTCACTTTCACTCCAGTGAGCAAAAATAATAACACCCCGCCTGGTGTAAACAGTCATTTGCAGGTACAGTAGCTCGCCGCTCACCGAGCAACTACAGGCACAAGATGGATGCGTTGACCAACGGAGGCCGAGAGGCTGCGTAGTCTCATCTCCCCTCTGAACACGACTAATGTCCCGTAAGGAAGCAGGTGTGTGAGGGGAGGCGGATACGTAAAGCTTAATGGCTCAGAAACGCCGGCTGACGAATCAATCTCCTCTCCCAGCCTCCGATTGTTTCCGATCCTTATTTTTGTTTCCACACCTCAAAAAAAAAAAACGCCTCGATGACTCACAGCCATCGCTCCATTCAACCAATAATCACCCTGGAAAATGTTCCGAGCGTCCAAATGGAGTTTGTTTCGTGCGGGAGATAAAAGGCAGCAGACTTGAACGCCCATGTCCCCTAATAACCTGCAGATCCACCAAACTGGAGCGACGTTATTGATTAAAGTTCACAGGCGACCGGTCTTTGTAGACAAAGGGGCTCCGCGAGTGGAAAAAAAATAAAAAAAAGAGTGCATTCAGGAGTGTTTGCAGGACGACTCCGAATCGCATTGTCTTTGCCGGTAATGGGAAGCAGCCTGCTTCGTTACACGCAGGGAAGTCAGGCGGGAGACAATTTGTCGAACGGAGAACAACATTTAAATAACAAAGCAGCCAAGAAATAGAAAATTATTTTGCAGAGGAAAAACTAATTGCATGGCACGCGGCGTTCTGACAGCACAGCACGAGTGTTTACACTCACAGTGTACAGTATATGTGCAGTTGGCAGTTAGGTAACACACACACACACACACACACACTCATCCTGGCATGCTTTAGTCTTGCCGAGATGTTTTAATATTGTGTGTAATATAAAAGACAAAGCTGTAAACAAGGAGTAACAAATCAAAGCGTCTGCATCAGAGGCAGTTTGTACAAGGCGCCACGATGATGATGAAACCGGTGTGAAATAATAAAATAAAATAAAAAAAGAAATCACTTTGCATTTCAACAGAGAATCTCGTGCAGACAGACGTGTTTGTTGTGTCGGTGTTTGTCAAAGAGCCACGTGAAGCCTGCGTGACCCGAGCTCAACCCTCTTAGCGTGAAGCATGGGGTCGGCCGTGGAGCCTGACAAATTACGTGTTGTCATAGAGACCTAAGATCCTAAGATCTCCCCCCCACCACCCCTACCCTTCCCTCCTCCCAGATCCACAAAGATCAACAACCTGATCCCAACACAAGCACATAAAAAATAAAGTTTCACAGACACAAACATCCTCGTTGGAATAAAGAAAGGAAAACAACAAAGTGAAAATCAATGACCGCAACAGACGCATTCTTGAAGTGTCAGGGGTTAAAAGGAGTCCTAAGGGTTGAGTGCACATGCTTCCAATTAGGTCTGGAAAAGGCAAGAGGAAACAGTTGATTTCAGAATATTACTGAAGAATGACTTTAATTAGCCGGGAGACTAAGGAGCCCTGAATACCACCATCGGCACCAAACAAGGCCAGACAGCATTAATCAGCAGCACCGACTCGGAGGAGGGGGGGTTAACTGCTGGAAACAAGACGTTTGTTTATCGCCGGCCTCCCTGATAAATCCGATGTGCCGACAACAAGTCGAGAGAAGAATGATGAAAGTGAAGCAGATGGAAGAGGCAGGCTTGTGTGAAGACAAACAAAGGGTTCGGCCCCGCTTGTCGCTTTTTTTTCCTTCTTCTTTTTTCTAACTCCGCAGCGGAAACCGCGCCATTGTCACCTCCGACTGGCACAGCTGGATTGTGACTGTTGTGACTTTCAAGGCATCAATCGGCTCATTTGAAAGGCAAATACAGCCGAATTGAATGTCAATATATCGCCCCACGCAAAGCCTCCTCTTATTAAGATGGCTCTGAATATTTCAGCATGCTGTGCTGTCGTGATGATCCTGATGTGGGGTAAATCATGCGCCGGCTTTTTGGGGATTTTGTCGACCAAAACTGAACTTATTGGCTCATTAGAATCTGCTAGTTCGTGGTTGTGTTTGAAATGAAGTGCTGGAGTGTTTTTGTGTGGAGACTAAAGCTTATGATCCACCTTAAATCAGAGTTCTACGATTTCTTTGAATTAATAAACATTAAAATGTTTCAAATTAATCTAAAAAGTGAATCTATTTTGGGAACTGATTTATCATTTTTATGAGGCAAGAATGTTTTCGGTTTTTCCTCATCTATAATTAGTGAATAATATTGAGGATTGGACTATTGGTTGGAGCAACAAGCTGTTTGAATGAGTCACTGAGGTATTTTCATGGGTAATCTCACTATTACTATACTATATTACTATACTACTGCAAGTTATACAAAACAATTAATCAACAGATTACTCCATACTGAAAAGGGGCACAAGTTGCAGTCCTATACACTTTAAAACATTTTTAATGCTTCATCTCAACAGTAAAATGCTTACACATTCACTGGTATTAATATAAAGATGTATATGACTTTTTTTAAATGTAGAATTTCCTCCCGCTCAATGCAAAAAAACCCCCCATAAAAGTCATATTCTTTGGTCCCAGAGATGCAAGGTCAGAGGTCAGTGCTCAAGTCAAAAATCTGACTAGAATTTCAACAGCCGCATAAAGACTTTTATTGAATCAGCCTATTACCACCTTAACAATGAATAAAACATAGCGAGAATTAAGGGGTTTTCTGTCGAAAACAGAAAAACTGCATGAGTGGAATTTCGAAGACGGGTGGGTGACTGAAAAATAAGCATATATCCTGCAATTCACCACAAGGTAAATGTTACCTACAAATAGCCACATCCGAAGATCACATTAGATGAATCTAAACACCACACAAATCTACAGCTAATATATGTTGCAAAACAGGTAGGTTGTGCAACAAACTGACACCCTAGTGGCTGAATGCTATCAAGAGCGTCTTCATTATTTCCAATGCACCTGTTCTTGTAATTTCATGGTTTTACTTACATGTAGCAAAAGGTAAGCTCCCTCAGTCACAAACCCAATCCAATCATCCACATATAAAGCACTTCCCTGATTTCTGTCTCTTCCTCCTGCAAGGTGGAACGCCAATCATCACTTTATCAATACGGGGGTTTTAATATGCACCGCGGCAGCAGCCGCTCCCCCCCCCGAGAGGCGCTCCGCTCTCAAAACAAGCCGTCTGAAACTAACTTCCCGTCGCATTCACATTCTGCCGACTTAACCAGGTAGATTTCTACCTGAGAGGAGTCGGAGTAATTATGCTGCAATTACCGAGCCAGTGGAGGAGGCAGAGTATTAGAACCATTATGGGGCTCTGACAGATTCGCCTTAATTGATTGATGCACAGCGACGATCTGGTGATTAGCATGCTGTGTGCTCACAGGAATCATCTCACATGAAAGTGCAATGCTTTCAGCCAGCACGCTCCAGCGAGCGGGGTGGCACCTCGACGCTCCTGCACGGGGGAGGGTGTTAATAAATCCACAAATGTTCTAGTGTTGCCCTCCTGTATTCATGCAGGTGTGTCTTTGTGAATATGCTACGTCTATTATGTATAATAACCAGCGGGGCTGCCGGCAGAACGCTCTCTCTCTCCCTTCGCTCGGCTTCACACGCTTCATTCACACTTAAAAACCCTGTACTTTTCTTTGCTTTTCACTTAAATAGCTTTTGTCTCGTAAGAATGATCGAGGAGCGAGTGAGCCGAGAGTGATTACAGAGGCGTAGTTAAAAATGTATGATTATACGTGCATAAAAGAGGACATGACGTGAAAAAAAATGGATTTTTGTTTCGGCATATAACTCTTAATGATGTTGAGTTTGTCTTGTCATTGATGAAGGATGACTTAATCATGATAATAAACAATCTGACAAGAAGGTCACGAGCCATGTTGGAACCAGTGGAGGCGGCGTTGTTTTCGCTGAGTCGTCAGGAGCCGCTACAGCTGACGGTTCAGCTCAAGTGCATGTGGTCAACGGGGTCAAAGTATCAGGTGATACCGTGGCACGCTGTTGTGAAAGGAGTAGTTCCACTTTTTTTGGGGGGGAAAGGCACTCGTTTGTTTTCTCGCCGACAGTTGGATGAGGAGATTCATACCACATGTCTTTTCTGCTAAATATGACGCTCCAGGCAGGAGATGGTCGGCTTAACTGAACTGGACTCAACGTCCGCCTCGCTGAACTGTACGGAGCCCACACAGACGGCCCGTCCTTCTCCATATAGTTGGCCTTTCACAATAAGATGTATTTATTTAACCCTGTGCTCATTTGAAATAATAATTCACAATTAAAAGCTGGTGTTCTATTAATATATACGTGCAAATCGACACGGCTCTGAAAACATGTCAGAATAAAAGACTCTAGAAGGCTTTTATTTTGAAACCGAAAGTGTTGAGTTAAAAGTAAATATTTACCGTTGCCAAGTGACATGTTCTACGGATACAGATATTACAACTGTAGAATTGTTGCCTGTGTGATGTCAATATACGATCATAAATCAAAAGATTATTTTGACCGTATGTTTGCTTCTTGCCAGGAAGTTGCCAGGCAACCACTAAGTACAAACAAACAATCAAAAAACTAAATATAACACGTCGATTACGTGAGCTTCGCAGGTGCTGCCGAGTAGATTTTGTTACCGGATTTACACTAAACCAAGTGAAACGTTTCCTGGCTTCAGTTTAACAGACATGAAAACTGCTCCTTCATCAGAGCTGCAGGGCAAAGGTCGCACTACTGTCATAAGAGTCAATGCCAACAAATCAACAACCGATAGTTCCTCAAAATGATCAAGCCAAGTCTAATAACTCTGTATAACCTGGAAGCCCACCAGGACACAAGTGACATACAGTAAGCAGCCGTATCCCCCCCGTCCATGTGCACTTTGTCCTACATATTTGTATATATCTCAGAAGCAGCGGCTCCTCGACGCTCAACTGCTTCCAGATGTGGAATGCCGGAGATAATCTGTCCTTTTGGATCTCAATGGGAGCGGGGTGTCTCGCAGAAGCTGGAGGTCCGGATCCAGCTCCCAGACACACACACACACACACACACACACACACACACACACACACACACACACACACACACACACACACACACACACACACACAGTGCATCACAAAAATTACATTATCAGGTGGTATATAATTACAAGTGGAGCTTGGAGAAATGATGTTGGACCCAGAAGTAATTATTGATTTATATTGATATGCAGCACATCCCTATATGTATCCATTGATATATTCTGCAGGAAAACTAATGAAGACGCATTATTTCATGAGACAAAACCCATTTTTTGAACTAAAATATGCACACACAACACGCTTTCCAATTGAATTCCAATAGAACACACACACACACACACACACACACACACACACACACACACACACACACACACACACACACACACACACACACACACACACACACACACACACACACCAAGACAAATTACCCCCTTGTGGGTTTTTTTTCTTTATAGTGAATAAGCCCTACATACTACAAACACTGTCAAGATGGTAAATACGTACTCTCCCCCACTATTTCATACTTTGATTACTATTTATTCATTCCGGTTTATAGCTTTGTGGTGTTTGGCTGATAGTAAACAGATGCTTTGGGAGACATGGAGCAGATAGGGAACCCTGGGAGCGCTGAAAACGGGACGCTGTTTAAAAAAAAAAATGCGAGAACAATGCCTCTTTAATGTGCATCATCAACAACACCCCACATTGCAAACATGTCTGAGCGATTGCGTCGGCTAGCTGGACTAGAAAACATCTACAAGCACAGCGACGCAGAGGAAACATCTCTGGATGTTTAGAAAAAAACGCTATAGACGTGGGTTTTGTTTGGATTCCGAGGGAAAATATGCAGTAAAGTGTTTCATTACAGTTCCAGGACCTCCAGCTGGAAGGTGTCCCATAGCCTACATACTAGTCCTGTACGCTGGCAACACAGCAACCCAAGTATGTATATGGCAACGGAATAGAGGAGAGACAGGCGACGCGTCATCCAATCAGTGTAAAAGGTCTCCAGACTGGAAAAAGTGTCCGAAATAATTATCACAGAATTAGTGTCATTACTGTACATGTGGGTATTTTTCTGGCCACAAAAACAAAAGATTGGCGTTTGTCCGAGAAACCGATCATGTTCAAATGTCGTTCCAGCGTTTATGGATGACTTAAAGAGGGGAATAGCAGTCTGAGTTGTCTCCAGAAAAAAAAGAGAAAAAAGAAGCCTGAAAATACGTCTACGGCCTCAACCAACCTTTTACCTTGTACGTGCGAGGCGGCCATGGGAGCCGAGGGTTCTCTTGTGGAAGAGGAGGCAACGTGTCATCATGAAGTGTAACAAGCTCACGTTTCTCCAAACAGTCTGCTTCTGCTTGAGGGAATGGAAGCGTTTAGCGAGAGAGAGGAGAGAGGAGAGAGGGGGGGAGAAAACGGTTTGGATTCCAGAGCTCGTGGCTCATTGTTGTCTCTGCAGAAAGCATAGATTTGGGGCCCCGTTGCAGTTACCTCAAAAGGTTAAAAAAAAAAAGTCTAAATGCCAAATACTCGGTGGGAAATTATCCAGAACCGAGTAGATGTGGTTTGACTTACAGTAAAACTTTTTCTGGTTGTGAAATCCAGCCCTTCCATGGCCGTTTTTTAATCTTTTATAAGATGTAGATGGCTCGCTATTTAGGATAACATTGGCTGCATATTCGGCATCCCCAAGAGGTCCTCCAGCCCTCCACGCCACCTCTTTTAAGACCTTTATAAACTCCACAAAGGACTCTAAACTCCTCTTTCCTCGCTCCCTCAACGCGTTTTCCACGCGTCCTATCGCGTCGACTCATCGGATCCCTTCTCTCTCCTTCCTCTCACCGAGATGTGAGGAGCGCTGCCCCGGGTCCCTGGCCTCGCAACAAGCGCTTTCCTTGTGAGGCTCTGTTTGCTTTGCGAGGTGTTTTCTCACATAGCAGCGTTTGGCGGGCCGTGCCTCGCAGATCACACCTCTCTGTGTGCGTGTGTTTGGGAATACTCGGCATGGACTAGTGAATTCGTCTATAGTTCGTGCACATTCTTAATTGCTCGACGCGCAGCGTGAGCCAAGCATTTGTTTACAGTGCCGAGTTGTGTGTAGGAATAGGAGTTGTCCCCGGGGCGGTGCGCACCTCGAGCCTCGCTCGCCGGGTGACTAATGAAGCGAGGCATGCCTGCCTTCCTGTTTTCTCAATCAACAAGCATTTAAGGGAAATCAGCAGGTCTTTACAAGGCGTTATTAGAAAGACTAAGAGGAAAAACACCATCCACCTCAAGTGCTCTCGAATGAATACCGGGAGAAAGTGCTCGGAGGAAATGTGCTGCCAGGGTGATCGTATCCAACACAAAATGTGTTTAGCTGGAAATTATGAATTTATATTTAAAATAAAAGGTGCTACAGTGAGTAGACACTTTTGGAGGAATAGATGATAAATCCTTGATTCAACATTTCAATACAAATCCTATCTCTTTGTATTGACGGTAGCGGAGGTACATCATGAATCACACTTGATGTGAGAAGTAGCAAATAAAATAAAAAAATACAATATATCTGGAATTCAAGCACATATTCTCCAGTCGTGCCCTTTTCATGGTGTTTTATGTGCTTAGCATTCACAACAAAGAGCTGCAGTTGGAACACAGACTTCTTTTCGCCACCGAGCTGCTCCACATGAAGAACTGTTGGAGCGCTCGGTCGACGCCACAGGTATTATTCTTATTTTTTTTTATCAGACAACCCGAGTTTTGTTCTGTACTTCTCGAAGCAGGAAAAAATCCATCAAAAGTATCACTCGTTACACTTTCACCCACCGCAGTGCGTCAGGATTAATAAACGCATTTTACGCTCAGTCAACCGAGACGCTGATAATACGTCTTACAGCAAATCATATGACACATTTAGTCCCGTAGCATTTTTTTGGGTTATTACACGTTTGCACAGAGCCAGCTGTAATATCGATTTGGTCCTCGCTGCCGACCCCTGACCACGCTGAAGGTCACGCTGCTTATTGATTTTGTTTCAAAATGTTGCCACACGCTATTGGCCAGTGACTCAGAAAAAGACATTTATATACTCTGCTAATTTAAAATGCACTGTTGTACTGTACAACCCACTGGGCTCGGAGCTGTGGAGTTGATGGATAGAAAAGTATTCATTTTTAGGACGATACAAATGGTGAGTTAGAACATATAAGCTGAAAAATAATGAATGAGATTGTCATATCGGTAAATATTAACATTTGTAGGTACTTATATCATCTTCCTGCAGCCAGGTGTCGACAATATCACAGACATTTTTCATCTCGACTCTAGACTAAACAAACCAGAGTCCTCATTAACAAGCATGCATACTGTATGTGTCTCGGTGAGGAAAAATAACATGACATCACTCCCGGGTGGAGGTTTCACCCGACAAAATAGCATCGGCGTATTATGTATGTTTATCACACCTGCCCACTCGACGGCCCTGGCCTCCCTCAAGACGTCCGAGGCGTTCAGAGATGTTAGCTTTTCCCAGACTCAATCTCGGGACGCTGAGCGCACAATGACCTGAGGGACTGGATTTCCCCAAGATTGTCTCCGAGGCGGCGGAGCAAGGCTGTGCACAAGCACCTATTTTTCCTTATCTCCACTCACATATAAAAATACATTTTCTCCTATATTAAACTGCTTTTTTTATTGGAATCTTTCATCCCCCGCCCCCCCCTTGCATCCAATCCAGTTCAGTCAATCCCGCAGCCTCTGATGTAGCCGTACAGGAGCGTTTTGAAAGCACAGACGGACTGATGCAACAGGAATCACAGCCGCCATGACCTCCCTTCTCTCTCCTCTTGCACACCAACTGGTTGGAACCAGACGAGGAGGAATTTCAGAGACCAGAGCAGAGATCACATTGCATGTAGATGTAGTTTTTGAGCGAACGCTGATACCGGCCTCACGCTGGCTGCAGGCTTTCACAGGGTTGGCCCGGCAAGCGCTTATGCAACGGGGGGGGGAACAGAAAACATCGAGTGCGACGGGCCAAGAGACTCCCACTCAAAGTCCGAGCACCCTTAGCACCGATGTTCCTCATGCAAAAAGTATACAACAAGTACACAACTACGTGTGCCAGATCATTGGAGCTTTTTTTACCCACATCAAGACCAGAAATGCCTCCAACAGCATACTGGATCGGGTATCGGCCAGTGTGCAAGTCTATGCACTGATCTGATATAAGCTGGTCCTTTATCAGCTCATTCAGGCTACGCATGTGTCGCTCGTTACCCGGTGGTGATGATCCGTAGAACGTGCAACTCGCAGCAAACACTGGCATCGGTACCCGCTATCAGCTGTTTCCCCACATCAGTTATGGGAATCTGTATCGAGAAGGAAAGAAAAAAAAAAATTGGATCAGAAAATCTCCGGGGATCATATAGCACAAGTTCCCATTTTAGAAACTGCCCACACATTTTCCTTCGCCTCTTTTTTTTCCCCCCCACACCCCGAATATCTGTTTTCTGTCTCACCCTCTGTCCGTCTGTCAGCTCTCTCCCTCAAGCCTCTCTCTCTGAACACACACACACACATATATATATACTGTATATATATAAATATATATACACGCACAGGACTTTTCCTGTACTCGACTCCCCTTCCCAGCAGAGTGATGCAGCTTTGCTTTTATGAGATACCAGAGTTGGGCTTGCGGCAGGATGACTGACTGGTTTGTAGAGAGGACAGAGGAACCATTTTGTGCTCCGCCGCCTCGCTGAATCCCTTTTTAAAATATTCATTCATAAACTCCTGGAGCCTTTTCCTCCACATCAAACACTGGACCCATAGGAAAAGCACTGAGCCGATGCTTTCAGAGGGAAAAACAAAAATACAGAGTCAACAGGGTGAAGACCAAAATTAATCTAAATATTTATGTGCTAAATATACTCTTGATGTATTCATTGTGTTTTTAGGGAAATGATTTGGACCCAAAGTGAGTCAACAGAATAAGAATTTAGGAAAAATATGCAAAAGCTGTCAAAACTGCTTACTCCATTTGCGGAGCAGCTGTGTTTATCTCGGAGAAATTGTTCAAAACAATTATTAAAAAAAGAAAAAATGTTCGAAGGAATGTCAAGAAATAAAGCATTAAGCTAATTGTGATGGTGAAGTTAAAACACTGGGACGTCGTCAATTTCATCATCTGGATTTGTTTCTAAATCCATCAGTAAGTTTGTCTTCTGAGTAACTCATAAAAAAAACTTTATTGATTTACGAAAATGGGTTGAAAACATCAAATATTTTGGCCAATGAGGACTTAGCAAACATCTCTATTACCCAATCAAAAGCAGCATCAACGATGTAAACAGGAAGTCAAGATAGGATCACAAAAAGTCAGAATTTGAAGTGTGTGATTTAAAATAGTCCCACTTCACAAAATGTACAATAACATGTCAGATATGTCAACCATGTGATGTCTTTTACTCCTAACAGTGGCGGTTTCTGGGCACAACAACTGCACTTAGGAACTACTTTGTGTGGTGCGACCCCTTGTGAGCTCGAGAGGTGTATGATGGATTTGCCCCCCCCTCCCCCCCCTTCGGTTTCCAGTAAGCAGCTTCTGGCTACAGCGACACATTTACCGTACAGATGAGAGCGGTGCAACAGGCGCCTGGTGTTTAATATTGGCGATCAGATGATGTGGCGTAGAAATGTCCTTTCATGCATGCGCTGAACTGATGTGTGTGTGTGTGTAGCCATTTGAACTGCATTTTTACTCGACGACAAAGCAAAAGTTACAACACCTTGCTGTTTTTTTAAAAACACAAAGTATTTCATCTTTTTTTTTTTTTCTCGTCTCCCCACAAAAAGCCTCTGTGACATCTCGAATGACACCTAAACTAACTCCTCGCCGGCGCAGAGTGCACACTGCCTGGGAGGTGGTGGTGTCTCTTCGCAGAAAATATTACGTTGGCCGCACTGAATGTCACGATTAATAGACCTCGGCATGACAGATTTATGAGCGCGAGAGTGGGCCAGGCGCGGAGAAAAGGAAGGAGGAAATGGAGGAGGAAATCAGGAGTGATTGTGATTAAAGCGAGGTCCAAGATGAAAGGAAGTAATGCATGAGTGTAAGAGGGGAGCACAGCAGGGGGGAGGGGGCAGTGAACCGGACTCACTTTTAAGCAATTAAATGTATGCGTCCAACAAGCTTGTGTATCTATGAGAAGAGTTGGTATAAAAGTGGGATGCGGCCTCTGTCAAATCTCCGTTTTGTTGTTTTTTTTCCTTGTTCCTGAAAGCACCTTGGCCTATTTTTTATCCACGGCGTCAACACAGTTCGTCACGGCAGGGGCACCAAACATGCAGGCTGCCAAAACATCCCATTCTGGATGGGGAGGGCTATTAGAAACCCCCCCCACCCACCACCCCCTTCCTCTTTCCTCCTCCTCCTCCTCCTCCCTGCAGACGCCATAAATCACCCGATGTCTCCTCGAGGTTGACCTACTGACGAACCACGCTGTTAAAAACGTCATTTAAATAGCTAAAGCAGGGGGCCACACACACATCTCACACGGGTCATTAAGTATTAATACCTCACTACTGTACTCCTGCAGCTAGTTAAATAGAAAATAAAAAGTTCCAATCTGGCAACCGCATGAAAAGGCACGTAATATATATGGATCAATACGTTTCTACGCTCGCTTATGGAGCAAATGCTACCGTATATTTCATTTGGATGCATTTGCCTGCGAGTGTTTTTGTTGTGGCGGATAGGAGGAGTTCAGGTGGGTCAGCATCAAGTCATAGCGGGGAGGGGAGCTGAGAAACAACAAGTGAGTAAAAGTCAGAAAAATAGACACAGCGAGAGACACTCGTAGAGAAACAAACAGAAGAAGAAGTTGGGGGGGAGGAGGGCAGAGGAGTGAAATAGCAGACTAAAGCGTCCTGAGGCGAGGCCGGCAGGAAATGAAGTCAACAGTTTTAGAGAGATGAGAATGGGAAAAGCAGCTGTGGGGCTGCAGTGCTCCCCCCCCCCCCCCCCAAACCTGCGAGCCCTCCGAGGGTCGACCCGGCTAACACCACATGGTTAATGAGTAAAACCAGAAAACGGACTGTAATTAAACGCCGTGCTGCTGGCTTTCCTCGTGCAACAAACGCCGTAAACTTTTGACACGTAAGCTACAGAAAACCAACAATACCGACGTCAAGGACTGCAAGGTGCTCATTGTGATTGATGCCGACTTACCAGGGGACAGATTTGAAAATAGAGGCTTACAAGAATGGAAATAAGTGTGGAAATACAGATATGCACGCATTGCTGGCTGGGATAATTGGACTATTAGACTTTGTAGCAGTAAATCCCAGCTTAGGAGTTTTCATTAATCAAATTCCGAGGTAAACACTTATGCAAATGTCACTAGATTACAGTACACAAAAAAAAAAAAAATGCATCCATGCTGTCTCTGGTGTAAAGCGAATGGATTTACTCCATTATTTATTTATTTTTCTTACATTCTCTGCCCTTGATGTAAAATGTCCACAATGCAAAGAGGATTAATAACTACTGTTTGTAGCATGAAACAAATACAAATAAAAAAAAGTCCCAACAAAGAGTGGAAGAATGGAGGGCTGGTTAGAGGATGAGCCCACACAGATGGTGCTGGGACTGAGCGAGGGCTGATTAATGATTCATCTACCTTGGCCACAACACAGAAGTTGCAAACATGAGGCCCGGGAGGAGAGCCACTTCAAACTCCGGCAGAGAAAGGAGGAACGCGGGCGAATATGCCGTCATTCAGCGTGCTCACTGGACCTCGTGCACATTGTACCCTTAAGTGATGGAACAGTGAAAGAGAGAGCTTTTTAAGGCCTCAAAGAGACCTTGCTTTAAGTGAGTGAGTGAGTGGGCGGGTGAGTGTGTGTGTGTGTGTGTGTGAGAAGAAGATTGAACACACATAAAAAGGAAAGATTTTTTTTTTGATTTACTTGAACTGATATAAAAATGCTTCAGTTGATTAAGAGGCTGTAAACTAGATAATACACATCTTTTTTATACATTTCCTAATGAATATGTACAAAACTATACAGTACAATAAATACATGTTTAATTTCAGTTGAAATAACACTATTATTATGTACTACTGTAGGTTTAAAAGTACACAGACTTTTATTTATTATTTCAGGACAATGCACGTTAATGAACATATATAAAAGTACACGTAAATGTGCCAGATTATAGCCCAGGGGCTTAGTGAAGTCTTGGACTGTTTGGTGGACAAAAAAATTTGGGGGGGGAAATTTTGTCAATATTTTGCAATTTTCTGATTTTACTGGCCAAACGATAATGGAATAATCATTAGTTACCTGTAATATATCATTTATGTTCTGTTCTTCGGCTCTATTCATATTTTGCCACTTCGTCGCCTCCACTTTGTAGCATTGTTAGCATATTAGCTTGTTGACATCCTTAGCCGTTCCCTGGTCGTTACCCTCTATGCAAAATACTTTCAAACAATCTAATTAGAAACTCATCTTTAATATGGATTAGTATCCGAGTATGAACTTTTTATCGGGAGAACCTTTCATTCCTCCTGCTTTAAAAAGCTGCAGCACTGCTCGTGACTGAAGAAGAGTTCTCCATCAGAAACTAGCTCAGCCGCTTCAAGAAGGAAGGCGTTTTTTCAGTTTGAAATCCACAAATAATCAAAGATACATTTGCCTATTTTCCCCTGATGATTAAAATCCAACGCCTCAAGCAGTCGAGGTGAAAGGCTCCTACTTCAGTTGGAGGATAATGAAGCCACAGTGGATTGTTTTTTTTTTTCCGTTACAGCTTCTGTATCATTCATCCGACAGCAGCAGAGCCGAGGTGATTACGGCCGGAGACTGAGAACGCATCACGATGTGGCCGTTCCAGGTGAGCATGCAGCGAAACAAGGCGTTGTGGGAGGGAGAGCGGGGGTATGAGGGTGTTTTGTGTGTGGGGTGTACATTTGCGGTGGTGGGGGTTCATATAACAGATTAAAATCAGAACATAAAGACATTCCACATGAACGAGAGGGGATCAGACTCCGGCCGACGTTTGATGGACTGTCATAACACTTTGGGTGCGATTGCCCACCTGTCACAGGAACGCTGGCAGGAACGCTTATACAACGCTGCTAACATAATAGGATTCCTGTTATGTATTTTAGCTGCGCCCTCAATCACTTTTCACTATTATTTACCTCTCTACGTATCTTAAGTGCACCTGCCAAACGCAGCACAGCCCCCCGGTGTGCAGCCGTGTCAGGACAAGCCTCTCGCTGCGTATACCTGCATCGATCCCGAACATATCGCAGGCTATTTACACTGATTTATGACTCCCTTTTTCACCACACGTTAGATTCCCACAGCTCTCAGAAGATGACTGCAGTCTGTCTCCTTCCTTCTCTCTTCTTCCTCTCCCTTTCCATCTGGTCTCACCATTGGCTTTTGTTCAAACGGAAGAAAAAAGCTGCTAAAACCAATAATCTCGCTCCGTCAGCCCCAGCGTGGAAAACGCCAGACGCCGGCATCTCGGCTCTCTATCACACGAGCGACAGTCGGGCCTTTTCACCTCCTCATGTTTAAAGAAAAGTGTGCAGTTTTATGGGAACTAAAAAGGATTACACTGAACTTTATTCGCCCTAAACGGGAAAACAGTGTTTTGATTCCAGATTCTTGGAGCCAACAACCTGAACTTGAGTCAAATCTAGCCAAAAATCTGCTTACACAGCAGTTTAAGTTTCACTGATATCCTGATGTCCATGTGTTTTGAACTTTTTAACTGTTTCACCACAGACAGATTCTCCTCACTCTCAATGATGGATGAGGGAATGAAATTAATAAAATCAATAAATCCATACGTTACTGATGATTAATTGATTTCTTTGTTGAAGGAAGTCGTTCCAGTAAGATCCACCTTAAAAATAACCCTCATTAAAGTCCAATGAAATCTGCTTCATTTTTTTCAAGATTCCATTTAATTTTTTTCTTGACAATTCATTTTTTTGATCATATGATCGAGTTATTGTTAAAGCAAAGATCTAACATGAAACATGAAATCCTCTTGTAAGATGAGCCGTTCCTGTCCGATCCCTCGGGTGCTTTTGGACAACGAAGAGGCGACCCCCCTCCACACGTCTTGCGTCTCGTGCATCGACGCAGACAGCATAGGAGATAAGCGGCGTCGCGGAAATCAAAAGGGCCCTGGGTGCTGCTTTCGGATTTATTGAGCGAGTATCTCGATGGCATCGGCTGGAAGGAATGCCGAAGCTGCAGCACGCCAACAAAAAAAAAGCATCTCTCTTTACGCTATTATGAATAAAACTACCATTCAGATCTAGTTACTTATTGATCCGGGGTTCTGTAACGCTGCCTCCACTGAAAAGATACACTCTAGTTTGTGCTGCTGACCAGCTACGGCTGAATGAATCGGTTGCTTTCAGAGCCGGGGTTCTGTAAGCCACGGAGCACACTGGTCCTCATACAGTACTCCTTCCCGTCTGCGTCGTATCAGTAAGCAGGCAGGAAATTGGAAGCGACAGAAAGGTGTGTTTGAGTGAATGCAGGTCATTTTTATCGATGTCAGACATGGAGGGAATGAATAGGGAGGCTGACATAGGGCCCTTGGGATCCCCCTCTTTTGTGGTTTCGATTGGAGGAAGAGGCGTATGGCAGATCTATACAGCCACACCGGACAAGTGTGTGTGTGTGTGTGTGTGTGTGTGTGTGTGTGAGACTCAGTAAAGTTTAACACTAAAGCCTCGGCGCTCCCATCGGGACCCGAGGGATCAAACAAAGGAAACCAGTGGGCACCCAGGGGACTCTAATAAAGTCCCATTTCAAACACACACGTAAAGTGACAGTACAGACACACACACACACACACACTTGCGCCTCACTGATCACTGGGTCGTGTCAGGGTGCGGGAAGCGGACGTGTTGTGTCTGAAGTTCTGCTTTTTTATGGCTGGTACACTTTTAAACGGACATCCTCCTTTTCAGGGCCATTGTAGCGTAACAGCACACACACACACACACACACACACACACACACACACACACACACACACACACACACACACAGTTACAAAATACTGACTTGAAGAAAATCTTAATCCTGCATCTGTCATGCTGGCAGATTATGCAAAGTGTGCCGCCTCACATCACGAGATCTGCAAGTCTGCAACCAAGTAGCTCTGGGCGATTATTCAATACAATCATTTATTTATTTTAATGGAATCATATTGTGATGAAATACAACACCTGCCAGCATCCGACAGCAGACACAGTCAGCTGCAACTAGTTGTCTTACAAAGCGGATCATTTGCTAAACAGCCAGACATTGTTCTTCTTGTGGTAGAGACCAAAATAATAGCTAAAAAGTTGGATTTATGGTTATTAGATTCATTGTTCTGAAACATGTTCCTTATTTAAACCGCTGTGTCACTTATGTTTGGAAATTTGCGGGTAGGGAGGATGAAATGGGAGGTCTCCGTATTGAAATCCATAGATTCAGTATCTCCTTTCCTGCACTAATATGAACCCACTTTAATCAAAGTTAAGCTTCCCATTGTGACACACGCAGAAGAAAGGGGAACATTAGAAAGCTGCCTTGTAGTGAGGCGGTAAGCCGATGAGTCATTGGTCTGGGGAGATAAGACGTGAAGGGATTATATAGCATTACAGGTCAATGAGGAGAAACCACCGATCATGTATGACATGGAAGACCATCAGGCCTCCTCACTCTCCCTCCAAGTGTCACCTTCCCGACAGCAGTCGCCCCTCCGTGTGATTTACCTCACTCGCCGAAACCTATTCCACTGCAAAGTTCAAACTGCTGAAATTGAATCCTGCAAATCTCCCCTTTCCCTCCCTCCCTCCTCAGCTGTGGCGCATGTTCGACACGTACGTGAACCAAACCACGTACGCACACACGCATGTAACACGGCGGGGCTCACGGGTACGTTTCACGTCCAGATCGGCGGCGCTGCTAAATGTCACGGCCTTGCTCTCTGCAACCTGCAGCCGAACCAGACAGCTCCGAGACAAAACAATCCGCCGTTATTAATGAGGACGTTTTTCACCTCACTCGGAGAGGTAAATATACCTTGTGAATGTCAAGCCGTGTGGGCTGCTTCAGAAAAAAAAGATCCAGGATCAAAGAGGGGTCGGTGATTGGGTTTGACGTGAGGACAGCCCTGAAATAACAACAATCAGGAGGCGAATCACCACCACAAATTGTACTCGAGTCTGTCTGCTTAATAAATATCCCTGTGGAAGATGCTAAACTATGCGATTGTTTTCAAAGGGAGCATATGATGGGATTAATCAAACTAGCACTTAATACATCTGCCTTTTAAGCCTTTTGTTTGGTCTGAAGTAATTGGTTCTTAGCCCATTTACTCTGCAATCTGGCGGGTCGATGTTAATGCTTTTATCATGGTGAACTGCTGAGGGCGATACGTTTAGATGGTTCCATGAGGAACCTTGTTAAGACACGCGTCTTAATCCAATATTGGAGAAACATTGGTAATGGGACATTGACATTTTGAAAACTTATTATATACGTATTTTTTTATTGGTGCAAAAACAAAAACAGCAGTGACCTTACAGGTGGTGCAACAATAAGAAGAACATGGGAGGAATACTCAAGAAACGATTAAGAAAACAAGCTGACGGAGGTTGACATGATGCATAACAAACTAGCAGAGCATAAAAGGGATAATAGAGTCATAATCATTCGAATAATTTAATCTTAATTCATTTAAAAAAGAGACAGCAATGAAACATGATAATAATAAAATAAGGATAATATTAAGAATAAATTATCCTTGATCACCAACAATCATTAACTCGTCTATCTTCTTTAATTTGAGTGCTTTTTTTGCAGTTTTGGATTGTTTTAAATTTGCTGAATCAAATACATATGAAAAAAGGTTGGATTGTGTTCATTTTGACCATAAATAGTGACTGTTGTTATTTAAATGTCTCCTTAAATGACGACAAATGACCTTCTGGGTCTATAATGGTATGGGACTTTTTTTTTTATCAAAACGATAGACTCCTTTTTTTAAGAATTATATGATGCAGAAAAAATGTGGTCCGCCCGTTCCGGTTTAAGTTTGAAATATTCACATGCTGTCAGATGAGATTCCAGCTGAAGTCAGAAACCAGGGTTCATTCTGGCAAGATGATTAAAGACTTCTGTGCGTTTTCTGCCAGTGACCTTTTGCCCCCAATGTTCCAGTTAATGAGACGGAGAGATGACATTATTAGGAAGCCAAATTGAGGGTGCTTTTTAATCGTGGTAGCATATATCTTAATTGCTGCTGCCAGTCCTTTTAGTTTTCTGATGGCCCTAAAATTCACGTAGTTGTGGGTTGAAATATTCACGGAAAAGACAAATAAAGGGCATAAACCATGAGAAAAACTTGCAGTGAGGGATGTATTTTTTAACATGTATATAATCTCCTTCTGTGGGGTCTAATGGAGGAATCCCTCTACATCCAAACTCTCCATAATAAGGGGGTCCATGCTGATTCATGGTTTGGGTAAAGCACTTTCCGTCACCCGTTTACCTCCCTTGGAAATCGATTGTGCATTCCAACTCCCCTTTCAGCTCCCACCCCCCAACATATTCCTTTTGCTGGAAATGTTTGATTTTGGCAATAAATAAAAGGGAGTCAAGTTTCCGACGCTGCTTCCAAACGGGGTGGAACGTTACTTGGTTTCTGACGGGAGTGGCATGAAACTGGAGGCCTCTGGGATACGGGAAAGGTTTGGATTGTCTTCCACGCTTCTCCTTGTCAAGAACCATCTCTTTAAATATATTGTGCTTTTTTTTCCTTGCGTCCATCTGGGAGCTGAGTAGTTCTACAGAGGCTCTGCGTAATCTCTTTTGGGGATCGCCTATCAGGCGGTGAGTGGATTCTGGACTCAACCTGAGGTCTTTAATGAAGTTAACGACGTCCAGTTTTTGATTGATGGATTCGGGAACACTGGCCTGTATGTCAGCGGTGTTTAGATCGTCGTATCCGAGGATCAGTCACTTTATTTCCCTCTTTGTCAGGTTTAGAGGTTTTCCTCCTCCATTGCGCACCACTAGTCGTTTTTTAAAGCATTGTCAAAGCTTTATGGACAAAAAAACAACTCAAATTGTTAACATGGACAAAATACATCAATCATGCTTTTCCACCAAGGCAAGTTAGTGCAGTCGTTTCCTCCTGATTCCACCTCCGAGCTGAACCCACGGCATCGATCTTCTCATCTCAACCAGAAAGCCAAAAATCATGTTTCCCAAAAGCGTTGGAACTATTCCTGTAGGTGTTTTGTTGCAGCACACTTTCTCTTTCCTTTTTTTATTCGGAGCAAACTGAAGTAGCAAAGTGTATGTCACCGTACTTCAAGTCAGAAATCAGGATGTCCTCTAGATCTCACCCGATGACGTTTTTGAAAAAGCTATAAAACACACACCTGAACCCACGCGACCTCACACACAGACCATCTCCTCAAACACGCACACACAGTATGTACTCTGACCTGTTGTCTGGTACCGAGCTGACTGTCCAAGCGCCTCATGGGACAGCAGCAGCACGCCCCAGCGTTTCACATTGCGTGAGGCAGTGACTGCACACTCGGCTGCATCTGGAATTGCTCTTAAATCCAGAGACCCCGGCGTCGGGACTACTCAGTTTCAAATTCAGGTCTTTTTTATTGTCTATTGGATTTCTATGAAACACACGTTCATCGTAGAAATATGTCCCTCAGTAAAAATATAAAAAAATATAGACACCACGGGTAAAATGATAGAATAATCGAGCTGAAATGCAATAAAGAAACAAAAAGGCTATTTTGCCCAAAATCACAAGTTGACATAAAGTGACTGATGACAGCGGCCAAAGTGCCCAAGCCCCTGACAAAACTCTGCAAAGAGAGGGTGAAAGTTGCAGCGAGGACAAAGTGGCGAATGTATTTTAGTCGGGGTCACCTGATCTCTGCTGAGCATTTTGCTTCACCGCACGAGTTAGTGGAGGCGAAGCGCAGATCGATCCGGAGTTGTCATACTTGTATTCTCTTAGGCTACACCAAACGTCCCGCCGTTTGTCAAGGGCAGGAACACATTTGGCTGGCGTGTACCCTAGTTTTCCTCTGCTGAGTGCTTTGAAGGAGAGCAAACTGCTCAAAGCACTACGCTCTATGAGAATGTGCCTCGTGGAGGGAACCATTATATCACGTTTCAACAGAGCACAATGATCTGAACTGCAATATTTGATACATATGGCAATAAATCACATCCCACTTCTTTTTATTTTTTGATGATACCATTATATTTTACATGTGGAGTCCTTAGCTGGTAAAATGACTATATATATGCTTAAAAAATATAGTTTTGAATTACTCCTGGTGATGTCAGTTCCTCCCTGTAGGTATAAAAACCGAGGCCGCTCCAGGCCACGGTGACATTTTCACAGGCGAAGATTACATTAGCAGTCCACATCGATCAGATCCATCTTTAAACCGGCCCACCTTCCCCACTAGCCCAAGGCCACATGGCTTGGTAACAATGAGAGGCCTATTACAGTACAGGGATGGTCATAAAACCGTCATGGTTGTTAAATAGCTGGGGCAAGAAAGGATAAATGTTGAGCAAAAGCTGGTAATGGCGCTGGTTTTTCACTGTTTGTATTATGTGCTCCAATAAGTCCTCGTGAATTGAATCAATTGAATTTGACAGTTGTGGACAATTACGTCAATGGGTAGTCCAGTGAAAAATGTTGATGGAAAGAACGGCAGGAACACGCTGCGAGGGGAGTCGGACCGGTGAGGTCGGAGGAAGAGACGGTCACCGGTGTTTCAGGTTACTGTGAACTCAATGTAGTTATGATTGTTTGTTACTTAAAGGTTTTACATCTCTTTTAGTTAAGAAAATGAGTTCTATTATTGAAACAGAGGACGGCAAGGCCTCATATGACAAAAATGGGTCATATTTCAGCGCCCTGTCATGAGCTGACCAAAATGACTCAGACTTTATCCTTAAAGCCGCACTAGGATGAATGGCTCTGTGAAAGGAAAATCACGCTACTTTTCACTCTCTTGTAGCATCTCTTGACCTTATTTGATTTGCCAAAGGAGAGGCTAATGGAAAGCGAATTAATGCCTTGCGTTAAAGTTTGACCACAGGATCATCAGACACAGACATCATTTCATCGAAGGCTGAAACATCCACTAAGCTGGTTTGTTCATGCTGTGGAAGCCCCAGATACACATCATAACATCACCCAGAGGTGCTCGGTGAATTTAATTGAAATGCATCTATGCATTGACTTTGTATAAGGAATAGCGATGCAAAGAGATCCACCTTAAGCGATGGACTGAACTTATTTAAATGACTTTCAGACGGGCTGTAAGTAGAAGTCATCAGGATACAATCCAAGCAGTCTCTGCTTTCTGTCTTAGCCCGTCTTTCTCTCACAATCATCACAACCTGATTCCTCTCATTCGTACCAACAGCTGGCCCCGACACAGAGTGGACCATGATGTCACGAAAGGTCAAACCGGCTGGAGCCAAGGAGACACCCGGAGACCCGGGTCGCCATTAGTCACAGCACAGGAAGAACCGATCGACATCGGGGGGAGTCATCCGTGGGTCGTTAAAGACGGGGTTATTTCAGGGTAAATCGGTTAAAGGCAGGATTGTCAACACAGTGATTTAACGCGACGAAAGATCAGTCAGCCACACGATGATATCACTCCTTCAGTGAACGCCGAGAAAAATAAGTGATACGATCTGTTACCGAGGCTATTTTCTTCAAAGAGCGAAAAACATTATTTTTTTTTGCCTCATAAAAGTTTCAGGATGTTGCCGCAAACAGCCTTTTGTAGTCAGGCACAACTTCCGTGTTGCAATGATTTTGTCAGTTATTTTGGGGCGTTATGGTTAAAAATACCCTCCGCGACAGACGCTCTCCTTTACTGTCTGAAGATGCGCCACAGCAAAAAATCCAGTAACCTCTTTTTCTTTTCCCCCCCAAGGCGCCACCGGGAGTTTATGTTTAGATCTTATGCTGGAGTCACACAGAGGTCGCGACCCCGGGAAAGACAGCGGGGTCACAGACTTGACTGGTCTACATTCCCCTCCGTATACATGTTATTATTCAGGTATGCAGGGAGGAGACGGGGATCGGGTTACAGTGGACTACCGATTCATCAACGCGGTGAGAGAGATGGAGAGACAGCCGTGTCGACCACAGAATGATGAATATCAGCAGGAGCCATCTATGAACCACAAAATCTACAATATTAAACACACAGTGGAGGGAGAAAAAAAAAGATATGACATACAGTAAAAGGAAATGAGAGAGCAGCGTGGTGAAAAAAGGACACTGATACCCGGCAGATAGCCTGTCGGACCTGAGACTTATTGGCACAAATCAGCGCCGTCAGCCTCCTGGCTCACCCGCCCACAAGACCCGCAAGCTAATTTATGGATGGGTTTAGTTCCTCGGTGGCTGCCTGAGAACCTCTCGCTCTATTGTAGTCCCTCGGGAAAGGATTGTGACTGGAAAGTTATTAGCCCATTCTTTTTTTTTTGCCATCTGGGTTGAAACCTTACACTTCTATTCATATTCAAAAGCTTTTTAGATTCTTCCGCCCCTGCCACTATATATGTATAAGTGAGGAAAAAAACCTGGCAACGCATCCTTAACTGAGTGGCGGTTTATCGGTAATGATCTCATGAAAATGCATTCGCCTGGAGCGGCTTTTTGCAGTTTTGTTTATTCCAGGGAAAGTCCTCTCCTACGTACATTCAGCACTTTTTCAAAAAGGCTCCCAAGCTGCAGATTTAGTTGCAGGTATATGAATATTCAAGATCTGAACAATTTAAGTACTTTATGAATAATGCTGGCTCCATATGAAACCATTTCCTGACTCACTGCTATTTGTCATACACCCAAAACCCCTCTCTGCTGTGCTTATTGTATTCCCTCCTTCCTTACCTCCGTAGGGCAGATCCAGAGGAGGCTTCTTCAGGAAGAGAACGGGCAGATTTAAACACTGCTCACTCTCCTGGCTGAGTGCCCGAGACCCGGGATGACTTCAGGGGCTGGGATTTAAAAATTCCCAGGATAAAGACAGAGAGGGGAGGGATTAATGCGAGGTGGGCTAGATGGTTGATGAAGAGCGGTACTCTTGATGACGCTTGTCCTGTGACAGTAACAGTAAATTAAAGTGGATCGGGTATCGGCAACATAAAAGTTTATTAATTAAACGCTGGTATCAGATCGGCACTTCGTATCAGCCGATACCCACAGCCCAGGTCTCATATCTGGACTGGAAAAGTCCAATCTGTGCATCCCTACTGCTGAACTTGATTGTGGACGTTGATGAAAGCCGACTGGAAGCTTGAGATTTACTCACTTCTTCCCTCGTTACTCAGTCAGCTTCCTCTCTCTCGCTCCCTCACTCGACAGCTCAAACAATTGCAGTGATCTGCCCGTCCCTCGCTGCAGCACACCCACCACCGTGAAGCTAAATGACCTTCAACAAAGTCAACATCTCTTTACAGACAATTCCAGTCCCAATGCCGTACTCGCTATATGCTGGATTTACACAGTGAATACACAAGATCTCAACGCGCTTGTTTTATACGAACAGGAAATTATAAAAACACTTGTCAGACTTGAGAGGAACGCCGCCAGACAGCGAAATGTGTTTCCCAAAAGCGTTGTTATAATATGTTTGTTTTATGCAGTGTTATTGCTTTATCACCGCTTTGACTAGTTCCGCTGCGAGCATCTCCATCCATTCAGTATACTTTATTGTGTTACTTTATTCCCCCCACTATCAAACCCCAAAGCTTCAACAGCGTCCGCGCTATTCTTGATAATATTCCAAAAAAGACGTTCATTTCCCAGGAAACCATCTCTCTGGTGGAAAAGTACCAACCCTTTAAATTGATCTCAGATGGGAGTTTACGGTCCCGTCAACATCTCCTCTTTCACATACTTTCCTAACAAAATGCACAGGCATGCCATACAGACGCACAAAGAGCGCTCACCACGGCACAATGTGGTTTCCCTTTAGAATAACATAAAGCACATGTGCTTGTTGTGCTTGCGAGTGGTTTAGCCCTGGGATGATAGTATTTGCACTGTGTGCTCACCTGCTGCATGAATTCTATAGCGGAATACTTTGAAGCACACAAGCGTTTCTATAGTGACGAGCATGCAGCGGCAGGTAATAATCCGCTGGGGGAAATCATGTATGGCCTTAATGATTGTTTTCGTGTGTGTGTGTGTGTGTGTGTGTGTGTGCTGTCTCTAGGTAGACTCTCTGCAGCTTGTGGTCCCTTGCAGTCTCATTAAACGCGGTCTCTGACCGGGAGTGTAGCGCTGCACATTCTCAGGGTGTGGTGGTGCTGGCTTCAATTTCACATTTCTATCAGTGTGTGTGCAGACGTGTGTGTGTGTGTGTGTGTGTGTGTGTGTGTGTGTGTGTGTGTGTCGTTTGACTGCTTATTAGTCGTAGATGCCATTCTTGCGCCGTGATTGATCCCATAACCAAACGGTCCACTCGCTGGCCTTCCATCAAACACATACTCTGGTTTTAATAACCTCAACATTTGTGTGTGTGTGTGTGTGTGTGTGTGTTTGTTTTAAACTGTGTGCATGCGTCTACGTGAGTGTGTGTCCTGCGATGTGTTTGTATGCGTAGCAGGCACAGGTCTTTAAATAAAAATGTACCGCCCACTGAAGAACGGGGCCTGGACGTTAATGCAAAGCAACGCCGCCACGAGGAAATTGAAAAAGCAGCCGAGGTAATTTGAGTCTGGAAGCTTTGTGAAATATTGGCTAGTGGGGAATTATTTAACGCAATCTTCTTTCCTGCTTGTGAGCCTTCTATCCAAATGCTTTCTTCTTCTGCTGTTTTTCCCCACGTGAGTCTGTTGAAAACCTCCCTCCCTCTCCGTCTGCTTCACCTCAGCAGAAGTTCGTGTTTTTCATGCGTCCGTGTGGAGACTGCCACTCTGGCGCTACTTGTCGGGAGCATCTGACAAATTAGGAGTCACAACCGTGGGCGTCAAAAAGCCCTGTGATGTCTGCAGCAGCGGAGTATAAAGCTCTCAGAGAGCAGGAAATAGTTTGGCCTGTGACAGTGACACACTCAGACACGCCGTGTGGATGTGACGGAGTGACAATGATCTTCCTGTCTGAGCTGAAGTCTTCCGACAGTGAGGAAGTCAAAAAGTCACATCTAGTCGTCCCTGAGAGCGGCCATGCGCTGTAACATGAATCAGATTGTTCTCTTCACATGTTGACAGGCATTATTTTTGGAAAGGTTTAACCATTAAAATCAGTTTTCCATAGCAGGCGCCAGAACATGTTAGCGATTACATAACTTTATTGAAAAGGAGACATGCTGAATTTAACGAGAAGTGTCTCCAAATAGCCCTTTCATTGAATCTGAACATTTTTACTGTAATGCTTCTAATATAAGCACAACAGAGATGCTCATATGAAATAGATCACTGCATTGTGCATAGTGCAGTTGCCCCCTGTGACCCCATTGTGATTAGTTGTCGTCATGAGGAGGATATGGCCATTTTTAATAATTAAAAAAGTAAAATGAGCAGTAATTCACAAGAAGGAAAGAAAAAAATAAAATTTGAGAAATTGCATTACCGTAATATCTATATTAGAAATATATTGACAGTACTAATAACATTTTTGAGACGTCTAAAAACTTTGCAGAACACACTAATGATTACCATAAAGATGTGAATATAACACATTAGTGGTGTCCACACCTATATATACTGTATAATTCAGTATGTGGGTGGTATGTGCAGCTGTACTCTGAATCCACATATCTCATACATACATGCTTGAGGAAGAAGGCATTCGATTGGCAGCAGAAGCGGATAAATAAAACACATTATTAGGCAAAGAGCTGCATTTGGTTCGGACCGCTGGGGGAGCCAACGGCATACTGTAGGTCACACGTGAGGAACAGATACAGAGAGACGGTGAGGTGGGCTGCAGGAGCACAAGCGTGGTTTTAGTCGTTGATATTGACATATTCATGAGGCCCGTTCTCTTTGAAGCAGCGACTTGTGTTTGATGCTCAGAAGACAGATTTGGGGGGGGAGTATCACTGCAAAAGGATTCAAAGATGTGTGCATCGCTTCTGTTTAAAAGCACACACTTTATTAGCTATACTTAGCTAAAATGAATGCACTGTAATATCTTTGCAATAAATCCTGCCTTCATGAAGTCAACTCTCATTAATATAAATTGGGTATAATCATATTATCGCCACACATTATAATGCAATACAGTTCAACAGCAGCACAAACTCCAAAATGAGCATAAGTTTGAATAAACGCGTCTCTTAATCAAATTTAACATAACTTTCATGGAGGGTTATTAGTAAGACTCACTGCGGGGTTGTTGTAGAAGGCATATCATATAGACTCATACTCCACATATCACACATATTTTTCATTAAAAACATCTATGCTCTTCACCCCGGGCGCCTGGTTATGTTTTAAAAATGAGGGATACTGAAGAAATATTCTCATTAAAACAACCTTCCTGTACACCTGCACTAGTGTTGATTGGTTACATTGAGTTAAACCGAGTATGCATCAACAATGGTACATCTCCAGGAAGTTTCTGAGTGACAGGAACACGTGCACGTAACCATAGTAACACGCTCTCTCTCTCCTGCAGACGCCTGTGCGTGATGTAAGAGGAGAGGTAAAGACGCTGTTTGAGATTACTCTGATCAGCATGCATGGATGACAGATAAAGCATCTTTTTTTTTCCACTGCTCGTGAAAATAATTGTGTCAAAATGTTTCTCTTTTGTAAACAGAACTTTTATATTATGTCATTGTTTTATTACTTTTGTTATTAAAATAAGCATTACTGTTTTATTTTATCTAATTTTTGTTTACATTTTATTTTTAAAGCACTTTGAAGGACAGTGTATGATACTGTGCTATAAATAAATTTGACTATTTGACTCTAAATGGACCATAATCCACGTAATGAACATCATTCAAAGAATTTGAAGGCACTCCTGCATTGGCTTCACTTTTCGAACCCGTGGCTCGCTGCCTGGCTCTGCGCTAAAGTCAGGCTTAGCCCACTTTGGGATGTGCCAGCTTTGTACCCGTGTGTAAGAGTTCTTATCCCGAGGCTACCTGGCAGCTGGGTTGACGTGCGTGTGTGTAGCACCTTCTTGTACTCGGTCTTTACGGCATCCTGACATTAAAACACATACTCGGTGTGTCAGGAAGAGCAGCCCACGTGAGCCGAGAGGTGCAGACGAGGTTAGAGCAAACAACCGGTGAGCAGCTGCGGCAGAAAGCTAACATGACCAAGAAGGCAGTGAGGCGACAGCACACACACACACACACACACACACACACACACACACACACACACACACACACACACACACACACACACACACACACACAATCAGACACACACATACCAGGTGTGCACTTGACACATGGCGATAATAGCATGCAGGCATGACTAATACACGGAGCCTTGCTGGTGAGAATAGGGGTAAAGCCTGGGCATATGGAGATCATCACTCACACCTACAGAGCGAGTGATATAGCGGTGGGAGAAGATCTATGGTTTCCAATGAGGGCCTGTGCTCTGGCCTCTCAGTGCCAGAGCACATTACAGGCAATCACTCACTCTAAATAAGCACACCAAGAGCTGATTAAAGGAGAGAGAGAGGCAGAGGAAAGATGGATGTCTGTGGGAGAGAGAGGGGGGGGAGTTAAACTACATGAATCAATGTGCGGATGGCGAAGGAAAAAGTAGCGTCACAGCTTCGTTAGTGGCCGCTCACTCATCTGAAGCGATGGGGGGGAAAAAAACGGAGCAGGTAGCGCCTGATGGGACCGGAGAGGTGTCGTCCCAATTTATTTGACAGCGCCTTCGTCCGAGTCGCCGGCGTTTCAAACTCGCCTTTTATCTTCAGATCCGTCCTTTCCACAAAAGGGCCCCATCACTCAGCGACCTCCCCGAATAAGATAAGCAAGGGAGATCAGAGCGAGATGAGGAGAGGAGAGGATGAAAGGATTAAAAAAAAAAAAAGGAGGCGAAGTGTTAGATCTGTCTTTATAGGAAAAGGTGATTTCATTACACGACGACCCCGGTTAGGAATATTCAGGGTGAAGCGGCTCCTTGATTGGAACTATGAGATGTAAAACCCCTTTAACAAGTGCTCAGTATATGACGCCGGATCTTGCATGCTCATCACACACCAGCATCATCTCCCAAGGGTTGTGCACATACAGTACGGGAATTCTGCTTTGAGCTCCTGCATCTGTGATGATCTTTAAATAGTCAGATTCTGGGTCTGAGCTCATATTGATTGCTAGCCACGCTAACGGTGACATCCGGAGAAATAATTGTTTTAATGTTGTGTGTGATTCCGTGGCAATTTAGATAACATCTGTGGAGACAAATGTCACCGTCGATCTGTTAACATTTAGGGCATTTAACACATATCCAAAGCCACTTACAATAAGTGCATTTGTTGAAAGAAAGAAACCACAACATATCCTTGCCAATAAAGTAAGAGTGAAAAAATAGTGTGAAAAAAGTGTAAAGTAGTAGCTGTTCAGCAAGGATACCTTAAGAACAACAGTGCTATGATCAAAGTGCTATAGGTAAGATATTAGAAGTGCTTTTTTTTTGTGGCGGGAAGGTTTAAAGAGGAGTTGGACGGATTCAACCAACATCAGAACTTTTGACTTAGGATAAAACCGGAAGTCTTTTTGCAGATTTAACATTAATATTCAACTTCAACTTTCTGTGATTTTTTGCAGCCATGCTCGTGAGGGTCATAATGTGGGTGATTCACTGTTTCCTCATTACACATTTAGCATCCTGCTAGCGCTAATCTAATAGCGCTGGCTTGTAAGTTGGTTTCAAACAAACTCTATTGCTTTAGTGCACATAACACACATCATTATTCCCTGGATGTGACACACACTCAATTTTCAGGTTGTCATGGGAGCAGCATAATAGGCCCTGAGACGACAGCAGCGCTAATAGGAAACATCATTCTCCGTCTCCGTGTTCAAGGGTATGGCCTTTGTAAGCCAGTTGGGCCAAATCGGGTAATTGTATTTATCTGATTCTCTCCATTATTGAGGAGGGAAATGGCTCAAAAAGTGGCTCTATTTAAAGCAATAAACAGCTGTGTTGTTAGGGGTTATGATTAAATATCGCCTCTTTCTGTGAGTGTAGAGTGTGTAATGAAAAAATCATAATAAAGCTTTGTGCACTAGTTGCCGATGACATCATTTGTAACCGTGACGCCGTATTGAGACGTCAATTGAACTCGTCACAGAAATAGAACGGAGATCAGCAGCCTGATTATGTGTTTCCCTCAGCCTTGCATACACTAAAGAATATGAATGTGCTCCATTGTTGGACTGTATGATCGTGGCATGCTTCTGGTAACGAGGTGCCTGGTGATAGCGCTAAACGCAAGGTTTTGTTTTTCCACAGTACAGCCACCTCCAGGCAGTTTGTATACGGGGGAGTGAGGATAGAAAGGGAGGGAAAGGATGCTTTTCCATCTATTGTCAGCCTGAGAAACAGATAAAACAGAAAAACTGAAATTAAACTATATAAATTAATTTGTTTGTTCAATTTGTGTTCATGAGTCTTTCAATAAATTATTTAATTAAATACATTTATTTGAGAAATTCAATAATTAAATAATTAAACATTGGGTGCGTGAGGACACAGCTGGCTCAATATGTTAGTCAATAGAATAACAAAACTCACTTTAAAATCACATTTAAAATGAATGAATTATTTATAATTATATTTTTTAGAATAATTAAGAATTATATTTTTTTATAAAAAACATTCATTATTTACATCATTTACATTTTAACACAAATCATATTTTTACTGTCCATTTTGACTTTTTTTAATTAATTAAATGCAAATTGAATGTATGAACATACTGTATAAATGCTTCCTGACATGCTTTTTGTGAACTTTTAGTCTCATCCTATCAGCAGAGGAAGTTTTTCATTTACGTAAGACATTTCGGTGTGATGATCAATGTATTAATTAAATGTGATTCCACACTTCCATTCCAATTATTTCGGTGACACACTGTGGACTTCTCCAACATGCTTCCCCTGTGAACTTCCACAACCTTCAACCACATCACTGAGTCACCCTTCAGGATTAAGTGGCTGTTCATCCATAGGCAGGATTATCGGCAGGATTATGTCTGCTGCATTAATTCAAATGTTAAAGAAGTCAAACCTCAGGAAGAAAATATGTTTCAAGGGAGTTTGTGATCTATAGGAGGGAACCAATCATTAACTTCTAATTCCAGTAGGTGGCGGGGGGTCTGACAGTAATATCTGTTTCTACAGGTTTATCACTGCAAACGGAGAGAGAGGGGAGATGTGCTCATTATGGGGAGGATTCATCTTATTACAGTTTTGACGCTGATACTTGTAATCCAGCATTCTGGTAATGAAGCCGCGACCGCCCTGATTGGCTGGTTTTAATTGCTCTGACAGAACAGAGCAAATACGATGTCCTGGAGCATGGCGCCGTGTGACTTCATATACCCGGCATCTATAAACATCAATTAAAAAAGACATTTACAAAAAGACAATTCATTGGATTAGTTGCAGGAAATGTTGAGCGGTAATAGAATGAATGGGGTTGGAGGCGGGAGAGAGAACGTTATACGGTTTGCTTGTTGGTGATCAAGCTGCTCGTCTATCAGTCTAGGAGACTTGATCACTTTGTTTGACTTAATTTACTGTTGAACTTTCTTTGTATAAGGGTAATTAAAAACAGAAGGGCAAATGGATATCTACAGTAAACACATAAAAGCAGCCTGATCTCGCATCAAATACCGGATTATTTACTCAATATCCAACATATTTTTCTTCCTGGGAAACTGGAATATATGGTGCCAGCTTACATCAGCTACGACCAACCAATCTCAACTGCCGTCATGCCATCCATCAATCAATCAATCTGCAACTTTGGCTCTACACAGAGCTAGAAAACGTTGCAAGTTAATCTATAAAACGATCAAATCAAACTTGTTTTGTCCCGTTTTATCAGAGATACGTGACGGTAGCTAGGTACTCAAGGGTTGGATGGGTCCAACAAACATGGGAATTTCACTCAAACACTAAAACCCAAAGAATGAGTTACGCTATGTCACGACGTCACGACAAGACTTCTGTAGCTTAAGTTACGTCAAAAGCCCACATATTTATTTAAATTGTTTCTAAACCTAAACCACAAAAAATGACCAATAGAAAGAAGAGTTTCAAACCGCTTTTTTTTTTTTTTTTTTTTTTAAGGCAAATGCGCTTTAGCAGACCTTTAATGCAAAATATCACTTTTATGATATCCTCACTATATATATGAGACACTGACAGCAACACACTAAAAAATGCCCAGGCAAAAATGAGAAATGAAGGCCGTGTTGGAGAGAAAGTGCTGCTGCAGCAGCGTGTCACATCTGGTAATGCCCTCATGCTGCAGTTTAACAGCAGGGCGATAACAGGGGCCACTGTGGTGAAGGGGAGAGCAGGCGGCAGTTTATCCAGGGTTGAGGGGCGGCGATACCGACGTGGTGGTGAGATTCAGAGGACAGGGAGTGGGATGAATGTACTTTATAGGAGCATGACAGAGGAGGAGGTGGAGGAGGTGGGGGGGAGGGTGCATGGGCGAGATAACAGCGGAGATGGTGGTACGGTGGGGAGCAGGAGTAGAGTTTATCTGAGCCGCTGAATGTCCTCCATTGTCGAGGCCCCTGCTTGCTGGCCTCCACGCAGATGTGCTTCAGAGGACACAGGGAGTATAGGGGAGGAATTTGACAATCTGCAACGCTATCTCTCAATCTTCACCCGCAGCTGCTACCAACAGACAGCCCTCCTCCTCCTCCTCCTCCTCCTCCTCCTCCTCTTCCCCTCACTCTCTCGGAGTCTGTGAAGCCATTTGAAGTGTCAATCAATTGATGTAGTTAGAACAAAGCAGACAGAAATGCAAACTAGGAAGTCAAAGTATTTAGAGAGGTTAGCGTTTGGATTTCTGATATTTTGTAAAGGGTTCATAGCGTCTTTATTATTGTCAATAAAACATGAATTACTGCTTTATAGGTCCATTATAACTCACACGTAATAATGTAATTATAAATGGATTGAAATTATGTTTAATCCACATAAAAAACACCAATAGTCAGTAATATTTTTGTTTCTCCCGCCTCCAGACTTGATAAGCTAAAAAACATTTACTAGGATGGTGACGTCATGACCTCTTGCCTTCTCAGCCTCTGATTGGCTAGTAATCATTGCTTTTGTTGGGTTGGATTGGTTAGTTTCAGGCATGAGGAGTGAGATTGCGTAGGTTCAGAATATCAGGGTAAACCAATCAGAATAGGGTGGGTCATGCCAAAAAACAGTACCTACAGTAGCACTTAAAAAAATAAAATATGTGGCTGGAAGTATTTGCTTTCTGTTTAAAAGACACAAGAAAACGTCCATTTCCTAAAAGTGACAATCTCAACCTCCGCCTTCCTGTACCTTGTGTGCCGTCAACCTGTTTTTGGAAAGAGGATGTGAAAAACCTCATCGCCAGCTGAGCCCCTGTCCTATAATAAGTAACGTATTTGTGTCCAGTTGGACACAGATGACACAGAGTAGGGGGGCTTGGTAATAGACAGAGGAGGTTGGTGGGAGTGTGAATCTGGATGTGTGGATAAAGGCCTGTTACTGTGACACTACGGTCGCTGCTCTGGTAATAGGCTAGCTGGCTGGCAGGTTACAAGCACATCACAAAAAAAGCACACTGAAAAGGGAAAGCAGAAGATTTCCCCAGCACCCCGAGCAGAAAATATCTTTATTCAACAAGGTTTTTGACTTTGAATCATGATAATAATAATAAATCAAGTGAAGTTTGCAACCAGCAGAGTCGCCCCCTGATGGCCATTAGAATGAATGCATGTTTCAGGCACTTCAGCTTTGGCTTCACTATAGAAGAGTTTCTATAAAAAGCAAAGGAATGTTCTGTTTAATCAGGAAGCAGAGATGGTTTTATTTTACTGAATTAACAATAAGCAAGTCCTTGACATACAGAACCGTTTTCCTGAGCAGGAGCGCTTACTTAAGATAATCCTAATACCTGTTTACAGACCGTCCGATTGTCTGAACACCCGTGTTTGTGCCTTGAAGGCCTTTCGTGAGTACAAGGTTATTAATAAAAGCTCCTAAATTAGGATCCAAATAGCAATAAAGTGAATTTTGTTCTTTAAAAAACAGCACAATGCAAATTCAACAAGCACTTGAGTGAATGCCTCCTGGACAACGCTACCACCTACACACTTCTGCTCCATAGGTAATCGTGAGCCCCATCCAGCAATCAAACTACTTTTTTTGATTTTATTGTTTGTTATTTTGTCGTCAATAACACCTCCATCTCTTCTGGTCCCTGCCATCTGAAATATCTCTTATCATTTTTAATTATCACAGGCCAACTATGCGTGCCACCCCATGAGAAATCACAACTTCACCGCCTATTAATATAATGAACAAATAGCACTTAACGATCCCGGGCCAGGAGGTTTCATTATGTTATATAAGCCGTTTGCACATATGCTGATGTATTGCAGGTGACTTCATTCCTATTGTTTTACGTCCATTGTTTTGACTTATTCTCCATTCTGTTCGACTCGGAGCTTTATGCTCCTTCACTCTGCACAGGATACAGTGTGGCCACGGCTGCAGAGGAAGCGTCCTGCTCACTGAAGCATGACGTAGTTATAAAACTGGAGGAAATGCACGAAGTAAATTGAGCATTGCAGAACCATCTAGATGTCACAGAGTGTTATACTGCAGGGATGATAATGCCTCTCCTCTCTATCACAGATATGAAGTGCAGCCGAGAGGATGGAGAGAAATGAACGAGCGGAATGGGACAACGAGAGAGAGAGAGCATCGTTGTGAACCATCAACCAGCTTGGATGAAAACATGAATAGGCATGACATGGCAAGATTCTTAATGTGTGGGTTTTTTCTGGTGGTTCATGTAATGAGAGCACCTGCTCACAAAGACGATTTGCCTCATGTGCTCAAAACGGAGTCATTGTTCCTGAACCATCCACTGTGACTTCAATGCAAAACCAGGAAGCGCTGGTGTTTCCGTGGTCCCGTGAGTCATATGGTGAGCACAGTTGTTCCGTTTACACGCTGTGGCCTCAGCGGAGGATTAGCTGTACAATAACAGACCCTGTGTTACACACACACATAGGCATATCCCATAATGAGAGGGAAAGGGCAGATGAAGTGCTACCACCTGTTAAAGATCAGCTCAGCCTCACTCTCCCATCATTCATCCTCCTTCTTTGTCACGTGGAGGGAAAACAACCATCATCAAGTCACCTTGAGCTGCGACATTTTAATAGACGGCCGTCGCGTGTCCGGCGACGTCGGCCGTGATCTCGCGACAGCGCGGCTACTCTTGAACGAGCCACACACACACACACACGTAGGCACGCGGCGGCATACAGGACATAAGCCGACAATTGGATAACATCCCCAGCTGTCACGCCGCTGTCACGGCGCCGTCACCTTCACAGCTGCTAAACCTCGGTGTGTACGTTACAGGGGGGCTAAGCCGCGCGGAGCATTGTCCTGTTCGCTCGACAACATAAATGCACAACAACGTGCGACCGTGTGTGTGTGTGTGTGTGTGCATGCTTTGTAGTCTCATCAACACAGCTATCCACAGCAGATTTAGCCTTTGACTCCTGCGGTCCGGGGGAAGCAGGTGAGAGAAGATCATTTGCAGCACACACACACACACACACACACACACACACACACACACATATATATATATATATATATATATATATATATATATATATATATATATATATATATATATATATATATATATATATATATATATATATATATACGCTGACCACACACACTAGCAGTGAAAATGCAAGCCAGAGCAGAGAGAGGACTCGCTAAGCCACGCCGCCCGGCTCTTTAAGGGATGTGAAAATGAATACGAGTCTGCCACGTAATCAGCTTATCCCGGGACCTTGCTCGGGCGCCTCGCTTACGCAACGCTCACACCATCTGAGAGCCCTTCATTTAGCAGGCTGAGAGACTGATACACCACATCCACTGGCTGGCTCACCACAGCTGGGCTCAGCCACATACATCCTGCTCTAATCACGCCTGCTGCTGGAGAGCTGTGTGTGTGTGTGTGTGTGTGTGTGTGTGTGTGTGTGTGTGTGTGTGTGTGTGTGTGTGTGTGTGTGTGTGTGTGTGTGTGTGTGTGTGTGTGTGTGGGTGGACTTGAGCCAGGCGAAGGGGTTATGAGAGGTTGTGTGTGTGTGAATTCTTTGTGTTTTTATTGTTCATCTGCAGTGTGTGTGTGTGTGAGCTGCATCAGCTGTATCCTGCCGCTACATCTTCCCATCCTCTTGTAAGGAATGGAAATGTCCCCTTAGACATCTTCAATGCATCATTGACTCGCAGTTTAAAACAGCAGCACCGTTTACCAACCTTTGCATGAACAGAAAATGGATCACGAGCAAGCAAAACGTTAAATGTCAGCGGTACACAGCAGCAGTGAGATTTCCCCCGTTTTGTGACAAGACATTATAAATCTGCATCTAGAGTCTTGTTCTGCTTTAATTAGGACGGGCGAGTGCTGACCTTTGTGACTGACCGCCCATCAATTCTTTTTACATCGTGGGTAAAAAGTTACGCTGTTGGATTTGGGCTCCAGCTGCCCTTTTCCCACTTTATTATTTTATGAATTTAACATTACAGATACACGGTTTGCTCCTTAACCCACTGAGCCGCCACCATGCTTTTGCTTCAGCTGCTTTTATGAAACTACTTAAAAGCCATCTTTTCCAGAATGAGCACTCTCTTTCCCCCCCCCCCGTCTCTTACAAAACGTCTCCGGAACAGCGCCGGCGACACTTGTCATTTCTGTGGCGAACAGTCGAAGTAGTTGTAGCAAAGTAAAGCTGCACGTCTGGGTAACTGTCTCAACACCTCCTTTTCTTGTTTCTTGGATCGGAAGGGACCAGCTAAAGGTTACACTAGAACTGTTGAACTGTCGAAGTAAACGCATGACATTTAAAAAACAGGTTTTTAATTATGTTTTTACAGAAATATTCGCTTAATTTATGTATGTGCTTGGCCTCCAAGTCTTACATGAGAAGGCCACCGCTGTGGTAAATGCTGGAATATAGAGGGGGGTCCAAAGTACCTCTAACCTGTATTTATCCAGTTAAAATGTCTGAGTACACATGCTCCTTCTTCAATGCCCTGAGTCATCATTTAATAATAGCTGCCTTGAACAACCGCTGTGTTCCCTTCACTGAAGCAAGTCAACTCGAGTAGCATTGAAGTGTGACTACCTTTGAAAGAGGAAATATTACCCAATATTTGTTATTCAAATGTAAAGTTGAATTGATAAAACAATAAGCACACTCTTGCTGATTTAAATGTATTCAAACATTTTGTTGCTACTGTTTTACTTGGTTTTGGACCATCCCTTTGTTTTCCCTCAGTGGAAAATTCAAACCGGATTCAAAAACACTGCATTGTTGACTGATGTTTGGCATCGACATTTCCGTGACGTGCCAGATATTTAAAAACATGTTCCCCCTTTCTGTTAAGAAAAAGCTTAATGCAGGCAGCCTTTAAAATAGATTTTCTGCTGCAAATGAGTTTGAAATGACGGGAGACTGGATCTGTATGGAGGATTGCGATTTAACACATAATGAGGTAATTTACTCTTTACTTAGCACGTCCTTCGCTACTGATTGATTGCGGCTTCACACCCATCGGCTGACAATTATATCACTCCAGTCATTATATTCACTGCAGAGGCCGTTGAAAACTTGCCTTTTAAGAACGGGCCGAGCGGTTGGCCTGTGATGTTGCAGCTTCCAGGAGAAACCTCTATTACAGACAATTTCACACTCAACGCCGCCCTTCCTTGAATCCAGTACACCTGCCGGGACTTATGTGGTCACACATCCAAATCACAGCAACAGAAACAGGTGAAATAGAGTCTGGTCCATGTGATAAAACACCAGGAGCAGACTAGTGTTATTCAGGGGAGGCAAACTAAACCACAGGGCCCCAAACAGCTATAGTAGGGGTGGGTAAAAATATCGATACTGCAATATATCGCGATACTTTGCCGCTCAATACAATATCGATTATTCAACTCCAAAGATCGATTAAAAAAAAAAAAAGATTCATGTTTAGATGTGTTGTGAATGCAGTATTTTATTCTTTTTCATTTTATTTTCAATATTTATTCCAGTGAATTTCATGGGAATTAATAAAATGGAGAGGCTGTTTTGAATGAAATAGTTTTGACTCAATTTGTCCTCTGATCAATATCATCTGATGTACATATACAATAGGGATGCAACGGTACAGTTTTCCCACGGTTCGGTATGCATCACGGTTTTTGGGCTACGATAACGATACGGTTTCGATATTTTAATATACAACTATTCAGACTAGCAAAGGCAATATTGCAATGCAACTGTACAGACACACTAACTCCGGCAACAGACGTCAAATCAACGGATCCCATTCATTGTCTATGTAGAGCAGGAGCTCCGCATGATGGATACGGCACGTCGAGTTGACGGCCCAGTCGCCGTATGTGAATTTGCATAAAGCTCGATAGATTGAACTTTATGCAAATGACGTCCGTCCAACGCAATGCCGCCGGCTCCAGAAACTTCGTTCAAACTATCAAACTAGGCAGTGTTGATCAAATATTAATCCAGATTCTGTTACTGCACTACACATTTCCCGCCTCAAATGTTTTCAGAAACATGCTATAGCGTGTAGTTTAACTGTAAAATGAGATCGTTTGTGGCCCGGCCGCCATGTTGGAAACGGCAGAGCGAAACTCAAGTCCCGCCCACTTGAACACAGACCTGCCCACTCGCCGGTGCGTTCGACGGTCCGTTGCGTCCGTATCCGTCGCTGCCGGAGTTGGTGAGCCAATCAGAAGGTCCCAGGAGCCAGCCAGCGCTCCTCAGCGTTCAACATTTGCATGCAGAGCGCTGATTGGCTCCTAGGGAATTCAGGGACGTTCTGATTGGCTCTGAGGCGGCATGACCAGTGCATGGCACTGAGCCTGCTTTGGCCTGAACAATGTGCTGCGGCTGCTCTCAGTCACTGCTCCCGAGGGACAGACACAGCATGCGCGGCTGCACAATGTTTTGAAAGTTTTTTGCCAGGGAAACGTACCGAAAATACCGTAGTTTGCCGTTGTGCATTGAACCGAACAGGGCGTATTGAACGGTTCGGTAAAATACCGAATATTGTTGCATCCCTAATATACAGGTACATGTGTTTTCATCTACTGTATATTGCAATATCGTGATATCGTGATACATATCGTATCGTGATACGTATCGTATTGTGAGGTTCTTGCCAATACTCACCCCTAAGCTATAGATTTATTTTGTTTACAAATGAAAATGTTTTTGTTAGGCTACTATTCTGAATTATTGTACACTGAAATAATTTATAAAAGGCCCCTTAGCACTTAAAAATAGCCGACTACTTCCTGTATACTTCCACTTCCGAGGAAAACATATTTCTGCATTACCATCATGACAGAGAGACGTTACTGGTTATGTTGCAGATTCAGATTCGACTCGCAAAACATACCACTTAAAATATGATGCATGAATATTCTTTAAACTATTGGGATTAAAAGCGCCTCCTTGAACAGACAAAGTTCATGGAAGTAAATAATCTCCCACTTTTGCTTTACTTGCAGCAAACATGTTTGTACTGTTAATAGTTAATGGTTTTACATGAAAAGAAATTAAAGTTTGGAGTAGACCAACCTCTTCAGAGCACCGATGAACACCTACATAAGATCAAACTCTACGTTCAGGTACACCTACGCTACTATGTAATGTATCTGCACTTTCAGATCATTAGTAGATTTATATAGAGAGTTATTTTGGGACGTGTATGATGATTAATGGTTCTCGGTTCATCTCCTTAAGATTCAATTTAGCCACATTTCCTAAAATGACTGTTGAAAGTCTTTGGAGACCGGCTGTCAGTGAAACAAGTAGAGCCAGCTTACCAAGCCCCTTCTTCAAAATACAACACTGCTATATAAATACTTAGAGTTATACACTGCATTACGGTCTCTTCGTTGCGCTGTCAGCAGATATTCCGGTCCCCGCTGCCACTAAAGTATGAAATAGTTCCTCTTAAAGATCTCTTTGATTGAGGAAGTGAAACACTCCTACAGCATTTGAGATAACTGTAGAGTACAATGGAGCACTTTATGCTGCAGCAGCAAGTTCTAATGCGGCTGCGATGGAGATTTGTCAACCTGTCAGCCGCAAAATACACCAAAATCACTCCAAAGGGCTCAGAGACGTGTGGGCATTAGTGCTCAAAGTGCCTTCGGTGGGGACGACTCGGCGAGGATCAGCTGAGAGGGAAAGGGGGATTTTTTTTTTTTGTCACCTGTCAAGTCCAAAAATAGCCACGCCGCCGATTTGATTCGGCCGATGTCAGAAATCACCACAATCACGTCCGTCCTCATTAGAAAGTGTTTCTCTGTGACATAACACATGTCACAAATCTGCTGCCCCGGCCCTGCCCGTCACACAGCAGTGATTATAAAACGAGTCCAAAGACGCGTGTGTGTGTATTTGTTAACCATTGTGTGTGTGTGTGTGTGTGTGTGTTTATCTTGATTAATGTGCATCCCATCTCTACATGCAGTCACGAATACCAGTGATTCTCAATTACACACTTGGAAGTCTTCCCCGTACCACCAGATGTGAAAACACAGCTGTACTTGATGTGAACGCACACAGCGAGATCACAGCGTGACGCCTCCTCCACCACAAAACCATTATCACACTTCTCTTACAGTAAATGAAGCCATAGCCTTTACCCCCGGGGGGTACATTGCACGCATGAGGCTTTAGGCACTCTCTCTTAGATAGTCATCTCGACGCGGATGGAAAAAAGGGGATTCATTTGAGCGGAATCGCCCTTTAAAACAGGACGCAGAAGCTCCAGACTCATCCTCCATCCTCTGTTCCACACAAGTGTGTCTGAAGCAGCCTCCCTTGGTATGTTGATTGGGTGTAATCCAAAACCTGAGAGCTTTATTAGGGGCTGTTGGGTGTTCAGCGCAGACAAGGAGTGTTTTAAGTGATGGCGCACCCACGTCTCTCGTCTAGAGGAGAAACAAAGGCGTCTTTCTGCTCCTCGAGTAACAATATGACCACGCTCCTCTTCTGTCTGTGTATATCCACCAGGCCTGTCTCTCACACAGCTGGTTGAAATGCACAAGGTACGCTGGATGACTTTGTTATCAAGATAACAAAGTAGTCGAGGTCAAATTATAAACAATAATAAATATGCAATCCTATTTTTTGGGGGGTTTGTATTGCGATGCTGGCAGTTTGTTTGTGCATTAATACTGAAACGAAGGTTAAAGTACACCAGGAAAGCAAACAGGTTGAAGGTTGCGTTTTGTTTGAGAGATCAAGGTACATGTGACGGGGTTTTTAATCCAATTCTTTTGTTCAGAAACAAAAGAGATACGACACAATAAAATCATTTGAAACAAATGTTCTGCCTGCATAAATAAAGGATAAATCATCCCTTTTTAAAACAATAAAAAAAATAAAACAGGGACTATTTTTCAGGATGGCAAGCTAGACATTTATTTTTCAACAATATGGAAATTCACCACGATCATCTCATTGCAAGTGTTTTTTTAAAATCTGTGATAAAATCCTATATCATCCCATCCCGAAGCCCAAACCTGCACCATCTCCCCCCGCAGGCTCATACGAAGACAAACCTTCCCGGAAAACTTTTAGTATTTTCCCAGTGAACAGAGATTTACATAAACACATTATTTGAGGGCCTGCAGGCACAGTTTGACAATATGACACACAGGCAAAGTTAGTCCTCGTGTGTAGAAGTTGGACCAGTCAGACCGGGCCTGGATGGAGATGAATACCAATTCATCGAGAACCACGGCGATGGCGACAACGAGAGGACTGATGAAGGTGAAGAGGGACGGAAATAAAAATAATGAAATGTCAGTCCCAACTCCACTATGTTGCATGTCCTCCATTTATCTGCCTCTTAATGTCACCTTGCCACACCAAATCTAAACGGGCGTTTCATAGCACTGTGTAAAAGCCTAATTTAGCTAATAGGCCACTGTCTGTTTTTATAAGCAGTTGCATGCGACCACTAGGACTTTACAAGGGAGTGGTTTTCTCTAAGTGCCTTTGCAAGAAATGCAATTTTCTCTAAGAAGGGTATAGTTAGACGGGGGGTGAGGCTGAGGCGATTCCGGGCTACCCTTCAGGGTGGAGTCAGGGTCCAAACATAACAACTTCAGCAAAATTCTTGAGTGAAAGCAAACCGTAATCTGTAACCAAGCCTAAAGATAACACGCGAGAACATAAACACAAAGGTTGGGCTCGGAATAGTCATAGTGTGGAGGGAGTTCAGCGCTACTGCAGCAGACTTTCTAGAAACGCAAATAGCGATACACATTCCTTTTATTTAAACCTGCAATAATGCTGTAGCGCAAACACCCAAATTATTATGTGATGTCACACCCGTAGCGCCACTTTCCCAGACTGCTGCTGGAGGGATTATGCTAAACCATTGAGTCAACGTTCTCTATTTAAAGTGAGATGTGTTCTATAAAACGGACAGAAATAGATAATGCAACATTATTACTTTCCTTATCCATCTATGGTGGCATGCCTCAAACATTATGAGTTGATAAAAAAAAAAATCAAATGTACGACATCTAATGCTGGTTTTTGGGAAAACAATCTGGATTTGATTTTCGTTATGTAGCGAGATATACCGCACAATCTACAGCCAATAAGGAGCCGACATCACAAGTGAGAGGTCTCTGGGGGCGCCGGTCTTTTCTTTGAACATCCTAATATAGATTAATGTGGCGAGTATTGGACTTGCTTATTCCGCTTTGATTTGACAACTTGGAGAGAAAGCGGAAGAGACAGAAAGGGAGAGCCGAGCATTAGGAGTCGTCTGATGCAAAAAGAGATTCCTATTTTCACAGAAGTAGACGAATAAAAGATTGTTCACGTTCTAACACCCACTCTCTCCCCGCACTACAAATGTGATTTACAGGCAGTCGTTACCACTAGCTGTGGGTAATAAGAGAACTGGGGAGCTCAGAAATGCATTATCATAAATAGAAAAGCGCTCAGTACCTGAAAACACAGAAAAGTGCCATTAAAGAGCGCGTGAAGTCGGCGACATGTCTGAATGGCTGGCAATAGAGGAGCCAGGAGCACGATCAAATCTCATTCTTCTTCTTTATGAAATGTGTCATCGCATATAATTACTGCCGCTCGTCAAAGTAATTGTGGGGAAAAAAAGGTGCAATATACTCGGAGGCCGAGAGGAGAAACGTGCGGGAGCCCGTCGTCGGCTCGCCGGATCATCAGCAGTCTCAGTTTTGTGCAAGAGGTGGACGTATTTATTTTTCATGATGTTTTGAAGGTGAAAAGTGCATCGCAAAGCAATAAGTCAAAACAGGAAAACAGCAGTGCCGGGGAGTGTGTGTGTGTGTTCGTGTGTGTGTGTGTGTGTGTGTGTGTGTGTGTGTGGTTCAGCTCCTTGCTTCAATTCGTCATTTTTTCCTCCTCCATCATCTCTGGAAGAGGGCCATCTTGAATCTGAGATGCTTGAAAAATCTCTCTCGCGAACCTTATTGAGCTTAAGATGTGTTTCAAAAGAAATAATAGTTAAATGATGCATTCATACAATACAAGCGACACAGCAGCAGGTATGTCACTTTCAATGGAAGCCAGTGATACGGAGGCTACAAACTGAAACTGGCGTTTCCCATTAATTATCCACATAGTGGCGCTAAAGTCAATTTCATTTTTTTTACCAAATTTTATAACAAAAATATTTTTACGTGGGCTGGTTCTCTCCAGGCGGACTTGGCTCTGGTTTGGTTCGGAAATTAAAATGGCTTGTGGCTTTACCTTTACCATATTTTGTGACATTTTCAACCATTATCATACAACCATTGTCCTAAAGTCAACATTTCAGCACAGCTAGAAAACTTCTTCATAGATTCATCCTCTTAATTTCCCTCTCAAAGTGCACCAGATGTAACTTGTTTCTGCTTTTCTCTCTAAAAACATGGCATTAGCCGGTTCCCAGTGCTACTTAACGACATGACGACGCCAACGAGTGCTGGAGCAACACTCCATCGACGACTCGCCAACTATGTTGCTGGACACGCATGGCGGTTTTGTTACCCGTAGCGTGAACGCAGCATTAGACACATTGCAGCTGCTCCATCAACGATCAGAACAACGCCTCTAGGCATTAATACACCAACAACCTAATAATGTATGCCATAGACAGTCTGGTTTATACACATGTATACAATTAGTTCATTTGTTCTCTGTACAAATATGAGTCGCTCTTATGATCATAAAGCTCTGGGTGCACAGAGACGCCTGCCTCCATTTCTGATTCAACAATGTCTCCATTGAAATGGACACCCTGCAGCGACTTCTTTAAAAGACATAATAAAGGCTGTTTCCCTGCGGAGATGTCAGAGTGTGTGTGTGTGTGTGGCAGGTAATTGTGTTGTTTGTGCTCAAAGTCGTCTCTTTGACGTCTGACTTCGGTGTGGTCCATAGTTCTGGTGACAGGTACATTAGTGCCCACATACTGGCTCCGGGGTGGGAAACTAAACAAGGAGCAGATCAATCATTTGGTCCTTTTGTGTGGAGCTTTGGAGAAATGGTGTTCCCCAAGTCGGCTTACCTTTGTAGATGTTTTCCTGTAACCCGTCCATTTATCTGATGTCTTATAACAGAAACTTCCTGTCAAATTCCAACCAACTTTGATGAAGGCGTTAACACATTTTTTTTTTTTCCAAATGTTGGTTATGAATTATGTGATTACGTTTGTATTCCACTTGACAGGCAAGCTAGTCAGCTAGACTAACTCGTTCCAAGTAAGACCATGGATTTATTCTGTGAGCACATTTTCCATAAAATGGCAAAAATAAATGAATTAATATTCAATTAAATCAATTTTTTGCATCTGTTGTCATCATACATTGTGCCATTCTGGCGTTTTTCATACTGTAGATTTGGCTTTTGTTTGCATCTAACTGTGTAGATCTCTTGTGAAACAGTCAACCTTACAATATCCTCAATATAAAAAGGTATTTGATCAAAAATATGATGATATTTGATTCTCTCCACATTGATTTTCTCCCTCTCCCACACAGATACGAGTCTAATTACAACTTAGTCAGCTTTGGTCAACTATAGTTTCCAGAAGGATAAACAAATCCCTTATTTTAACCCCCCAGGTTTCTAAAGGATTAGCCAAAACCAAGGTAGTGAGAATGAATATTTTAAAGCATTTTAAAGCAGCCAAACTCAAAATCTCATGGATAAATTAATGCCAACTTGATTATGGACACACACACTGAACAGCTCACTTGATAAATACATCATTCAAAATGGCTCCAGACTAAAAATATGACTCGGTGAATCATTTATGGGTTAACAATCAAAGTCGTTCTCCAGGCACGGAGCAGCACGGCAGGACTCAAAAACCTCAGACAACCGCCTCGGTGAGCAGCTGAGAGAGAAGGGAGGGAACACAACAAGAAAGACGGATTACAAAAAAAATACTCAGTCAGCCTGAAGACAGTTCTCTTTTTTTACTCGTCTGCAGTGTTTTTCCCCATTCAGGGTGACCAGACGAGAACTTTGCATTAACAGGTGAGAATGTACAAAAAGCTTTAATGCTTTGCTGCAAAATTCCACATCCAATAGCAGGATTAGCGTCGTATCAAGTAGCAAAAGAGTGATTGTGGGTCAAGACATCCTTTCAAATATCTCCTTCACGGTAAGTTCACAAAGGGTTTGCAAATGCAACACATACAGTACATTTTGCACCGTTACAGGCGACCGGACAGTATTTTAATTTCTGTTGGATATCTGGAATGCATCTTTGAGGCACCAGCGGGACTCTTGGCTTGTGTCTATGTGCAGCGGCCGAGCTGATTGGCCTCTGATCTGGAGCTTTGGTCCGTAAGCTCCAAAAAAGCGGGAAAAATCGGGGGGCTAAAGTGGTGTAGCGTGAACTCGGCGTAAGAGTGAGGGTGGCACGCTCAAGCAGGCAGACGCATCGAGGTGAGCATGAAACATTAGCGCTGCGCTCATGTTTTCTTTCAAGCCATTAATCTCTCGCCGGCCACTCCGCAAAAACAGGGCCTGGAAGAGAAGCGGGCTGTAATCACACGGACTAAGCTTGCCAGTGGCTGACTGACCGTCCCTGGCCTCCCTGTCCGCTCCACGAAATCCAGAGTCAAATTCACGCATGCCAGCCTCAGCCCCAACAAACACACAGAGCACATGACTGCAAGTCAGAGCTGTCATAATACAACGTCTAAACCAGTGGCAATACAGAACCATTACAGCTTTCTGTTGAAATTTTTAATTTAAGAGGAGCTTTGTGAAGTTTTCTTTTTTAACTACATGCTTAAAAGAGACAGTCAGAGAGGATATTGGCTATTTCCATAAAGTTATTATTAATGATTGCCATCAGGTCCGACTCAGATGTCCCAATTTAGGGCACATAAATGGTTCGCTGGCTTCCCTGCCGCCTGTGACCTGCAGTCAGAGCTCTGGTGGGAGTTGGAGAACGGCCAGAACCAGGAGCAGCTTCGCCTCGCTGCTCTGCTGGACGCCAACGTCGACACCACACTGCTGGAGACCCAGGCCGTATTGCTGGGCCCGCTGGAGGGAAGGGAGACATTGGAGAACCAGAACCAGGACAAAGGGGGGGCAGATCCCGCTGCAGAAAATCAGGGTTTTCTAAAGGGACATGGTGTTCGGAAACATTTTGTCCACAAATTCCGCCAAAATCGACACAAAATTAAAGTTCCTTATTGTAGCTGGAAGTAAGATTTTGAATACTGGTTTTGAATAAACCATTTGTAAACTCCTCCTCAACAAGACACATCTTTGAGGTCTAACAAGCAACTGCAAAGTCGTATGCTCCCATCTTTTCTTTGCGTGTGCGTCGCTTCATTTCTCGGCATATTACAGCCACTAGCTGTCAAACAGTGGACTAGTGTTAGACATCATGTAATAATAGTTTACATCACACTCGGAGAAGTATGGCAATCTAAAGTTCACTTCCCCTCAGTCCAAATGCGAACCATGTGCAGCACACTACATACTCCTTTTGATAACGCATAGCCTTAACAGGCTGCTTCAGGCAGGAGTCATAGATAGTGTATGGCAGGAGCCCAACCACAGTGGAATATAGATCAATTAGCTGGGGGAGGGGTAAATGGAGAGGCTCTGGAAAGACGAAAGCAAGCGATGAGGATGACCTGCAGGAAGAAGAGGAGGAGGAAGAGCGTAGGAAGGTAGGATTGATGGGTGGACGGTGGCGGAATCGCCCCCGGAGCCACTTTGTTGAGATAACAGAGTGGTATCAGTGCTGCAGGACGATGGGAGGGGAACCACTATCTCTTCCTGTATTCTGGAGGGCTGCATGTGTGTCTATGGTACATATAGATACGTGCATGTACCGAGGCAACGGCGGCGAAACACACATGCAAGCACCGCCAACGCCACCCACTCATTTTTCCTTCTATCCTTTCCATACATCCCTCCTGACCTGCAGTCACGGGCTTCAAAGTCCCGAGGCTAACGGGATGGGACAACCACGGTTAGTTAAGTAGAGACATGATCCATGTCCTGATCACAGAGGAGGACAGGAGGTGAAGGGGGGGTTGTTGAAAGGGGAGGTGAAGATCTCACACGAAATTGACTGAGACAAAAGGAAAAGGAAATCGAGAGGGAGCGACGGAAGACCGGAACGGAGGGGAAAGGACGGCGCGTCTTCCGAGGGACGTTGGTCCCTTTTGAAGAGGACACGGGTGCTGCTCAATCACAGCAAACTTCAAAGGCTCTTCATTAAAGCCTTGCCTGGAGACGGCCCTCCCTCTCCTCCCCATCCTCATCCTTCCTCATCCCTCTTTTCTTCACCGTCTGTCTCACTCACTCTCTCTCTTTCCCCCCGCCTCCAATCAGCCATTCAAAACAGCAGGTAGAGGAGCGAGTGAAAGGGAAGAAGAGCGAGGAAGAGACAAAAGCAACACAAAGAGAGAAGGATCAGCCATGCAGGCAACAGAAAGCCCGTCTGCCGAGTCCAATGGGCGGCGTCTTTTCTTAGAATCCATCTTCTTTTGTTGTTGCTCAAGCTCAATCAGCGATGTTGTCTTGCTCTTCTTCTTCTTCTTTTTTTCCCCCTCCACAGCATGAATGGTTGACTCAGAGACGGATGAAAAGGTGCGCAGGCTTGAGTGAAGAATCAGAATAGAAACAGAGGCGAACGCTTCACAGGGTTTGAAGCCCGCCGTGGAGGGGTGATGTGTCACACAACTTATCTGCTGTCACATGAAAAGGCGGCGTTCCCCAAAAAGTCAAACTCAGGACATAACGAATTGAGAACTATCCAAAAAAAGTGCGGCGTACAATTTTCATAGCCACGTTTAAAATTCTAATCACCTGTTTTGGATTGGATTTTTCATACATGATCAGCCAATCATGACAGAATATACGCTATGTGTACGTTTAATCATTGCTCACCTACACTCATTGAACACATCAGGTCCAATTAATGTCATGATGAAATATGCACCAAGTGGAGGAAAAATTCATGAAGACTAGCATCGTTCATCCTCTGAGAACACATAGAGTCTACAGAGGGAATCAAAGGAAAGTGTCATTTCTCTCTGATTGGACATGCTAGCGTGGACATGTGTCAGGTTGGAATAACAAACAAAGCTTCCTTTGCAGGCCCTGTCAGTCACAAATGATGAAAATGCATCAGTCGTCATGGATGGAAGCACAGAGATGTGATGATTGAATTATATAGTTGGATTGCCAGAAACCCATTTTTGCACCAGCACTTGAATGTTGCTGAGGCCCTCCTGTCAGGAGAATTCTGGATTTACCATTTAGCAAACTGCGTTATAGTAATATTTTTAGGTAATTTGGCTTTTGGGTAATAAAATATATTTTCGGATCAAAAAAGGGGCTCTTACCATTTTAATAAAATGTGAAAAATCATGACTGAAATGAGAAAAAATGTGGCGCTCCAGGAAAAGTGCATCGTCTGTGGGTATCTGATATCTGTGGCAAGTTCATGGCACTGGTGGTGGATATGAGGATTGCAATCCTAAGAATGTTGCTAACATAGCCAATAGAAATATCAGATTTGCAAGATTTTGCATTGTGAGGTGCACTTTTTGGATTAGCATATCCACTGAAGCCCCATCCGGCTCATAACGTCGTGGAGGGGAACACTGACATTGCAATATGCATTTCTTCTACATATTGTAATCTGAAAACGGAGCCATTAATGTCCAGTCTGTCCTCACAAAAACATCCTTGAGGGACACGAATCAATGCATCCATTAGCAGCAGATTAATGTGACTGTGTTCCTGCAGAGCCCAGCTGCCACCAGCTGCTGCTGCCATCCGAAGGGTTCCTTCACATCACTGCTAAATAAGTTATAAAGAACCAACACATATTTAGTCTGGCCACTATGCTAGTGTTGAGCATGCCCTGCGTTTTCCCCCATACAGATCTTACTTCAAAGACCCATCCCCTTCCCTTGCCCCCTGGTTTTAACGTCCTGGAAGGACGATTTATTTGGAGATACGAGGCTTTCATCATACAGCGCCGCGATGATTATGAGAACAAAGGCAGCGGTGCAAAGCCAGGTCTTCCGAAAGGTCTGCCGGAGTTCAGCGACTGAAAGGTTTCCACTTCCTGTGATGAATATGTAGTCAATTAAAAACAACAACACAAAGATGGCATCAATATGATCTGACTTCACTGGACCTTCTTATTGAAATGTGTGTAATAACCATAAACTGAATCATGTGTTTGAACATCAACACTCACCTTTCCCTCTTCAGCTTTGATCTCCATGGTAACACCATGGAATGTGTGTCTATTCACTGCGCTGCCTATATTCTAACCACACAGACGTGGCTTTAACGCTGCTAAAACCCGTAATTCAAACCATCGCCAAACTAAGTTCCTGTCCCAGAAAGAATCGGAGCGTTCCCATGGGCTCCCAGCACAAATCCATATGACTTTTCCTCCCCGTAGCTTCAGATCTAATTAGTATATAATGGTTTTATAAACGTTTCCATCACTGGCACTCTAATCAAAAACAAAACTTCCATTTTCCCCTCGATGGACCTCCAAGGAGCAGGCTGTATTTAAATGAAATGATGGTAATATCATGTTGCAGGATACAGCTGGGGAAGATGAGAAGTGTGTGTGTGTGTGTGTTCGTGTGAAGGGTGCTAGGGGAAATGGCGTTATTTCCAAATCCTATCAAGAGGAAGCAAGGTGGCTCATATTCATTATCATACAGCGTTTAATCAAGAAACTCTGTGATTAAGTGGCAAAGTGAGCAGCTCGTCGTTTCTCTAAATTGAGTTTGTCGTGTGTGTGGAAGATTATATTAGCCATTTCTACATCCTACCAGTCAGAGCTTTGTAGAGCAAGCATTATCCTGCCAGCAACTGTACTTTTTTTATTTTTCTGGTGGTTTGTGAGAACACTTCTCAGTGTCGGTCTAATGTTTTGTCCACAAAGTGAAATATCTCAATAACTATGACTGAGAGAAATACCTATTTTGTCACATTCATGGTGCCCAGAGAATGAAGCCTAGCCATTTTGGTGACAAAGTGCTTCACAATAGAGAAAAATAAAATGCAAACAGACAATAATAATAAAATACAAGAGAGATAACATGAAATTCTCCAGTTGGAGGCGACGTAGGCTGGATATTTCACACTAATAAGCAAATGTCTGACACCCTAAACTAAGACGGTGAACACAATAAAACACGGAGATGCTTGCGTGGCGGTACACGAGTGCCAAAAGGAGATAGTTGAGAAGAAAAGATGTTTAATACGTCCTCATCTGTGTGTTCTGAAAGTTTGGGATTAATGGTACGAGAGAGAGTATTTGTTGGGAGCGTTTCACCGTTCGTCAACGCAGCCTGTGTAGTCGCACCTCTGACTTGTGCCAATAACTCTCAATCACGCCAGAAAAATTGGGACAGCTGGAGGTTTTGGAGCAGAATGTTTAGATTTTATTGGCTCTTCGTTTTTTATGAACATTGTTGAAAAATGATACGCGTGCTTCGTTTGAATAAGCAAGTGGAATATGTTTTGTCAGAGCGAGGGAGCGGTCATCCTTGGGGGTGAAGATATATAAAACTATAACATCTACGTTGATAAATTAATCTTAAATCGTTCCATTACTCCTCATCAAAAAGGGTGATTCAGTGTCTTGAGTCAACAAAACGTGGTTATTAAAATAAATCAGTGCAATCATGAAATTTAATTGAGTGCGGCGTGGGAGAAATCAATTTCAATTTTACAGTATGAGCTCAAAAACCTAAAATACATTATAAAAAAAAAAAAAAAGATTGCAGGAGGTCAATCTCGTGAGCTCACCAAACCTTCCTGATCCTTCAATCCGTCAAAGAGCCCGTTAAATGACTTTGACCTTCGTGAGAATCGGATGGAGGCAGGATTCTGCCCTTTGAAACGTGTGCTTATTAAACATGATTAAGTTGCCCGTGTTCGAAAACAAATGAGAGAAAACTGTATAATTAGTCCGTCTTGTGGCAAAGACAGGCTGACAGATATCACAGTGTGGGTGGGCACCGAGAAAACAAGGTGGGCCTCACCCCTCCAACACTGGTCCAAGACCATCACAGCTACTTACAGCCAGCAGCACAACTACAACGTCCCTGAACGCACCACATGTAAGAATTATACATTATCATCAGAGGTGTTATAGGCATCAACAAAAGGAACATTAACAGCATTGCCTGGCACTGCAGCCACAAAGTCATAGTCACACACACACACACACACACACACACACACACACACAATCATAATTAATCAAGCCTATTAATCAAGGCTACAGGCACTAACATGCTCAGTAACCTTAAAAGTGACACTTCATACGCCATCAAACACTATAATAAACAATTCATACCACAACAGGCCACTAAATCACCGAAATGTTAATGAGCTCACCTTTGCTGATTACAGGAAGAAGCCATGACGGTTGAAAATAGTGTCCACGCAGCGTCACCGGGACCACGTGGTGTCGTTATTACGTGGTTGTGTCCATCTTCCTCCCACTGTTCGTCTCAATCATTGCGTCACATACGCGCAAAATCGTAAAAATTAATGAACTCATACCGGGGAAAAGGCGAGGAGAGGGGCTAATGCTGCCTTGCTAGTCCGAAGGTCCTACTTTAGAAGTTTCGAGAATGTCACGTTCAAGTGCTTTGTCGTCGGGAGGAATTTTGAAAAATGGCGGACGTAAGGTTTGCTGTTGGGAAGTATTTTTGATCCCTTCATGCACATGTTAGAGGAGAAAATGGATGCAAAAAAATAAAATATTGAAAGGTACGAATCACCCCAACTATCTCAGTGTTTCCCACTCTTAATTACAATTTTTGAGTTTGCAACTCGTATTTACCATAATTCCGATACCACATGAAGGCAGCATAAGTCACGCCCCCTTCTGGTGTCCTCCATAGAAACTTATTTCAGCAGTCAATAACAATATTTCTGATCCAATTTGAATTGTACCATGAATATGATGTTATTTTACAACTTTTGGTTGGATTTCTGAATCATGTCAGCTTTTGTTTTGCCCGAACAGAGTGCTGGAAAACTTGCTCCCTCATTATCCCAATGTGTTACTTAGCAGCAGTCATTACATTCTTCTTCTGTCCCAAATGGGCCGTTCTTTACACAGCAGTGATGACTTAATTGCTTAATGTTTGAAACAACCTCAACGACCAACTTACAACAGCAGCCAGGCGTTGCACTCCCAAACCTGGACCGGCTGTGATTATACACCCAGCCAAGGAATTCAAATTGTTCAAATTCCCCAGTGGATCATCCAAACCGAGCAAAATTGTTGCATAATTAGTTTATGCCTCCCCGCCTAATGTAAAAAGCATCATTAAGCCTTAAAACCTCAAGACCTTTTTTTTTTATACATGACTCAGAGCTTTTAAAGATAATAAAAGGAGATGGAGATTAGGCCCACACAAAATTAGTACAAATTTAATACGTAGTAGCAGTTTCTTCATTTCCCCAGCATTGAGACATGATTTAGCTTTATCTGGAGGTACTAAAACCTCTGATCCTAGGAGTACTCAGCTGAGCTCACCTCCCTCACAGGGCTTGAGTTACACCAGCTCTGAGACTGCTTTGCTTTCAGGAAAGGCCAGGAAATACTGCTCTCCATTATCTCCTCTGCCCTCTTTGACCGGTCAAACCTTAAATCCAGTGAGGACTATTCGACCGTAGACGTGTGTTGCCAAGTGTCCTCACAGCAGAGATGACCGCATATTGATTGGACTAATATATAACCAGTATTTCTTTTTACACATCATTTCTTGCCAATTTCATTCAGTCCCACGTGGATTCCTTTACTTACTTCTGATCCCGTCTGTCCCCCCGCTAATCATTTTCCCGTGACAAATAGGCCCAGAACGCCTTCTATTCGAGCCCGCGTTAAGATTCACATTCATTTGTTGCTCTGATATATAAACGTGATAACTGGACCGAGGCTGTACCCATCCAATCCAATTTGTGCATGGAAGCAAACCTTATTACAGTCGCTGTTTTGACGGTAACAGTTTCAGACACCGTGCTGAAATGGCTGCAGCATCGGCTTGGTCCCCAGAGGATGAATCCTCTGATTTTCCCCTTAGTTTTTAGGTTCAGAGTGACAACTGGCAACCGTTCGCATTCTAACACTAAGACCATGAACATGGTAAATGCTTCACATCAGCATTGTGAGCATTTAAGCAAGTGCATCCTCATTGAGTTGCTATGGCTGTAATCCACAGCGCATAATGTAAAGTGCATTTAGTGCCTGTCCAACTCCACTTAAATTAAATCCATTTAAATCTATTTAAATGGCGGATTTGGAAAGCTGTGAAAATGTTGTTTTTGAAAGGCTAAACACAAAAAAAATAAATAAAAAATTATATGGTTTGAATATTTCATTTTTTCTCAAGAAATTTAGTCTTTTGGACTTTACAAGTCCTTTCTTTATCTGGGCGTGCCTGGAAGTGAGAATAAAACCACAATAAAAGAAACCACATTCTTGTTGTCATGTGGGAAAGCAGCATCACATGCATATAGCTTGCATACAGGATGTGGAATGCTATTTAACGTGCTGTATGTTTTGTTGCAGATTCCTTCAGTGCAAGACGAGTCCGAGTAATTGTTTCGGGACTGCAGCTGGTGGAGCTGAGACGGAGCTGGCAGCGGCAGCTACGTGGCCGTCGCCAGGCGAGAATATAGACTTGAGGTCGGAGCTTGGCCTACGACTCCGACTTCATCATACCGTAATTATCACGGTAGCGTTTGCCAGGCTCGGGGCTTGTGCGTTGGCCCGCTGCGGTGCACTGTTGTGTCTGCCCGCTATGCCGCTGCACTCTGTGTTTGGGTCAGTGAGGTGCAACGTGTCCACCCCGTAGTCTGGCCCGGGCTTAGTCTCCAGCCATGAGCTCTTATGAGGCCTGACAGCCTGTTTACCTTGGACGCCATTTCCTTGACGTTTCTGCATGGTTTGGCGCTGACGACCAGTTGATGGCCGGCAGCTTTATTGAATTAGCTCCGCAGCTACAAAGGCAGAGAAAGAGGGGGAAAAAAGGGGGAAAGATAGAAAGTGAGCGAAAGAAAGAAGAGAAGGTTATCCTGGAAGCCGGTTTACATTTCCTCTCTCCGCTGACGTAAACACACAGCGAGCATTTACATCAGGACCAAACAGAACACAAGCAGCACGTAAATCCTGCTTGCACTTTGACACAAACAAGGCAACACACCGATTGGGCAACACTGCATCAGCTTCAGCGTAAGTGGCTCGTCCTATTGGTCGCCTGCTGCACCACCTCCCCCCTCTGAACGGCTCCTGCCCCTCCTGCCCCTGGGCAAATATCACATACCATATTGGAACATAGTGACCCTGATTCCTTAGAATAGTAGAAAGAGGAGTATTCACTTAAAACAACATATCCAAGAACTCCCCCCCGATGATCCGCCTCCCCTCGGGTTAGATACGGGAAGATGTACATGGACACGGTCAGTGTGACACACACTTGCACTAATGCATGCATGCTCTCTCCATCCTTTCCCATCAAAGAGATCGGTGGTGTTTTTTTGGAGTATGAATAAGCCCATTGTGATGAAGCAGCCGGTATAATAAGTCAGTATGGATCAAATGTCCGAAAACACAAAAGAGCAGATATTTCATGCGTGGTTCCTTTTTCTTAACAGGCAGCGCAGAGACTGCTGAGAGACGAAACACGTGGAACGCTTTTTATGTGAAAACTCCAAATAAATAAGCCGGTTAATGAGAATAAACTTCTCCCCCCGGAGAGTTTTGCCGGAGCTTCGCTGGTTTCTCATTCCACTCAAGATGTGCACGAGATTAATCCCCGCCGTTGCTCTAATCTCTCTCTGCAACAGGGTGAGATCAGGGCACTGAAATTATATAGTGGCGCACATAAACACATAAAGATTACTCATCTGCACGTTGGTAATCCCCTGAGACTTTAAGTAATGGTAAGAGAGTTTTTCGAGAGCAGCTTTGCTGTGGGGCGGGTTTTTTTATGTGTGTGTGTGTAGTAGCCATAGTAACAAAGGCTATACCTTTAAATAATTAACTAAATGAGCACTTTTTTTTAGCCTTTTTTTAAGTAGTTAATGAGCCGCAAAGCAAGACGTCTCCTTTCAACTTCTTAGACAAAAGCACGCGGTAATAAATCCCAGGAGAAATGTATGATGAAATAGAAAACAAATACCTTTAAAGCCTCAAAACTGCGTAATAACAGAGCAGCATGGCTGACGCATTAATTGGTTGCAGGTATTTCAAAAGAATAGTTTGACATTTTTTATTAAATGTGTTGATTCATTTTCTTGCAGAGATTTAGATGAGTTTAGATTAAGTCTGGAGGCGGAGCCAGGGGTCAAAACGCTTAGTTTTGACCCCTGCAGACTGGAAGCGAGGGGAAGATCGAACGCATCATCAATGCGTTCGATCTTGTTTGTCTGACCTGTAAACACACAGAAAAGTAAGAATCAAGTTGTTAAAGACCCACTTAAGGGTCCCAGGACTCTTCTCGCATTAAAATAACAGAATACTGATCCTACTGCAAGGATACTTGTTTTACCCGGAGGCCACTTTAGCAAAATGACAAGAAGCAAGGGGCCAGTTAATAAACAAATATTAATATTTTTCAGATATAATGAATACACATTAAAAGGCCCCTAACTTATCTTAGCATAAAGACTGGATGCAGGCCTTTCCTTTTACATAGTGGCCAAATGGTGGAATTACATCTTTCGGGTCCATCATGTGACGCCATGGGGACCAATAAGGCTTTAGATGTCTGTATAAGCGGATCATTTCTTCTTAGATAAATCAGCTTCCTTAATGATTACTCAAAGCGCATTAAATCATACCTTTTTTACCTTTTTAATATGCAATTATTTTATCAGCTTTAACATGCACTTCTTATCTCCTTCTTTGTCTATTTTTATTATTGATAAAGCGTGTGTGTACGTGAGTGTACGTTGCAAATGCACAGCAAATCTCATTGCATGTGTAATGATTCACAGCATTCTATTTTATAAGAGCCCTTATTTAAGTGATTAGATCCTTAATGTTGTAAAATGCACTAATAGCTGAATCCAGAGTTATTTTACTTCCTTTTCGTGTGAATGAGGCTGTGAGGGAAAGATCTCGGTAACGAGCTCACACCGCAAAACACCTGATGATAAACCCCAAATTAAAGTCACAGGGCAACGAGCTCTGTGTGATTAAAAATGTCAAATCCATAATTAAATATCTTGTTAAATCAACAGGCTGAGAAAAAAACCCTGTGATTTTAAAATAAGATGACACAAGCAGTTGGATATTAGGCCACAATGTTTATTCAGTAGTGTTGTTTCAACTTATAGGTACAATACTGTCAGCTTTTGTAAGACTAAAAAAAAGTTACCATTACAGTCATCCATGCTCACAGAATGCCAGTCAAGTCGTTTACACCCCTCCGTCGTGTACACACCCGCCACATGCTCGGACTTGAGCAAGTACATTTCCAAATGGTAGGCACTTTGAAGGTTTAAAACATTTGTGAATATACATTTATATATATTTATATATCTTTTTCATATACTAATAAGCAATTGGACTCAAAGGTCAGGTCTCTAATAGAGGAAGAAAAACTAAAAGAGTGAAGAAGAAGAAGAGACTGAGGAAACAACATGATGTGGCCATGGTGGAGGGATGGTGGGAAGTAGAAATACTGTGAGTCTTTGGGTTTTTCAGTATAGTTCAGTACCTTAGGTGCTATGAGACGAGCGCGGACGAGAGGGAGGGTAGGGGGGGGGGGGGGGGGCAACGGAGGGATCAAAGACGGGTGGAGAGAGAAGGAAGTGTGGGATGGAGATGGAGATGGAGAGGGATGAACAGCTTCATGTGGGTGGCGTTGGGAGTTTAGACCATGTGACAGCATCTACTGGTTCTACTTCACATCGCTGTACAGCTTGAAAAAAAAAGGCAACTTCATCAACCCGCCGGACGATATAACGTACGTCCCTTCAGAGCAAGTAGCTGCATCCCAATTCAGCGGTCGGATCCCTTCGGAGGACGCATTCGAAGACCGAACACACCGTCGGACTCCACCGAGAAATGAGGCCTTCTTATCCTGCATTTGGAGGATCCAATTGATGGATCCTGCACCGCGGACTTATCCCAAGATTCATTGGGCGCCATCAGCAACTGGATCTTAATCAACACGGCGTTGACGAGTGGATCAGCGGAAAGCATATCTTCCATCATAATATAAAATAAAAAATACCCCAATATGATCTCTGGCTCTATTTTAGTCAGATAGCGTTACTTAGGCTACCTGTTCTATCCTCCGTCTTAGAAACTGCAGCTGGTTGCTAGGCGACGGGGACGTTTTCTCCCCGCCAGCTTCAAAAGGCCGATGTAGACCGTGAAGGTCGCGTCCTCTGAAGGATGCGGCCGCTGAATTGAGACACAGCCGGTTTTCACCTGACATAGCGACGCTAAACTCGGTTTTAAACCTGCTAAACAACTTCGACGCTCAACAGAAGCTCTTTTGGTCGCCTGTGCCGCCCGAAAACAAGAGTAGCCCTCAGCATGACCGTCTCCAAAGGACGCGGCCAACGCAAACTGTGAAGGTCGCGTTATCCGAAGGATGCGGCCGCTGAATTGGGACATAGCCGGTACGCAAGTTTTCACTCGATTAGCGACGCCAAACTCAGGTTTTAAACCCAGTAAACAACCTCGACTCTCAACAGAAGCCTCTTTTGTCGCCTGCGCCGCCCCAAAAACAAGAGTAGCCCTCAACGTGACCATTCAGACGTAACACTGGAAGTCTTACATTTTCTGTGCAGCCTTATTTATCAGTCTCCCTCTGGGAGAAAATCCTTTCTAAAGGGGGGTCTGGGTGTTGTTGGCTGCAGAGGTATGTGCTCTGCATGTGGGGATCGGGGGCCATCGAGGGCCCTTGGCCGTGGCGTGTTTGTGTCCCAAACAGATTTTTGGGCCTAAAGCGTCAACACAATGAGACCAGGGTACATGGGTGAGCTGACAACTCAACTGGCCGCGCTCCAATCCGATTAAAAAAAGAAGGTGGGAGCGAGGGGTGAACAGAGCGAGGTGGAGGGGACGCGAGGGTGAAAGGGTGCTAGCAGAGTGTGGGTGCAGTCGCTAAGGGGAGGGAGGTGGCCGCGGGCCAAAACTACCACAAGCCACCGTGAGGAAACTTCGCCCACCAACAATGCTCACCCAAAGCTGCGAATGTGCAACGTTGAAAAAAGAACGCATTTAAATAGAAAAGAAATGTTATGATTTTTTTGTCGAGCCCTGACAAGCTTTTTATTTTTATTTATTTTTTATCTTTTAAAGACTTGTTCCTGGTATGTAAATAAAACGCCGTGGATAAGAAGACAAAATAAAAAGGCTACACTGAGAAGAGAACCAACAAATAAACAAGACATAATGAAACGCTCACGTTTGACTAAAAAAAACAAACGGATGTGAGAGCAAATAATAAACATCGTAACCTGAAGGGAGGACATTTACATTGACCGTTAACAGCGTTAACATGAAGACCGAGGAGCTTCATCAAAACTACAAAGGCATTTTTTTTTTTTAACATCAGAGAAAAAGATAAATTAATGTAATACACCTTTTTAGAGATCAACAACAGACATGCTAGGACAAAATAAAAAGAAAAAAAATGAAAGTAGGATTGATACAGAATAATTATATTCAATTATTTCCACTTTGAATGTTTTTTTTCTTTACATATAACATACTGCTACTGTTAAAAGTAGTCAGCGACTAGAAACTCCTTTGACAGAAGACAGATGCGATTCGTTTCCTCGCATTTACAGATCCTGTTTTTTCATTTTGTTTTTTTTTTCCAGCCTTTTCAAATAATACACAAAATGTTTAAATACACTGAGATTTGCCATAAAATGCTTGGTTTTCATTTTTTTTTAAAAAGAAGAAAGAAAAGGTCTTAATTACAATACTCTATGCAAAAGCTTTCCTTTATGCTATTTCTTTTTTTTTTTCCTTAATGGACTTGAAAAACATTTTGTTGTTGTTGTTTGAACACGTTGTCGTGGACTGTGTTTTTGACAGTCACTCGTGATTCGCTGATCTGATGACGGGGGGGATGGTTTTTATGCATAAAATTCCTTGGTTGGGGCCTTCTGATAGGCCGCGCCGGAGGGTTTCCTCTCGCCCAGGTCGTAGCTGCCCTCGTCCTTCTTCCTCATGCGGTAGACCAGGAGGAGGATGAGGAAGATGGCGAACAGGAAGCCGATCACGCCGCCTGCGATAACGGCTGAGAGAGAAAGAGAGAGAAGGGGGGGGGAATGAAACAATCAGTGCTCAGAATGTCAAATCGATGAACAGCTGATGAGTCTTTCAGTCCATCTTAAAGAAATTTTAGGATCATTTTAGCAAGGGCGTTCAGCTATTGTTGCAACAAATCTTGATACTAATGCGATTGCCTCGCAAATTAGCAACAACAAAAATTGAGGGTGTAACTGTGGCGACCGTCTCAGCTGAGCGTTGGAATCAATGCTTGGTGTCGATGAGAGAACCCTTCATTTGTCCCAAGAGACGCAAAGTCAATCAATGTCTGTGGTTCTGCTCATTGGTGAGTTTGGAAAGTTAGTGTTCCATTTAGTTGGACATTAAGGCCGCGGTCCCGACGGTGGACGACGTGGTCTTTACTCCGATCAGTGACAGCCGACTGGGGGATCGAGACGAAGATGCCGATGGCTTTGGCTCCGATGCTTAACAGTTGGGTAAATAAATCCAATGGGAACAAACAAACAAACAGCCAGTCCAGCACGGCTTCAACTAAATCCTGTTTCTGCTCGGCTGGATAAATCTCAACGCAAGACTGGAATATTGACAGTGAACACAAAAGGTCCTCGATTCCGCTTTGATGATTGTAAAAAACATCTTATTGGTTATGTTCTGCACCCTATCGGCAGGAGAAACTTGAAACTAATTAGTTGTTTGAAGGAGATGTTTTCACAGCAATATAAAACTATAATTATTATTATTCAGGCTGTACTAAGAGACGCCCCCCTTCAAGCTTTGACCCCGACTCCTATTTATGCTCCTAACTCGCCACATGGGCTTATTTCACTCTCCATTCATGCCTGTATGAGATTTAGTATAGCTTCCTAATCGGTTTAGGGGTCCCTCCCGGTGCTACAATCTGCACTGCGCCGCTTTCGCCACATGATAACTGCTCCCATGGCCCCATGGGTAAAAAAAGACCCTGGCACACAGCAGTTGCTGAGCTCCAAGAAGCAGTAATGCAATACAGAGTGAAGAAATGAAAATTAGATTAAGGGCATTTTTTTTTTTTTTAGAAGTCATATGGGAGATGAAGAGTTACGGTTATAATCTGGGAGAAAGGTAAACGCAACGAGGAGGATAGCAGTGACCCAGGTATATGTGTGTGTGTGTATATATATATATATATATATATATATATATATATATATATATATAGTCTTGTTTTATGTTTTCTATCACAAACAAGATGAAATGAGAGATCAAAAGGAGAGAGATGTGAGCGGAGTTTTCGTCTAACTGATACCGTCCCGATATGTCCTTGTTGATTTCTCTTTCTGCATATTGCCGACGCCAGATGGATATCACAACAAAGTAAAAGTGAGCTGCCAATCAATATATACCTCAGACACGTAGGGAGTGATAGAGAGAGAGATAGAGAGGGCATCGGGAGAGCACAGCGATTACAGAGTGGGATAATTCCACCCTCTGTCATGTAGGCAGAGCGAGACAAACATCCACTTGAAACACCCACAACGCTGTGAACTCTGCAAAGTCCCACTGTGGGACCAGATGGAATTCATTAAAAATAATTATTTTGGAGAAGTGGATTAGGTGGGAGACGTCAGGGAAAATAATTTCCCGGATTTTTCAAGAATTATCCGTTCACCAGAAATACGCTGACACGTCGTAACGTATACGAATCCGAGAAAGGTGAGAGGGCAATTTATTGTTGGAGCTTCAAACCCAAAGGCTGCTTTTGTTATGAACTGACATATTACAGAAATCTGTAAATATGCATTCTTGTCGGGGAGTTGGACGAGGAGATTGGTGGCAGTACAGTAAATATGAAGCTGAAGCCAAGAGACGGTAAGCTCAGCTTGGCATAAAAGACTGGAAACGGCAGGAAACTGCCAGCCTGGCTCGGTCCAACAGTAACAACACCCGCGCCATGACGTCACCCGTTGCTTTTAGGGCTTTTAAGCCTGAGGGTTATGCATTTTGGCTGTTGCCATCTTGGTTTTTGGCTGTCGCCAACTTGATTTCAGGAGTGACACGAGAGGGCGGAGCTAAGTACAAACGAACACTGAATACGAAATTTTAAGGTGACCATTAACTTCCATTACCTGCCAACACACTGTGAAGGGTCGTAAGAGGACTATTCTCTACACTCGAGGATATAATGAAGTGTTTTGAGTTTGGAAAATAAAACTTTCAGTTCAATAACACTTCACTTTGACTCCTGCACATCTTTTGAGTGTAACAACAATATCCACAACAGACGGAGGCGCCTTAAGGCAGTGGCTGCAAATAAACAGAAAAATGTCCCTGTCATGGATTTGAGTGTGTGTGTCACCATATTAACTGCTGGGATTAAGCAATTAGGAACAGATCATTCTTTCTTTCATCACGCCTTCATCAGCTTTCTAAGCACGGTGATGGTTACACCACAATTGCAGCAGGTTTTCACCTTTAAAGAAAGGCGTTTTTCTTGTTTATCCAGCAAAGACAGTGTCAGTGAGACAAAAAAACGCACAAACAAAGAGTAAATTCATGAAATTACTGGTATATGTTTCTCTGTGTCCTTCCAATGTGGATGATGTTGTTTTTTATGACACATACCTGCCAACACCTCTGTCCTCTGGAAGAGGTTTTCAGTGCGGACCTCGATGGCCTCCTGGGGTGAGCCGGGAGCACTAGTCGTACTAGTCATCTGGTTCCTCTGCATGTCCTCCGTAACTGGCACTGGTGTCTGAATGAAGAGGAGAAAAAACAGGCTTGTCAGGAGACGGATGATGGTGTATAGACAGCTGACTTTGACATTCTGTTCCCCTGATATTCCTCGTCTGTGCGCTTAAATGACTTCTGTTCATTCAGGTGTCATGGCATAATTCCAAAATTCTTCACTAATGTTAACATTTAGGAATAAGCTCCATATTTTCCTGTAATACACTGTATATGAAGATTGATGCCACTCTTATGCATGTTATTTTACAGGAGTTTATGTGCAGGAATATTTCACTGAGCTCAGCCAAGGAATTGTCCCACAATAAACAAGATATAAACAAGCGAGATAAAATGTGTTTCCTGAGCTTTAGAGGGGGATTTTGTTACCTTTTAACAGAGCAGATCTAGTGATTCCAGTCGTCATGCTAAGCTAAGCACAACCAGTTACCCAGTATAGATCTTGTGATATAACGCTACGCATGAAAGCATTTCTTGAGCTAAGAGCATTTCAAAATTGTTTAACTATTCCTTTAAGACTAAAAGTGAGGGTTTTGCTGGTCTACTTAGCATGACGGTCCACTCAAAGGGAGAGAACAGAGACCAAAAATGGAACCTGGCCAATGAAACCTATAGAAGCTTGCCAGAGGAAAAGAATGGAACAAATCCAGGTTGCCCAAAAAGATTAGTGCAATGCTCCAAAAAGTAGGCAATGAGAACAGAGCCAGTGAATGTAAGATCTTACTGGGAGTCCAGGAAAAGGGGCTAAGTATCCGGAATGGATCTGGGCCCATGTCGCCCCTTCTCCAGTAACAGTGGAGAAGGGTGCAAAGCACCAAAGTGGAACTGGGCCAGTGCATTTGGCTAAGTAAGTAGTGACAGAGGCAAGAGGGGGAACAATGGAACTGGGCCAGGTGCGCTTGTTTTAGGAGGGTTGAGACCTTGACGACTAATCCCCAACAGATGTAGTCCCCAGTACAGTACGGTAAGAGTGCATCCGACGGGAGCGAGATCTAGGATGGTTCCAGGATATGTGATTATGTCAGAGAGAGATGTAATCCTCCATAATTTGCAACGGAGTGGAAACATTGAGAATTGACGTGAGCACTTGATCTTTATCCTGAACGCAACCTCACGGCTGGCGGTATTACAGGGGATTTGATGGCGTAGCGGGTCAGCCGAAGACATACTGAGCCATTGTGTCGCTCTCTGCCACCGTGATTGGAAAGGACTTTGAGTGTCATTATGTCTTAATATTATATATCTTAAAGATACATTCTGAAAATCTGTTGAGCCTCTGAGACAGATTTGAAACCCCTCCCCTCAGTGTTCCATGATTCGACGAGGCGGGAGTGGGAGGGGACGAGACGGGATGATGAGGAGCAGGGGAGACGAGGGGATTGGATGGAGGGCACGAGCCAATGGAAGCCTTCCGGAGCAATGGCTCCCATTGGTCAGTTTCTATGCTTATGGCGAGAGTTGAGAATGTTTCTGGATGTGATGACTTTACAGTTTCGGATACTTTTAGTTGTTAAATATACATTAAAAAAAATAGTAAAATATGTTTCTCGCAGAGGATAATCGATTTTCAACTTCAGCAAAAACTGAACGCTTTTATGCTAAGCTAGGCTAACGATCTCCTGGCTCCAGCTTCATACGTCACAGACAAACATGGGAGGGGTGTCAATCTTCTCTTCTGACCCTCAGGAAGAGAGTGAATTAGTGTCTTGTTCAAAATGTCAAAACTATCGCTTGATTTCAAACAATCAAAACTTTCCGCCATCTCTTGTCTGACTCTATTTTCTCCATATATTTAGCCATCGGATCACCTGGTTAAAACAACAAACAAGCTTTTGCTTCACATCATATCTAAGATCTCATTGTTCATAGTTTTATTGGACACGTTTGTTATAGCCGATACACCATTATCGTATTCCTACCTCTGTTGTGAAGGGTTTCCTGGGCGTGCTCTCCCTGGCCTTTTCTCTGACCGTGGCGGTCTCCACCCGGGGGGTGAACTCTTTGGTGGAGTCCTGGGTGGGTTCTGCTGCATTGGGCTCCATGTAAACCACGGTGACACTCACTGCTTCCTCCTGTTCGTCGCCTGTAAAGAGACAAACTGATTAATCCAGGTGTGCCTCTCACTCTCTCTCTAATCCAGAGAGAGAGTGTAGAGAGTGTAAAAATTACTCCCTAAATATTGTGGTTTTTGAGCAAATAGGTAAAATAGCGGCATGCAGGTTATAAATATTTGATGCCTCGAAGTCATATAGCTTTATCTTTCTTAACACCGCATGAATTTAATATGAGTGCATTATTTATGGTGTGAATCCCCTACAGAATTCAGAGTGGCAGCATAATAAGGTATATACAGTATTTAATGGCCGATTGATCACGGCACTGCTTTTTTTCTACCTAGCGCGACCTTCTCTCACTGCACCTCTCCTGGAAAGCAGAGCTACGTCTGATCAATGAACGAGGGTTGTAAAAGTGCTTAAAGCAAGTGGAGCAGAGGAGCTAATAAAAAAAATAAATAAATAAAAGACATAATTTGCACACTTGCCCACAGCCGTCTGTGTGACAAGACAATCTCAAATAGAGTGAGAGAGAAAAAAAAGAATAGATAAAGAGAAAAAGAGAAAGGAGAGAGAACTCGGGACGACTCGTCACAAAGCGTCCCGGCAGCAGACGTGAAAATGAATGTCATCATGCCTCTGGGTAATTGCCTGCTTGTCTGTGAGTGTATGTGTGTAGAGATACGGGTCTTACCTGAGCCGGACCCCGAGTTAAAGTCGTCGTCATCTTCAGGGTAGTAGCCTCCTGAGCCTGTGTCGTCCAGGTACAAGTCATCCGCCTGAGAGGAAGTCTTGGCTGCGTCTGCTATCTGCAAAAGCAACCAGATAACAAGGTGTTGAGCGCACGTGTCACTTTTTTTTTTTTATTACACATCTCCATTTGAACGTTTTCAAATCAGCAAAGTGAAGACCTCCGCTATTTCCTCTCATTTCTTTTTTTCAGTCTTCTCCCACCCAAGAATAAATATGAATCAGAACATCTCGTGGCTGTGTTTTAATTTGGGCTTTTAAATCATTAACCGCAACCTCTTTGCTTTGAGGCCAAACACTTCACTCGGCGATTATTTCTTTAATTGGCAAACGTAAAACCCTCTTGGGTAGCAATCCAAAGCTCACATCATTAGAGCGCTACGGGTCGTCAACAGCGTCTAAATAACAACCTGTCTCTTGTATTTGTTATCGAGTAAGAAAAAGGTTCATGTGAGTGGATGCCTGAGAGGCGGCTGGCATCAACACATCGCTCTGTGTTTCACATCGGAGCTACAAGAGCTCCCTTTCAAACGACACAAAGAGTCTGCAGCCATGATGGCCTGTGTTGAGCTAAATGCTAACTTTAGCATGAGGCCGATAGGTCAAACAAAGGGTCTTCAGCCATGATGGCCTGTGTTGAGCTAAATGCTAACATTAGCATGAGGCGGATAGGTCAAACAAAGAGTCTTCAGCCATGATGGCCTGTGTTGAGCTAAATGCTAACTTTAGCATGAGGCGGATAGGTCAAACAGAGTCTGCAGCAATGATGGCCTGTGTTGAGCTAAATGCTAACTTTAGCATGAGGCGGATAGGTCAAACGCCACATTCAGCCCAATCTGATCTCAAGTGAGCAGGACCAGTGAAACCGTTGCACGATAACCCATGAATAACAACCTCCAAATGTATGCCTTTCTTGTTGGTTAAACAAGTCCAAACATTAATGAACAATCCATTTCCAATCCAGATGATGAACGGCCTGTGATGTCTCCATGATCTCTCAGCTACGACTAAAAACAGACTGCCGTTTCCTCGAACCTGCCAACAATCCATTCATCTCCTCTGCTGCCGGTTGTCTTCTTTTAGTTTCTGCCCGTGATGAGTGTGATAGTGGCGCTGCATATTGTATCAGCTGAGCACTTAAGGTTGCCGTGAACACATAAATGGGACACCGTCGTCCCATTTATTATATAAGAATCAGGAACCGATCCATTTTCTTTGAAAGCTTGACATCGTTTCTACCGTTCTCCTTTTTTGACAAAGACATTTCCCCCGGTGGTAGCCAAGGCAATGTGTCATGTCGCCTGTATGTAGCATCTCTAATAGTGTATCCAGCATGTCAGGACAGCAAAACCCCAAGTGGACAAATAGGAATAGCAGTGAATTTTACATTTCAAGTGGGCCAGATTACACCATTTAGCAGGCCGGTTCTGGCCCTCGGGCCTAATATTTGACACCCTTGGATCACCAAAGTTGTTACCGCTCATCTTGAAGTGGGGCATGCACAAACACAGGACTTTAACCCAGGAGACCACAGCTCGTGTCCTGTGCGACACTAACATTAACTACGTTAGCATGATCCAAATGGTCAAACCTGGAGTGGCTACACCATTTTATGACCTATACGAAGCACCACTGACTGTCCACTCACAAGCCCCTCCCACAGCGTCATCGTTGTCTAGACAACAAGCCTCAGCGGTGGGAATGTTTGCGTTCAGGCTTACTGGAGTGACTGGCTGAAAAGCCCACCGTTTTTAACAGTGCCTGTTTGTTTAAAGAGCACCTCCTCTCACGGTGTGTAAAGTGGAGATTTTAACAAGAAGCACCATTTTTTTTCACTCAAAGGGGTTTGCAGAGCCTGATGCTTTTTGGGACACTTAAATATTGTGATACAAAGTGGTTCGTGGGACCGTTTGTATTTTGTTGTTGAGTGTGTGTGACTGGAATAGCTACCAACATATCCATGGCAACATCCATTCAACTCCTATTGACCAATCTGTGGTCAGCTGTACTGCCCCTTCTATACTGATAGTCCTGCTTTGGAACAACAAAGTACAAAAGACCCCACAATAGTATATCATCCCTGTGTGTGTGTGTGTGTGTGTGTGTGTGTGTGTGTGTGTGTGTGTGTGTGTGTGTGTGTGTGTGTGTGTGTGTGTGTGTGTCCACCCATTAAGAAGCTGGTTGCTACAGTTACAGGTCTCCTCTGAGGATGTTGCGCTGATAAAACCAGGGCTGAATGAGGATTGGAGGAAATAATCAATTGCCTTGGCAGAAAATAAAGTGTTTTTTTTGTTAACGGCAAAGAATAGGCATTCTGTAAGAAAGCTAAGAAAATGGGCAAAGAGAAATGAAGGAAAAATACGTTTTCATTATTCTTTGTTTGGGCAAAGAGCAAGTAGGGCTGTTTTCATTATTGAATAATCCGTTTGATTTTAAGTCTGTAAATGATGTTAATAGTTTGTTGGTTTCAGCATTCTCGAGCTGCAATTTAAGAAGTAAAATAAAGCAGAATAAAAAAAATCCTCATCACATTTCCTAGAGATCTTGTGCTTGTTTTGTCTGACTAGGAGTCCAAAACTTAAATCTATTAAATATATAGAAACCTCAAACACACAAAAGCAGCACATTCTCACACTGAGAAGCTGGAAAAAGCGTGTTTCTGGACCAATTTTGCTTGATGATTACCTTAATGATGCACTGATTGTACAAGCTGTTACAGAAAGGGATGCACTGATCCGATACCGACTCAGGTAAGTGGACTGTCAGTGAAAAGAGAGATGCGTCTGATCAGCAGCATGTCGGTAGACCTCATGTCACCCGATTGGAGGTATTTTCACGATCTGCAGCTGCGATATCAGCAAAGCCAAGGATCAGCTAAATCCAGCACCTCCAGAAGCATCAACCAATCACGATCCAAGTTTATTAATCAAACAACGGCCACACCCAAAGCCTCGATGCAGGTATCGGGACTGGAAAAAGTCAAAAAAGTGCATCCCGAGAACAGAAAACGGAGAAAAACACATTCATTCACTTACTTCCCCGCTGCATCTCCGCATTCCTAATTACACCGGCTATTCTAATGTGTTCAGTAATGCTTTTTAAGTCATTGTATGTGCATGTGTGTGTGTGTGTGTGTGGTGTAATGAAAGAAGAGGCCTGGCACTCTCCATAACAAAGAGGCAGGGAGTACACACGGCTAACAACAGTGTGAAAGAGCCAAAAAAAAAAAAAAAGAAAAAGAAAGACAGAGGCGAGATGAAACAGAACAATAACGTATCTCCATCTCTCCTCTCTCAACTGGCTCTGACTTCTGGAAGAAAAGCCCTTTCACCGCTGAGCCTCCTGATCAAAGTGAGAATTTGTTCAAAGCAACTTTATCTTAACCTTTTCTTGCCTTCTCCTCCCTCCCACCCCCTCTACTGCCACGGCCTGGCAAAACCAATTCACCGGTCCACAGGTCTTTATGCATTGGCGATACGAGCACAATGGACCAAAAGGAGGCAGGCCACAGATCAAATGGAGGGGGACCAAGGGCACTAATGAGATAGAGGCCACACACACACACACACACACACACACACACACACACACACGCACGCATGGGTGGACGTGTTTTACAAATGTATGCAAGCATTCACTGATTCCCTGATTATACTTACATTAGAGTGAGCAATTGAGCACATAACACGACACACACACACACACACACACACACACACACACACACACACACACACACACACACACACACACACACACACACACACACACACACACACACACACACACACACACACACACACACACACACACACACACACACACACGTGAAGAAAACAACCTCTGGCCTTTTAAACAAAAGACTTTTGATTTCATAATTAGAATGAAAACGCTTTCACCCGACGTGTTAAACAGTAAATGGATGATGCACAAGCTAAGGTGGCTAATTAAAATGTTTCTTTCTTTAACCAGAAATCCTTCATCTCATTTTCTCTCAGCAAGACAATAAATGAGCATATTTCCAACATCCAACATTACACAAGTGTCCACAGGCAATAATGAACAAAGTTTTTGGATTCGCAAACACCAAATCAGAGCAGATCTGAGAGGGAGGAAATGGTCTGTTTGACCTCGATAAACTTCACTGACTCTATCTGGGAGACGCACAAACTAGCTAGCTGTGTACACAATACAAACATGATAAAGCTGACACACACACACACACACACACGGCAGCCCCGATAAACTTTTCCCTCCTTATCAGTCGGGTGATATTTACAGGTAGTCTCGGCTTTCAGCCCTTATCACAGACTCCGGGCCGAACCAGACATCAATCCGCCGACGAGTAAAACAGAGTGGACGCCGGAGAGCGGTTAGCTGACAGATGTAGCCTCGTCCCGAGATTACACCACTCTGGCATGGCAGCTCTAGGCTAAGGATCAATTATTTGGAAAAAATAAAATCCTGCAGAGTTACTCGGAGTACAGATCCACAGCGGGGAAGCTTGTAAGAATGGATCCAATTGCAAATATGCAATAAAACGACTTGTTTCTTTTCTTTTTTGATATGAAAGTCATCACTTTCTGTGTCCTGATGCACTAAATCTAAAAGCTAATGAGATATTGTGTATATATCTGATATCTGTTGTGTAGTTGGTATGCAGGATGTTATAATGGGCTCTAATTTGGGGAAAAAGAGATGCGGGTCTCCTATGTATGCTATCAGTGTAACAAGCAGACAGAAATCAATAACAATCCACAGTTTGATTTACCTCGGCATTAAATCACGTACGATCCACGCTGCCGAGGCTCACCGATACGTCACTATGACAACACGCCCGGTCGCTCTTCATAAGTGAGGCTTAACTTTCCTGCTGGTCCTGCTTTGACGAGCGCCGTTCTCCGAGCTCCAGCTGTACGCCTTGCAGCGGGGTTAAAAAAAGACCCTGGGTCTCAGAAAAAGATCAGACATCAGTGTCATCTGTGTGCAGTACAGTACACATTCTCAATGCCTCACGTCGCCTTTGTGTACGGCTACGCACCGTAAGTCACATTTCACTCATCACTCCTGAGTCGAGCCAAAAGTAAAAGCACATGTTTCGCAATATTTCAGATTTAAACGATTTAATGATATGATTTAATGTTAATACAGAACCTACAACATAAATGAGCAACTGCAAGTCTATTTTCGAATAAAAATGTAAAACCAGTGTCATCGGGACTTTATTAACCCACTTCCACTAATCAGATTGGACTTTCTGGATCGTGTTTCCATCACGAGACTTATTTTAAATGCGACCCTCCTTTGGGCTGAATGTCCGCTCACACGCTACTGATCGTTTCAACCCCAATGTAAGAGGATACGGCGTTTGAAAGCAAACATCTCCGGGTACGACCGGTCCAGGGTGCACCCCAGATTGCTTCGCCCCAACGTGAACCTGGATCGGCTCCACCCCCCCCCACGACCCCGGGTCAGGATAAGCGGTTACAGACGACGGATGAATGGATCAACATCTTTCAGAGACTTTACTTAAAATTCCACTCGCAGTCGACTTTGACGTGGCCTCAGAGACATTCAACTTTTCTTTTTTTTTGGGTGAATAACTGGTAAATCCTTTAACGCACGGTCACGCTCAAGGACCCATATGGGTATTTGCACACGCACACACACACACACACACACACACACACACACACACACACACACACACACACACACACACACACACACACACACACACACACACACACACACACACACACAAAGACAGCCTCATTTAGACACCTTGACGAGCCGATCCTACAGAGTCTGACGAAGCTTAAGGACAGACGCTCGAGCAAGAAGGAGGCCGAGCTGCCATAATGAGCTAGTAGCGATATGTGCCCTCTATTAGCCGTGTGAAGAGCTGCTGTTACTGGCATGTCTGTCTGCTAATGAACTCATGAGCCATCAGTGGGTCTGTCTGCCTGTCTGCCTCTCTGTCTGTCTCCCTGGTACTTTTCCTCCGTCTGACGTGAAGAGCTGCAGACCCAGATCGGACAAAACATAGATGACAGAGAAGGACGGACTGAGCAGTGTGTGAGAGTGTGAGATAAAAGAGAGAGTGGGGGAGGACAAAAAAGGTGGAGGAGGAGGAGGAGAAAAGAGAGAGGGGGGGAGGAGGAGGAGGGATAACCCACTGCTGCAGACAATCCCGTAGCCTGGAGGTTTGCTCTGCTAAAAGCCTGTCAAAATCTCCATGTCCATGCCTAGCGGGGCTTGAAAGGCGCTCAGCTCCATGTGTGCATACAGTATGTGTGTGTGTGTGTGTGTCAGTGGGATATGCGCATCTTCCCCCTCTTTCTTTCTACGAGAGATAGACGGAGGCGATGAGGGGATACACACGGAGTCATCCGAAGCAACCCTGAGCTCCTGTTGACACACCGCTCTCACTTCTAACACAACAAATATTAGCTCAACTCCCAAGTCAGGCCAGGGGAAATAGTGTTCCTCAAAAGGAATGCAGACACACACACACACACACAGTCGAACATCTGCGTGTCCATGAAAGCACCCACGGGACACACGCATGTGCCAACACACACACACACATGCATGCATGCAAACCCTTATTCGGCTCGCACGTCTCAAAGGCGTGAGAGGAACACACAGACGCACACATCATAACACCGACTTCAGAGAGGAAGAAGGGGGGATAAGTGCATGGGGGGGGGAGACAGCGTCTCAGATCCACCTTCGTCGGGACGCCGTCGTTTCCTTAAGTCGACCTCACAACGGCAACGAGCTTAGAACGCTACACAACTTGTATTTATAGCTACAGTAAAGGCGCTCATTTCACTTGCAAAGCTCCGCCTTTTCTTCTATTCAATCAAACACACTCCCGCGTCCCGAGATGTGAGAGTAATTCACATTTATTATTTGACTCGTGTATTTATCAAACAGTCTCTGGCTCCAGTTTCTTAACGGAGTAAGTGAACGGTTTTTGGGAGAGGAGATAACCGGCCTTCCCATCGAGAGTTACTGTGGAGTAGTGAAGTTGATTTTGCAGACTTGGAATTAAAGGCCTAGATGAGATGATCGATACCACTCTCAGATCTGAAGTGCCAGTGTTAACGCTGCGATGAGCTAGCCGTCACGAGTATTTCCCAAAATGTCTGACAAAATGTGGCACATTAAGAGTTGGGTGTCCCTAGTCTCGTCAAAAATCTGTAAAACGACTTCATTAATGAAATAATAATAATGACAATCTATGCGTCACAGTCGAGGCTGTTGCTATGATACGCGCAGCTCTTTCCGACAGAACCCGTCGGTACACTAATGGTGAGCTGTCGTGGCAAAGAGAGAAGTCGGCCTTTTTTCTAAAGAGCTCCGGGGGGCTTAATCCTCCCTTTTCAAAGTACCCGGCGATGAAAATGCTGTGTTCTGCACACACACACAAGGGCAAATTTCCTGTCGCACACAGTGTAAAAGCTGGTATAAAGGATCACATATGAGGCGGCCAAGCATAAGCGGCGTCGAGGAGCTGGAGATGACGGCCATCTGCAACGGGCGGCTACAATCTGGTGAAACCCACCCAGAGCTTATCTGCTAATATAGCCTACTAAGGTCTGAAACATTTATCTGCATCTATGAGAGAACTCAATAAAAATGTGATGGGGAGGGTGTGTGTGTGTGTGTGTGTGTGTGAGACAGAGGCTGAAGCTGTTAATCCCTAATTAAAAAAGCAAAGGTGGCAGATTAGCCCGCTGCCTTTCAGTCTCTTTTCTACTTGGCCTGCTACGGATCCATACGCAGGGTCGATACAGCAACACAGTCTAGCAGGCAGCGACTGTGCCCTGCACTGTTTCGCTCTGCCGTCCACGGACCAGACACCCTCCACCCCTCCCTCCACCCCTCCCTCTGCTGGACTCGAACACACGGGGCCATCAATGACATCAAAAACAGGGTTGAGGTGGGGAGTTAGGGATGCTCCCTTCCTCCAGATGTACAAGAAGAGAAAAGGGAGTAAAAGTAATTTAATAATTTCATGCTCCTCAACTTCCAAACAATGTACTGATCCTATAGATACACTTTTGATTATTCCGTGTTTGTCATGGCGACAACACTAGAATACCTAGAACGGCTGAATTCACCGGAAATCAAGCCAGAATCAGAAAATCCGTTCATTTAAATTGAGTGCAGTTGGATACGCAGGTATGACGTCCCATCCTTTCATCAGAGCTGAATAAAACCTGCCACAGATTTATTTTGTCAGAACATTTAATGTTTTCATTGCTGTCGGTGCCAAAAGAGAATTTCAACAAATGTAATGTAATGTTTCTGTTGAAGATTGGTGCTGCATTTTGTCACCACTCGCATTAACAAAGTGTTCAGGTTTCCTGCGGCCGCCGGCTTCACCGCTGCTACACACCGGCAGAGTCTCATTAGTATGACATGGACCAAGCCAAACCGACAAAAGAACACATTTTCTCAGAAACGCCGTCAAAGTAATTAAAATTGACGGACACATAGAGTGTCATTAAATGATCCCGGAGCCTCCTTCCTCTTTTATGTCCAGGAACGCCGAGGATACCGTTTGAAAGGGAACCTTCAAATGGGATTTTTTAAGACCTCCACCTATAATAACCTCTTTGTGTGTCCGCCTTATGTTTGGAAAAGTGGCATCCAGGAGAGTTCGGTGGCTACAAATTGGCTCCCCAGCATCAACGGAGCAGACAGCTGCTGCCTTCGTGGAGGAAGTGTGAATAACAGCTGGAAGCATGATGGTGTTGTTATTAGAGAGAGAGAGAGAAAAAAAAAAGAGGACAGGAGGAGTTGGTGACATCCAAATATTAAATCTGTCCCCTGAGACAGAAACACAAACTTGTGGCAAAGATGGGCAGAAAAAAAACAATCTCCTTGAGTCCTGTGTGTGTGTGTGGGTGGGGAGCGTTGTTTGGAGATGTAAATAAGAGGAAGCACAGCCACCTACAGGCCTGTAGGAGAGGATGTCCAGACTGTAACTCTTAACAGGCCAAAAGAAAGGCTTGTGTGTGTGTGTGTGTGTCTTCCTTTGTGCTCTTTGAACCCACTCTAACTTTTATTGCCCTCCCAGGGATCATAATAAGGAACTAATTGATAGTCTTTGAGCCGCGGGCCGAGGAGAGGGGGAGTTCCTGCAGGAAGTCGACACAAATCAAACTCTGCTCGGAGCCCTAAAGGTCTGGAGCTCCTCCAGCTGAGTTGTGGTGCGTGCACGGCCGCTGTGTGTTTGTGTGTGTGGGAGTGACACACACACACACACACACACACACACACACACACACACACACACATGGGGAGCAGAGAGGAAGTATGAAAAGGGAGACCAGACCGGAGATAAAGAGAGAGAGAGGCCTGTCGTCTGGAGTTGACATTTCCAGTTCAAACACCTACTCCTCTGGATGTCGCCTCCTCACTTAACCCCAGAGTTTCCGCTTTGACCTAATAACTCAAGAAAGTTCAGATTGTGCATTTCAGACGAGAACGAGGCATGTTTTACCGATGTTGTTATACTACATAAATAGCGTGCACTTCTTCCTCAGACTTTGCATAAAGTCAAAACGGCTTTGCCCACATTTGGGACACGACGATGCCTCTGAGCTACATTTATTTCAGAGGCTCAACATTATACAATATCCTATGGAAATGTCACCCTGCCTCCCCCCCAGACTCTCTTCATTTCCTCCCTGCTCCTAAAGGCTTGGATCACGTTGCTTCTGTAGGTGAGAGAGAGCCCCCCCCCCCTCCCTTCTCACACACAAACACACACAATCCAGCAGACCGTGTGGGTGCATTCGGCTCAGATTCATATCGTCTCCTATTCCAAAACAAACGGCCGTCTGACACAGAAAGGCATACGCCACATTCCTCAGGGCTCAAGCCCCTCCATAAGGGGGTTGGCAGAGGCCGAGGGGTTTGCAGCTGAAACTTCCAGGGGTGTCGGCTTCATATACTCTACTGTGCATGAAGTTATTTGAGAAAGAGAAGTGATAATCCATATTTATCTCACTGTCAGCGAATCAAATAGGGCTGTACTGATTCTGAAACAAGAAAATAAAGGAATATACATCTTAAATTTTGTCAATTTTAAAGGAAAATGCATCAATTTCAGAGCAACGTCAAGTAACAAATCCACAGAGCTTCATTGTTGACCAAAAACTACTACAAACACATCAGTGAAGAAAGACAAGAAACATGGGATCTGTAGTTTATTTCGAGTCCATCCCACTCACACACCATCATGCTGCTGTAAATACTCACAACTGAGCACCAAATGTGTATTTATTCGCAGCTGAAAATAGTTCCCGACGGAAACACTGGTTAATCCTGAAATGTTTCCTAAAATCTACAGAGCCAAGCTGCTTCGGGAAGCTTTTTCTTTTTTAAAGTACATATTCTTGACCAGTTTTAATGGGCTTGGGGCTGACACAGATGAGAGGAGCTCACAATGTCAGAAGTTACGCGTCAAGTTGGGTTTCGGTTGGAAAAAAAAAGTCAGTATGAGATCAACTTCTTCTTTTGAATCAAATGTTCTCAAACAGCTGCTGCTCAAAGACATCCGACATAAGTTAACCCTTGTTCTGTCTGCCAGCTCCAGAGGAAAGGCTTCTAGGTCTGCCAACTATCCATCTAACAGCAATCGCCTTCTCTTTCTCCAAATATCATTTAGCTCCTAAAGATAAACCCTGATTATTAAACTTTCCACATGGGTGAAAGGTGAAGGGAGGGGTCACCCTTTTGTTCACCCGACTCTGCCCCACACATCGTTATTAAAAAGGATGAGAGCGGCCTTTTAACGGGTGCATTAGCACAACTTTATGTCCCCATAAAGACTAAGTAAGCGGTCTGAGACTGCAGGACAATCAAACGCAGCAGACCTTCCTGCCGGTGCACAGACATGTCGGCTGACTGGCTGAGCAACACCGGCTTTATAGAAATATATACCAACCACTCAGACATTTTATACCCATGGAAAATGCATCAAGAACCATTATTTTTTGCCATTTGTAGATTTTGGTTAAATGTCTCGACAACTGGATTATCATAGATTAGATACATTAGATATTAGACTTGTATATTAACGTTGTTCATCTTCTTCTGCACTTGTATACGACTCTAACTCATACAAAAAAAAGTGCACGTGTGGAGAATCGTAACCAACAGCATCCTGCTTTTGAACCAGCACCACACGCCCCCCTTGTTTTATTCCTTCCCACAGGCCAGTAAGACAAAAACGCAGCATTGCTTCCCAACAGGATGAAAGTCAATTTCATGCTTTCCAAGAAAAAACAGACACACGCTGACCGACCAGCGGGCACGAAGCAACAAAAGGTGCTCCATCACTCCTCCTCCACATAGAAGCAACAACTCCATGTGCAACAAGCAAAAAACGGAGAAAATTGAGTAAATTAAAAGAAGGATAAAACTGTTTCTCCGTGATTGCTTCTCACACAATGCATCTGATTGACTTCATCTCAGCCTGCTAAATATTTCACCACTCTAATTAAAGCCTGTCTGATTCTGTCAAGTGGCTCTCTGGAGGCTCCCCGATCACTTTAATGTAACGTTAATGTAAACCTTCTCCCTGTGAAATCTCTCCCTCAGCGCTGCCAGAGCCCATAAAGATGGAGGAGGGTGGGGGGGGAGACAATGTGGAGCTCACGTGGCTTCAACATGGCGCTATTTAGAGAATACCTCAGTGCTGTGGTATCCAGCCTCATGGACCGTAACCGGCTTTCTTTCTGCCCTCTGCACAAGAAGGAGCTCTGCCGATTCCCAGGCCGAGCGAGCTCCGCCGCTGGCTTGGACGAACGCCTCCCTCTCTTTCTCCTCCCTCCTCGCACGCCTCCTCGCTCGCCTTGTCCACCGGGTTGGAGGGAAAATCTTCAGCTCCGTTAAAAACGACCAATGATACACACAGGAGAGCTTAGATTCTTTGTCAGCTGTGAAATTCTAGACACTGGGAAATGGGCTTCACCTTCCAGTCATCTCTGGTGCTGAGGAGGAGGAGGAGGAGGAGGAGGGGAGAGATTTGCTGCACGACAGCTTTCATTCCTCCAGACAGGAAAGGAATACATAGCTTAAGAATAAACCTGGAGCTGAGCAGCGCATAGAGGGAGATTTAAGTGCGTTATATAAAACAGGTTTCATATTCGGTATCTGAAACGACGGCAATAACCTGGAAGCACGAAGGCGAAACATGGGAACAATCCGGAGTTTCTCCATTTAGCTGGACGTGATAGCGCTGCCCGTATCATGAATAGCACACATCACACGGGCAGGGACTCGGGATGGAGTCGTGTACACAATAGTGGGAGCAAGTCTATGAATAACAAACGCAGCTTGTTTAACATGAGCTGATAAACGGAAACATTTCGACCCTCTGCTGGAGAAGATCCAGGCGACCTTGGGTTCCTTGGAAGGTGTTATATAAATATCAGTTATTAATTATGACTGAGACAGCCACTGGTTGAATATTAAACTTTATTCTTCCCTAATTAAAAAGAAAAGAAAAGAAAAGTCTCTTTAAACTCTTGAGGTTCTGGTTATCCACAAAGCCAAGATGATCTTCCAACAAGATATTAGCCTATCATTTCTATTAATTACACCTTTATGCCTCCTCCTCTTTAAATATGCAATAACTGTGTTTTGTCGACACAAAGATTACGTTACAATAATATAAAAGAAAGAGAAAGAAAAAATTACTTACTATATTTGCTCACAAAATGACTGAAATGACTCAAATTGTTAGCAATTATTTCTCCCGTCAATCAACATTCATTGATTTATAATTTCTGCTCTAATTAGGTTTGCTTTTGAAAGTTCCAACTAGGCAGTGACTTCTTGAACATTTGATTTAATCCATTAACAAAATATTAGGCAATTCTTTTTGTGGAAAGTTCTACTTCCACTGTTAAATATATTTTATGGCTGAGAATTTAAAGGGGACACATTATCATCCTCATTTTCAGCTCAAACTTGTATCTTGGGTTTCTACGAGAACATAATTCCATGCTTTAATGTACAAAGACGCGTCATTTTTCTCATACTGTCTGATTACATATTATACTGTCCTCGCTCCATCTTAAATACTCCGTTTTAGCGCCTGTCTCTTTAAGCCTCCCTCCTGAAAACACCCCGTCTGTTCTGATTGGCTTGCGATAAGAATATGGCACACCTAGAGATAGCTGGGGTGGAGATGATCAGATATGAGCATGCATGTGACATATGAAGGGGAGTTGAATCTGAATGGCTTGTTGAATCACATTTCTTCCCCACCCCAGACGGCCTGGGTTGTCATATTTCACAGTTTGTGGGTTTACAGGCATTCCACCAAAAAAAGTACAGTATGTACTGAAGGAGTTTTTCATGCTATGTCCCCTTTAAGTTACCGACGGCTTCGAGGGCCCGAGGGAACCCGTGTTTGTATGTCATTCTTCAAAGCGGCTCACAGACTGAGGGATGAAGAAAAGCAAGCTAACAACAAAAGGAGCTGATGTCTGAAAGCCCCAGGTAAAGGCAATTACAGCTGACACAAACACAATCACACACACACGTAAACACTCCGAGACGGAATTGTCAAAGACACTTTCATTAATAACCACCTACTGCTCCCATGGCAACCTTTCGCCGGACTAAAGAGCTCCTCCGCTTCTCTCTCATATCACACCGAATCATGGCTGACAAATGACAAATCCTGCAGCGGCCACTTAACCCGGGGAGAACATTAGCATCGTGGCGACCCTCCGCTGTTCACTCACAACTAATAGAACTAAATTAAACGGGTGTCGTGGAGCATTCTCGATTCTCCCCCTGAAAACAGCAGATTTTCATCCTTTCATCTGCATCACTTGGCTTAACTTTCTAGCCCTCGGGTTCACATTATATGAGACCAAGAGCAGGAAATTAATAGTTATGCCCTTAACTTAGCAGGTATTCTCCAAGGAGCTGCATATATTAGAGAGCAGGATTAAAAAGAGCCTGTATAACATCAGTCGCTGCCTGTACAACACTTCTCATCTTTCAGGCCTGCTATGTAACGCTCAGTGGGCAGGAATGCGTGTGCATCCGCCTCCATTTAAATGCATGCGTGACTGTTATCTACTCTCTGGATTTCGGCCGGGTAGCGACGCGGCCCAGAACTGAAGCTCCGCTGTGCTTGGGGTCGAAGTCGGCGGGCCGACACGCAGACAGACAGGCTCTCGCTGGTTTTAAAAAAGCTGGGGAAGGAGGAATACTTCAGGAGACGGTGCCAAGACCATCTGTAAGGAGGGTGCGAGAGCGAAAACAGGTCCCTCTTTATCTAGTGTCCTTGGAACGGCCGGCTAAGAGGAGAAGGGGAGTGGATGGATGGGAAGAGCTTTCAACAATTATTAGTGGAAGCTTGGTACAGCGTGCTGTCAGAATAACGAGGCGTTTTTCAATTTTTATGACGTGTCGATTAAACGAAAGATTAATGGGTGAATCGATAATGAGAAGCAGTTGAAGCCCCGTGTCATTTTAATAACTTTGCTGATTTTCTTTGATAAATATTTGAGCCTACAGTGAATGTTAGGATGCAGAAATAGCAGATACACAATGGGATGTATTTAAATAACCTTGACGTACATCTACAGTAACCTTGAGCCAATGTATACACTTCACTGTAAGCCACATGTCAAACTCCACAACATTCGTTGCATCAAAATGACACAAAAAAGTGAAATACTACACAGCCTGGGATCTCAGATCTCAGGTCTCTTGCTGATGAGGAAGTCTCCAATTATAGACGCCAGACGCCCGTGCCCTCTGACCCCCGCTGGTGACACCTACGCGTCTCTGGTCAAAGTGTCTGCACCCGTTGGCATTTGACTTTGATCTCTGGCGAACTTCCTCTTCATTTCTGGGAACGTTCAGCTCTCTGAAGCTGCAACACGCTGCCAAAATGATCCTTTTATGGTCACGCCAAATATAAAGCATCCTGTCTCGACCTTATTTCACACTCAGTGAGCTGCTTTTTTTTCGGTTTGTGGTCCGACTCCTTGTCATTTTGCCACCAGACTGTTTGGCCAACAAACAACTGAATGACATATAAATACTCCAAACGTTGGTTTTATTGACTGTTTTTTAAATGTGGGAGGTTAAAAGGCTGGAATCTGGACTCCTACGTAACATTTCAGGTTCAGTTTTCTGAGTGGTTTGGATGCAAATCAGGCTTTAACATTGATTGACAGATGAGGCAAATTATATTATAACCGCCTGAGAAAACACAATCAAAAATAAATATAGCCACGATTATTTAAAGCTTCTCGTGGTTCTCATCCGAGATCTATCACGCTGTGCATACATACACCTGTGCCACAGGCAACACACAGTACGATAAACACACACACCTCGGATACACAAGTACACATTTACACAAGCTTCCACATGTTCATGAACACACAAACTATAGCTGCTTTGACCTGTGCATTGACCCGTCCTGTATAGTGTGCAAAAACATGGTACACACACACACACACACACACACACACACACACACACACACACACACACACACACACACACACACACACACACACACACACACACACACACACACACACACACACACACACACACACACACACACACACACACACCAGGTTGTCAGTGCATCAGTCAGTGCTCTGGAAAGGGATGAATGTAGTCTTTCAAGCCGCAGCAGGCCTGCAATATCAACCATTCCTGCACCAACACAGGTGCTGCTGCCAGTCGGTTGAAATTTTGCGTGCACATGCAAATCTAGTAGATCCGTGTGTGTGTGTGTGTGTTTGTTCCTCTCTCTAAGCTACATATTATATATACACAGTCATGCACAGTATACAAGTATCATAATCACACAAGGCACCTGGGGCCAGTCAGAGTCCGGCGTTCTGCACCGCTGACTGGACGTTTGTCAACACACACACACACACACACGCACGCACACGTTCCACGATGCCTTCGTGCGGACGCTTTGTACTCGCAGAACTCTTTGTTCTCGATCTGAAGCGTTGCCAAACGCAGGCCATGTAAATTACATGCCTACGGCCGCGTCGTAAACCAAACATCTCAACTCGACGGAAAAACAGAGAACCCAACAACCGCTTCACGCGCCATCCGCAGTCTCCCATTAGCAGCGCTACCTCCGGCATGCACGTCCGACATAAAGGAAAGACGGCTAAGTGTTTTCAACTCGGTGGCCTTAATCTTTAAACAATGGCATGCACATAGTTTAAGGGCTCAAGACGGGGTCAAAGTCATTAATCACTGATCATGTGCTCCAGACTAACAGCAAAGCTAATCAACTTGCCCTACAACAAGTTAGGTTTAGGGTCAATTCCATTTCAGCTCAGTCGAATGAGTGGAAATTTAAAAAAACGGATGTTCCAAACAAGAAAGGCCAATTAGTCAAGAACATTTTTTACTCGTATTTTCTTGTTTGGCGTCCTCTAGCGCTGCTCGGTGTCACAAAACTAGTCTGTCACACCTCCCGCGGTCTGGTTTCCTCTGTCACTTTGTCAATGGAAGGCCATGGTTTCCATCAACGTTGCCTTCACTGTTTCACTGGTGTTATGAGAATCCCCGAGGTGTGTGTGTGTGTGTTTAACACCATGTGTGAATTTGTGCTCCGATACTGTACATACATGAACGTTTAAGTGTGTCTGCACGTGTTTGCTCGATGGATGACGACATAACCACCTTCACATTTTATATATTCCAGCTCTCCCCCACCGCACATTTTAGTCTCAGAGTCTATGTAAGTGTCTCCTGCCAGCCCAAAAAAAAAAAAGAAAGAGAAACCCTCTTCCTTGTTCGTTGCCAGATCATTAACACCACGACATGAAAGCTCTCTGGAGGACTGTTGGGGTCAAAGTTTGACACATGTCCTCCTCACCACATAAAATACAGCAGATATGGAGGATGGATTGGAGGAGCTACAGTGACTCTGCGATCTCAGCGGACTGCAACATTAAGAAAACAGATAAAACACAAGCAAACGGAGAAAACGTCTTTATCAATTTGACAACTATTTCCTCTATTTGCAAGTGAACGCACCCTAAATGTAAAGGGTGTGTTCAAGTGACTAATAAGGACAACGATTTCTTTAATTGGTCCAGTGTGGAGGGAGAGAGCTGCAGACAGCAACGTGATCATATTGGGCAACTTCTCAATGAACGTCCAGTAAAAGTGCTCTTGTTTTTGCCACCTACAGGCTGAGATTGTTATTACAAAAATATTATGGAAAGAAGCCTCCAGAGAAATATCACTTCACCTGATCCAGTCTGTTATTGTGTGACTTGTTGTTGGATTTTCAATGTCATGTTGAATATTTAGCTGATTTCGACGCAAGATTTGAGAACGAGACTTCTCTGAGCGAAATGTGGATTAACAAAGAGACCAGAAAGGTTTTATTTTTCAATTAAAAATCAACCGGATGTACATTGATAGTGATAAAATCATAACGCAAGACATTTTCCCTTGGACACAAAAACATGAGAAAACAGGCTCCTGGTTGAAAAAATAACAAAGTTAATCTTTGACCAAAAACTGGAATGTGTTTGCCTGTTTCCGGCTTCCGTCTGGTCTTTTAAATTCATCTCATGCATTATAGATGACATAAGGTAGAGGACTGAAAATCCAGATAACCAAACCATATTTTCATGCCTGTTAATACATGTGGCTATTTATGCACTTATCAGCGTGCAGGGCGAAAAAAAAAAGAAAAAGATGATGATGTGCCACATTCCTGCATTCAGGACGCCAATCTCTCACTGCTGCCAGCTCTGACAAATAGGCCTTTATCACCTGAGATGAAAGCCAGATGGGGGGAGAGAGAGAAGCAGATGGGGCAGAGGCATGCGAGGAGGAGGGAGGGGTAAGAGGGCGGAGAGCGATTTTGCCGCTTTGTTGGCTGATCTGGTTCAATCCTTGCGGTGCGGCGATTGAATTCTCATCCAAGCCTTTTCCTTAAGAGGATTGATTCAGACTCAGCAGGCCACGGGACGACAGTGTGAGGGGAGGAGGGAGCTGTGATGGGATGATTGGAGTGATGGAGGAGGGAGTGAGGCGTGGGCACCCGGAAGAGAGAACGATTTGGTAAAAAAAACAATTGGTAGAAGAATAAATAAAGAACTGGGATGGAGGACAAGAATGAGGCGAAGATCAAGGTTCAATCCTGGCCTCCGTCGAGGCATCACTTCTACAGTGTTAGCTATTAAAAGGAAAGGAGGGAGAGACGGTGAGAAAGGTTAATGATGGAAGTCACACACATTATGAGCGGAGCGTGAAAGAGAGAGAGAGGGGGCGGGATCGGATTCAAGGAGTGGATCGACAGAAGGACTGGAGAGGCACAGGAAGGCAGAGATGACGGCAGAGGAGCGGCAGGTGGTGATCTCTGATCCCATTATCCAGAGCTAATCCCGACCAGCAGTGAGCGTGTTTGCATGTGTGGTCGCGTACAATATGGGCGTGTGCCGCTGACGCATCGGTCGACCTGGAGCCAGATTTCTGGAGAAACGGGAGGGTGAGATCTGTGTAACAACTGTTCAGAGTTCATTTATTGTCAGTGTCGGGGGAAGAACTGTCCAAAACAGTTACTTTTCAGGGAATGAACAATGTTTTTTTGAAGTACCCGTAGGTGTGATTGTCCAGGATGTACGATGCCTTCGCCCAATGTTAGCCAGGATTAGCTCCAGCCCCCCCCCCCCCCCGCCTGCGACCCTGAACAGGATAAGCGGTTGCAGATAATGGATGAATGAAAGTTCAAGTGGAGTCACAAGGTTTTTGAGAAGTGAATGTCGAGATATGTGACTCGCCTCTGCAAACACTTTCATCTATAATCACAATTTTGACATCAGAGCTGCCCATAAAAGAAATGGTCCCACAAGGTTCCATTATGAAACTCTGGGGGAACAGTCTGGAGATAGAAGGTTTAGTTCTTACCGATACTATGAATCTTGACAAAAGCTTGGCTGTTGTTTTTGTTGTTTTATTATCTTTTAACAAGCTTTCTGCAGGTTTTTCCTCTCCTATCTGTCTGCTCTCCGTCTCACACTCTCTCACAGAGAGGCTCGATGCTCGTCAGATGAAACATTGCACAAATAATGAACCCTCGGGTTGAAACTTCTCCGAGTCGGAGGAACAGCAGGTACAGTGTGACTGAGCGGAGTTGAGAGTGAAAGTTGGCAGCCCTCCGTTACGAGTCCAAAGTGCCGTCACCTTCGGCACAGTATGCGCAGGGTATATTAATAGTCGGCTCGCCAGTGTGTCTGGGGCACAATGTGTTTGTGTCACAAAATGTCCCGAGACCGTAGTGATAAACACGCCGGCCCACTGTGACTTGTTGCATTGTTATTGTTCGTATTAACTCCAGTCTAAATAATTACATTTTAGACGACATCTTTCCTGTTATACGATCGCAACAAAACAAACACTGTTACCTAGAGAGCCCAAGTGAATCCGATAAAAAAAACAACAACTCATTGACATGGCTCAACATGGTGACGTCTCAGCCGGCTACTAGCAGCTAACGGTGCTAATAGTGCAAACAATGGCAATCCAACACGCACGTGTAGCCGGGCCGACTACGCCAATAAAGCACAGAGAAGCTGGTATAACAACACACACAGAGGGAAAGTGACATCCTATGCTAAGGACGCCATTACTAATGATGCTAGCAAGGATGTGACATCACTTCTGTACAATAAGACACATACTAGAGGTGATAAAGGGTACTGCGGCCCCAAAACAGTTTGGATATCCTCAATGACCCTGAAGCAACCGGCATGCAGACCTCAAGACTTAAGCGATGTTTAATTTACTTCATGGTTTCCTCTCGTAGTTTTACAGTCGATTCAAATAAGGCATGTTGAAAATCATGACACGGGGGGAAAAAAGGCTCTCCAGCGTGAGCAGCAACTAGACACGACGTGGGCTCGGCATGACTCACGTAATTGCACATTAACGGCGTCTAATTCTGGGTGCTTCAGCGAAGCTGCGTGCCAGACTCAGCGTCGGGTCCACACAACCACACAGGTTCTCTACTTTCCATCAATACCAACATTTTCAAGTATCTCCAAAAGCAGACAAGGGGATTCACTTCAACGTGCCGTTTTCTGGGCAGTGAGTGAGAGTTTAGGTCCTGCAGAGAGCTGTAAGTACTGTAAGGCCCACCGACACAGAACTTACGAGCCAAAGTCGATTATTGCAGTAATAATGTGCACCCAGGCATCTGTGGAACCTTGTAAAACCATGATTAGCTTAAACAATCCAGTCACCGACACTCCATTTGTAGACGGTGGAGTCGCACTAAGAACTTCACATTTCAGTCACAGAGTGGAAAGCCCGAAGCCACGGACGGCCGTTCCCGCAGCGACACAGTTACCTGCGTGGATTAGCACAGTGCTGAGAAGTCACCTGAGGTTCAGCTGGCAGATGCTGCAGATTAGCCTGCTCCCGAGGAGCGCCTCAGACCTCTTAGCCACGTCGTCCAAGCTTAAATCGCACGTGCCGTGCAAGTGCACGAGGTCCGCTGGTTTAATGCTTTGCGAGTTACAGAACGAGCTGAGACGATCAGCTGACGGATCGATCGGTCGCTCTGCAGGAAAAAAAAGTAATTGCGACGTAAATCATGACAATGAGCAAGCAATCTGGAAGACGTCGCTCTGATCGCAGTTTCTCAATTAGCCAGGGAATGAAAAGAAACCAGTAAAAATAGCCCCCTATTTTCCAAAGAGGAAGTAAACATACATAAATAGTACCACTCCAATGTTACAGGTTGTGTTGTCAAACGGTGGTTCTTTGTCATTGATTGAGGTGCTAAACAGCGGAACCATTTGAGTTCCTGTTTGGTTCTTTAGAGGTTCTCTACTGATTGTTAAACTAAATGCAAAACACCTTGTTCGGTGTAAATGCAGCCTTACGGATCAAACAGCAATCACACAAAAGAGGAAGCGGCCGTGAAGCACATGTGCGTGTGTGAGTGATGTTTGACAGAAACACCACAGCTCCGTCCGCTCAGTTCCTGTGCCGCACAACAACAAACAGAAACAAAACACTTCCATATTTTACATATGCGCTCCAGCTGCTTGATGCTAAACTCATTCTTCTCTTATCTACCAAAGGACAGAGAGCTGCGAAGTGAGTGAACGGCTCGCATCACGCTGGACGACGTCCTTTTTATATCCTCGAAAATTAAAACATCTTCCCACTCTCACATTTTTCAACGATGAGGTGCGCGTCCCCAAAACCATATTTGTCTTTGGTTTCTTGGGGATATTTTGTGTTTTTTTTTTTATACGTGCAATCTAGCCTCTAGCTCATACTTAGAAATGATGGGGCGAAATTCTTATTTATGTTCCATCCAACGTAAATAATTGAGTTCTGGCAACCAAAATAGGCCCAGAGCTCCAACCGCAGCTCGGCTGCGTTTTCAATCTTTAATGACTTTGTGGAAGAATAAGCCGGGACTCTGAAAGAGTGCCAATTTATCAAGACAGAAAAAAAACACTTTCAATTGGGAGCGCACGTAATTAGCAAGAGCCCAATCTTTCACGGGAGAGATTTCTTCTTTTTTTTTTTTTTTTTTTTTTGGCGCCTCATTCCTTTCGATGCAGGACAGATATCACCAACCAAAACTCCTGCAGCTAAAAGTGGCTTTTTAACGCGCCTGCCAAACCTCTGCTCCCTTGCTCAACTACACAGCCGATTCTTTCCCCGTGCTGTAATTCCACAAGAATGTGCGGTTTCTGAAGACTGTAGTCTGGCTTTTTGCTGAAAAGGTCCTGAAACAACACATGATGCTGGCCGCCTGGTGCTCCACCCTGCGCTCCGAGTTTTACTTTACCACCTCCTAACTGCTGGGCTGAGCACGCCGGGGTCTCCAGAGAGCAATCCCGAGTGGTTGTAGGAAGAAAAAGAAGAAAACTGATATGTTACGAGAGATTTTTTTCTGAAAAATAATAAAAGGGATGAAGACTGAGCTCTAAAACTTTGAAGACTGATAAGTAAAAGCAGAGATACGCTGTGAAAGAGGTTGCGGTGGTACATCCCCACACCAAAGAGGAGCCTCTATCAAAAACCCACCAGGCAACAGATGTTTGCAGACGCCTTTTCGTTCTACTGCAGGTCTAACAAAACGTGTCGCTTGTGGTCACCGAGTCACACACAGCGAAGCGCGACCGCTGCCGAGAATGCAACAGTAAGTAAAAAAAGAAAAAGGCATCTTCATATCGTCGATGCTGGGAATGCGGAGGCAGCTCCGTCTGCCACACGCAGATGTGGCGAGGTCGGCGGGGTTCAGTAGATGCACGCTGTGAAAGCGGGATGCCACAACGTCGCTATAAAAAGGAGAGCAGCTAAAGCGGGATGCAGCTGACGTAACCACGGTTACAGCGACGAGAATATTTTTTTTACGAATATTGCTTAGATCATGTGGCAAAAGTAGCTTTTGTGGCGGGCTGAGTAAGACAACATTAGGAGGATTCAGCAATTTATTACTCTACTACCAAAATGTTGGGAGGACAGATAAGACAGATTTGACATATTTTGGGGTTTCTTCCCATAATGCAACTCAATAGCATTTTCCTGTTTTCTGCCAGTTCGTAACACAGGCCTTTCTAGGCATCGCCGACATATTTTCTCCTCTAGAGTCACAGCAGACATATAACTATAATATAGATATTCTTAGTTGTCATAGTTCTTCTTTACTCAAGTAAATTTAAAAGTACAGAATTTGACATTTATATAGCATCACTTTGAAGGACAAAAATGTGCTCAAAGTATAATGTAAGAAGTATATCTATGTAGGAGATTTCTACTGGCTGTTTTTTGCAAGGCTAACTGAATTTTGCATCATATTATTGATAATAATAACATGAATAATTGATCATTCCCCTCAAATGTTTTAAAACTAAAAAGCTTGTTAGGAAATGTTGGGTTTTAAACAGCTATCAGGAAAGTAAAGATCTAAAAGTACAGAAAAGGGGAACTTTCACTCAGACATGAGGTGACTTTCGCAACATACGCTTGTTTGAGACGGAATAAGGCGGTTGTCATGGCGATGGGAGAGATGTCATGGCAACCCGCTCGGTTCTGGGTCAGGTACGCTACACCCAGTCTGCACGAACTTGCTAAAACTGGTAATGGAAGCGTAAATCAGCTCGGCATGGTTTGACTCCAAGTGCCAATAGAAATCATCATAAGAGTTGTCGAAAACGTCAAGATTAGCGGAGTTCAACCATGACATTGAGAGAATGAAGAACGCTGCTCCTGTGTTTGCATTATAACGCGTTCAAAGGGGTTAACTGAGCAGCACTACTGTACATAAGGAGAGGATCATTGAAGTCAATCTGAGGCTGAAAGCTGCTTAAAGCTTCTAAAAGATCCCTCACTCTCTTTATATCCACTATTTAATTCTTTGCGATGAACATGAAAAGCCCGTCGGAGAGAAAAAAAAGGGAGATCCTGCTGAGTCTGGAGGACAGCGGTCATGCAGCCATTCCACTCACCCAGCCAATCACTAGATTAAACAAATTATCATCATCAAAGTAATCAAGCTTTGCACCCTGCCTGCCCGCTTCCATTACACCATGAAAACCAGTTTAAGCATAGCATGGAGACGATACGGATTAGAAGTGAAGCAATGACCTTGGATGAGGGGCTTATATTTCTTTTTTTTTTTAAGGAGGGGGGGTAAGACGGAGATAGGTGGAGAGGAAGGGTGAAAGCAGGGCCGAGACAGAGAAATCCAAATGCCCATGAGGACATTATTATTTGAATATAATGCGGATTCAGATTTGGGTGAATATTCTATTTCAATTGTCCAAAACCCCGGAACACAATTGAGCCCGCAAGAATGGATTTGCAGCAGCGAGGTCGTCCATGCACCTGACAGTGGACTCTTGTTTAGAGACCTCGTCCTGTAATTACCCAGCCATCATTTGAGAGCTGCGTGGTCTCGCCCACGCCGGGCGATGAGCGTGTCAGCGCTATTTGCATTTTAAAATCAAAATGGAATCCATCTGACACGGTTTCTCTAGGTCTAAAGCCTCTCGGGGGGACCGAATAATAAACCCAATCCCCTCGGCGTTAATGGAGCGCTGGCTTGGCCGGGGGGCGCCCGAACGCAGCGTCGGACGCTCTGCTGAGAGGGGTTTACAGTCGCAGCGGAGATCACAGATGGCTGTTAACAGAGTGCATTAGTAAAGATTAACTTCGCCTGGTAGAATCAACCACATTAGTGCCTCTGATCATGTTAACAACCACGGCGAGGGACACTGTGCGGTACGATAAGCCACGCAATCTGACCCTGGGCGGCGCAGTTTAATAGCGTGTATCGCATTTACAGCCAGAAAATGACTTTTTAGAATGTTGGCAATCTGAAAATCTCATATCATATAGGAATATCAAACAGAGTTGAACAGCAGTCCAGATGTTGAGGAGATGCCAACTGATTTTACTCTTAAAAGGCCCAACGGGTAGCATTTCAATGGGTCTATTGTCAGAAATGGAATATATTTTCATTTGTGTATGAGTCCTTCATAGGTAGTACTGCCATGCTTCTATGGTAGCCCAGAACAGACAAACCAAACACAGGCTCCAGAGGGCCTTTTTGTTACTCGAAGGACACAAACATTCTCCAGTGAGGTTGTGAGAGGAAGTGAATGTACTCCTAAAGCAGTGTTTGTTTTTAGTAAAGATGGACGAATGGCGTAACCACGGTTTTTGGAAAAGGAGCAAGTGAGCGGAGGGGTGTTAAAATCCTTCACACTGTCCCTTTAAGGGAGTATAATAAGGTTTGACCACGTTTCAGACCATAAATCCACACATGTAGGACATTACATTTGATGGTTTCAACATCTGCAATGTGCTTGTTTTGTCATCTTATATGATAGTAAATGCTAAATGTGTTCACGCGAAAACATCCATTAATGTTGCACGTGGTGTTTTTATCCTAATTGTGTATTCAAAACTGTTGAGCGACCATGAAAAACAACATAAAATAGAAACATTAAGACTATAGGGTGTCTGGCTCCGTTCACAGAACACAGGCGGAGCTATGTTCACAAGTTTGACTTTTTTTCCACCACGATCATGTGAAAAATCTCATGTTTTTAGTTTCCACCTCGATGTGAAAAGGCTCTCAGTTTGATCCTCTAAAGCAAATCAAACTCCAGGTATTTTCTTTAATTTGGAGCCAAGCAATGTCCCTTTATGTATTTGCTCCCTTTTTTTTTTTTTTTTTTTTAAACCACTGTTAGCTCATTCATCCTTCCAGTGTGAGTCACTGTCTGGACCCCGGCTGCAGATGTGGTCACAGTTCAGACTTTCAAACATCGGATGTCTGCCATAACAGTACACAGGAACATCTGGATACAGATGATACAGATCTCGGGTTCTTGACATCACGGTTCCTCCAAAAATCAAAACAAGGAAATGAAGCGAAACCTCGGCATTGTTTTTTAAACTAGGAATCGAAAAGCAGCAGTGTGGAACGACTGCTGAAGCCTCAAATGATTGTTTTTGCCAAGAATGTGGAGTGACGGAGACGGGTGCACATTAACTGGCTTGTTATTAAATTACAGGTTATGCAGCTCATTAGGACATTATTGAAAGCTGGGGGCGTTCGGGACTCTCCAGAGACTACCCACGTGGAGACGGAGACACAAACACGTCTACATCCTCTTTTTGTTTCCAAACATGTGAATATGTCGGAGTGCTCGATAGAAAGTCGCTGTTTCTCCCTAAAAACGAGACGAGTTTACACACTAGCATGTGTTTGGTGGATGAAGTGCTGTGTGCTCCGCTAATGAATTCCCCTTTCTAGCTCATCACCTTCCCAAAATACCCTCTGGAGCCTGAGACTTTTCTCATGAAAACAGCTCTAAATTAGGAGACTGCACAGAGTATAATTTGCGGTCGGCGATACACCCTCGCACGGAGAGCAATGATTTACACGCTTTAGCTCATTTGGTGCCTGTTTTGATTCGAGATGGGGGTGAAATAATGGAAACACCAGACATTAGAAGTACATTTTTTTTTCTGCTTGGAGGAACGCCAGCGCAGATATCAATTTGGGCGCCTTTTAGAGGCGATAAAGTGTGCTCGTAAATACGGGTGAGAGCGCAGATGTGTTAAATGTGCCGTGCCGTTTTCCACAGCAATCTTAGGAGCTGGCTGGAAAAAAAAAGAAAAGAAACGTAGCTGACGTCGTGGCTTCAAATGTCTGCCATTTTTTTTTAGGGTGGGGGTGGTGGTGGTGGTGGTATACAGATGGAACACATTTGGCCCTAAGATCATTGTCTATTCAGCAGAACAAAGGTTTCACAAGCAGCATTTGATTTCACTTCGCCTTTTAATGGGCTCACCAACAAAACCTGAACTGGCCACAATCCACGCAAACGACAGCTTCAAAAGGGATTCTTTTTCTTCTTAGTTGGAGCAATTGGCTAAGCTGTGTAATGTCAGGACTTCAGCTATACACTTAAAGTTACCCTGAGAAAGTTTTAACAGGTTTTGACCGCCCACGGGGGCAGATCCGGCTTCGCTGTGCCGGCGGGAGGTAGAGACCCTCCGTGACTGGGGAGCCCAGGCTGGATCGCCGGGTTCACAGGAGGGGAGGGAGGCGTGGAAGAACCAGGACTGTGCAGGCCAGACTGTCAGACCCTGGCGCAGTAAAATAAGAGGGATTATTTAAAGGGACGTTGCAATAAAGTGTGAGATTCAATAAAGTAGAGCTGAAACAGATATCGAAGGCATCGCTTGAAAACAAACATTTGCCTCTGTCATGTATGATAGGAAACTAAATATTGGTTAAACAAGGGAATCACAGCTTTTTGAGTCACATAAGAAAACAAGACAGAAACCTGTTACCAAAGCAGACTAGTAGTCACATACCAAATACCACAAGTGGAGCACATGGGTCCGTCTCTTTCATTTCACCCCCTGCCAAGTTAGATACTTTTCACACCTCGCACAGCAAACCTCCAGACAGGTCCTGCCTGACTTTTGGGAAAACACCAAAAGGGAGGCAGGCTTCACACCCCCCCCCCCCCCCTCCACTCCCTTGCCTTCATCTCTCTCTTCTTTTCCTCCTCTCTGACTAAAACTGGAAGAAGAAAAAAAAAAGAAAGAAAGAAAGAAAGAAAGAAAGCAGACCTCCTGACACAGGGGTTTTCCCCATTTCTCTTTGTCACAACCACAAACCCCTCAACTACAGCCCTGCCAAGGGAAGTTTCCATTTGCTAAGCTAATTAAATAGAAGAAAAGGGGGGAAGAAAGAGGGTGGGAACAGAGAAAAGAGTAATGTTCCAGGTCCACTGTGTCTAAATATTTTCATCCACATCGCCACAAGCACATGCAGAGGGCTTTTTTATTGCAGGCCTGTGATAGGCTGCTCTGGCTACGGTGGCGGTGGCCCAACACAAACCAGCGCTGCTGTCGCCCGGTTTTCTGCTGCAGCCACATCTCCCTAATGTGTTTTCCCTCTGCCTTGGTGGCTGGGATGACAGCGTGTTTTAAAACGGGCGGCTATAAACTCACAGATGGACCAAGAGAGGCACGGATGCACAAAAACATCCAACACATGTACAGTCGACGGAGTATTTGTGAGTCTTTACTAGTGTAGCACAAGTCCCTGCCAAAGTATGAGCTTCTTCCAACTCGAGAGAGGGGGGGAGAGAGAGGAAAGCAGCTCCTTTCAACACGCATACGACACGCAGATGTCGGCAAATCCAATGCAAGAACTCACATCTTAAAGGGAAGGAAAGAAGAAAAAAAAAAGGGGAAGGGGGGGGTATCTTGTGTGGACGAAAAAAGAAAGAGAAATATACTCTTTCCCTTCATTCCTTCCAGATGCCTGAAGGGGAAATATAACGCCACTGTTCTCAAGCCTAATCCAAGACAGTGTGGTAATGACAGGCAGGCGTCCTGACCATGCTGGCGGAGAGCAATGTGGAGAGGGGACGGAGGGACAAAAACAACACGGGGGAGGCAAGAGTCCATGTGTGCCAACGTGTGTTTATCTACTTGTGTGTGTGTGTGTGTGTGTGTGTGTGTGTGTGTGTGTGTGTGTGTGGAGTTCATGCGTGGACACAGATGGATTCAGGGGGAGGTGGTGGTGGTTGCTGTTGTGCTCTCAGTGGTCCAGCGGCCCCTGCCTCCTGCCTTCTGTAGAGTCCATTAGCCGATTGCATAATGCTTTGGCAGACAGGGACCGGGTGAATGCAACCCCCCCCCCCCCTTAAGGGTCGGACACCAGCGAAGGAGGTAGTTTTAAAAAACCCTTGGTGTTCCCATGTGTGTCAGCGGTGGATTTATTACAAAAAAATAAAGGGGAGGCTTCTTCACAGTCAGACAAAACACAAGCAGCAGCGGCACACAGGGGAGCCGGTTGTGTCTCCGGTTTGAGGAATTCTAGGTTAATGCAAAAATAAAAGAGCATCATTAAATATACAGCAGGAGGAAGCTGCAGCACGGCATCTGGCCTCGGCTTCTCTGTGGCACCACGACCCCTTTTCATTCCTCTCCCGCTCCGCCATTACCCACTCACACCTCAACTTGTATTACCTTCTTTATTTGCTCATTTGTATCCTCGCATATTACTCTTCTCCTTCTAGATTTTCCTCCTCTTTAAATACAGAACGGCGGGCGAAGAGAGCAAATACATTGTTCACTTCGCTGCAGACGGGCGGCTTTACTTATTCATCATTAAGCACGTCGGAAATGAGGTGCTTCAGACGGAGCACCTATCTTTTATTAACTGGAGAATGAGCAGGAAATCTCCAATGTACACACCTCAGTCGGGCTGTAAGAGCTGCATTCATTTCAGTGGCCTTGGAGAGGTTCAGAAGGATTAAACAAGTATTTACGTGCATTCATTCATATAGCCTTCAGCAGGAAGCCACGCAAAATTAAACGGCAGCGTGGGTTACTTGTGCTGGGAGTGGATGATGTGTGCAGACGTGTGTTTGTGTGTGTTTGTCTGGGGACGGCCCTTAAGTTGAGGCGAAGGTCAGCGTGGGTCTCTGAGCTGTTCATTTCATTACCACCAAATCAGCAGAAAACTACCAGAAAATGAAACTGGAATACTGCTGTGGGAGTGAGATAATACCTCCCTCACAACACACAGCCTGCACCTCCCCCCTCCTCCCCTCCTCGCCTCCACCTCCCTCTGCAAAAAGCCATCAAAGGCTTGAAGTTGAAGTCTTGTATCTGCTGCCACGGCCTTTTCACCCTTGAATAAGGGATTTTCTCTCTCTCTCAGGCTTGGCATGTTTGTTCTTTTTGACCATTTCAGGGTAGTTTATCAGAGCGATCCGACCTCACTTGCCCTTTTGGAGAAAAAGGCTACGACAGCTTTCGCCCTGCTTCGTCTTCAGGAATGGGGTCAGTCCATAACAGCAAAAATAAACACGTGTGTAGAGCTAGATGTTGACTGTTAAATGAATTGGCAACTATTTTGATAACAGATTAATCAGTTAGAGTAATGTTTTAGGTCAAAATTCTCTGATTACGTCATGAATGTGAATATTTTTCGGACTTCTTTACGCCTCTTTGACAGTGAACTGAATATCTTTAGTTGTGGACAGAAAAAAAGACATCCGAGGGCATCATTTTGGGACCTTTTTCACCACTAGACACCTAAATGGATGAGTCGAGGATGTAATCGACAGATTACTCGACAATGATAATAATATTTAGATGTGTGCCGTCTGTTATTTCCTCCAGAATCCCTTGAACTTGAACATAAACATTTCACGTCTCCTTTGAGTCTGTTTCCTCTCCATCCTCCCATCTCCCTCTCTCCTCCGCCACAACAAAACCAGATCCTCCTCTCAAGTGATCCTTTTGAGTCCAGCATCAGAGCGAGCGAGACAGCACCCCCCCCCCCCCACCCCCCTCTTGTAAATCATGGATGTAAAAAGGGAGGTGAGCAGCACCCACGCTTCCCACCAAAACATGACACAAATTACAGACCGCAACATCTGCTGAGTGGCGTGCACCGATGGGGGTGGGCTGAGCACGTACAGTCTGGCACCCCCCCCCCAAAAGAACAGTGTGTTGCAGAAGACAGCAGTTCCACAGTCGCTATGTTGACCTCATCTAATGAGGGATGTGACAACAACAGCACCAGCATGGCTCCGCTGTGCTTCTCCTTGCATCCTGCACGGCGGGCTTTTCATTCACCCAGAGGCTCCAACATGTGCCGGGACCTCACATGTTGTGTTACTGTCAAAAAGCATCACAGGCTCAGTACGCTGGTGAGCAGGCACGCCAACAACAACACACAACGCACAAGTAAGGACCATAAACGGTTCTGAAAAACATGAAATAATGATGTTTCTCCAAGGCAGGAGTTTTTATCCGACTGTTTAAGCAGCCGAGTGCACTACTGTAGTCCTCTAATTAAAACACAGACAGGTGTGCCGAAAGCAGGTTATCAACCACTTGTCGACACCAGCTCCAATATTGAGAATCGATAGCACGTGTCACGTCCCAGCGAGGCCTTCAGGGGACGCAGATATCGATCAGGTTAAACTGCGAGTATGTGCGTGAATGATCGGCCTGTGTAAATCATCTAGGAGACCATGGACAAGCGTGCCAATTCTTCCATATTCCTGAAGAGGATTACCTCATATTTTGCTGGGACCTTGCAGGAAAACGTCCCCCTATACGCTCTACTGGAGACCAATGTATTGCAATAACGGCTGCCTCTGTGTCGTTAAAAAGTACTGTACTCTTATATTTCCAGTTTTATGGTGGCCCTGTGCAGACTGTTGCATCCATTGCATACACACCATCATATTACAGCTCAGTATAGAACTTAATTGTCGTGTCGAGACACACACACAACAAAAAAAGACCATAGAAAACATGTCAAAATAAAAGCACTCCGAGTTGTAGTGCAAACACAATGAGTCATTAAAAAAAAGAACAGAATCTGAGTCAGCTAATCAGCGGCTGTAACAGAGGAGGGAGGCACTGCGCCAAGTGACAAGTCGCAACCCACAGAGAAACAACAGGAGGGGACAATGATGACAGGGGCCCGCGCACCAAAGTGCCAAAATGTGTCATTCCAACAGCCCTCGGGGCAATTTGCAGGGGTGATGCACTCGGGCTGAGGGAGGTGGTGGGGGCACGCAACACTGACTTGGACCTGAAATCATGGAGACAACAGTGGTACGTGGGTGTAGAACGAGGCTGCCAGAATAAAAGTTGGAGATATTTGCCCTGTGAATCAAAAATGTTACATTCAGTGCCAACAAAGGGGATGGAGAAGAGAAATATCCATATAGGAAGACTCCAATAATGACATCTATTTCACCTGCACACAGGAATCAACAGCATGACAACAAATCCCTGTAATACAGCTGTAATGCTCCTATAGAGGCGCACTGTGCTTTCCAGATCCCTCCCGTCAGATGCCATAGAGCCTTTAACGTCCACATTTCTAAAAATGTGTGTTTGCTGGTTAATTTATAGCTTTGAAATGTAAGTTTTCTGGATAAACTTTATCAGCACAGGTCCCTTTAAAGTGCAGCTCCATGTTAGAGGAATGAAAGAAACACTGGACACGAGCAGTGGGAGAAGCGCGTTGACCTCTACGGACTATTTCAGCATCTAATGTGATTAAATCAAAGTGTTTACAGGCTTGAGTCGTGTGTACATTGGCAGCATTTGTGCTTAGTTTTTATCTGACGCAGAGATTCAATGAACAAACAGCTCGACTTCTCGCTTGTGCCATCGTGTCATGGCAGTGTTTCGCATTGCATGGAGGTAACCAAAAAAAAGAAAAACAGCCACGGCAAACGCTCCGAAACAAACTGCAAACAGAAAAAAATAAAGCAGCGAGTGAACCCAAGTTGCTTTTCTTCCTCACACAGATTCTTTCTTTTGAGTTTCTGAAAACTTACCCTTTCCCCGGAGAGGAAGACGGTCAGCCCGAGGGTCAAAATTATCCAAACGTTCCTCATTATTCCTGAATTCAAAACGCGTCGTTACGAGCGAAATGTCAGCTCTTTCCCCTCTTCTTCTTCTTCTTCTTCTTCTTCGTTCTCGCTTTCCTTGCGCCCGTCGCTCCAACTCCTGCCGCTCGTCTCTCTCAGGAGTGGGATCCCACCGGATACGTGTTGCGTTCTGCTTATTCCTCCCCCTCTCTCTCTCTCCCTCTCTCTCGCTCTCTCTCTCTCTCGCCGACTTCTTTTTTTTTTTTCTGTGTAAATCTGACAAAAATATTGTATTTATATATATATATAAATGCAAACACAGGCAAATGTGCACGGGTTAGTCCTCCGCGCGCCTTGTGTCGGTGAAATCCGCACGAGACACCTAGCTCGCTCTCCTCTCTCTCTCTCTCTCTCTCTCTCTCTCCCTCAGCGCTCACTTGAAGTAACGAGGACAAAGTGAAACGCGCGCGCACGACTGACGCGCTGCTGAGTGCGCGCGTGCGTGCGCCCTTTTCGGCCGTGTCACCGCGAGACACGGAGAGAACTTGCGATAAACTACCCCCCCTCCCCACCTTAAAAAAAAAAAAGGTTGCCAATAGTTACACGGCAATCGTAACGAACCAATTATTCTGTGTATTGACGCGCAGTAAATAATTATTAATTGTATTTTTTCTTCTTCTGAGAGGGGGGGATCGGATAACAGGCTAATTGGGACATTTATCTCCTCTCTCGATAACGATCATTAAATGCGCCCTAATGAGGATTCCACAGTTTCACTCAGTCATTGCAACACATTACAATCAGGAGTGTCGTCTAATGCAGCTGAGGGTGATCATGAACGCATCTTGTTCTGTCGAGGCATGTCATCAAACCGATGCACCAGCCTTTAGATGTGGATGAAAAGGCACGCAGCGTCCTGTTAGCAGCACACTAGGCTACACACAATAGAGATGGACTTAAGAAGAGTTACATCAGTTTTATGACTGGGAAGCCCCCCCACAAGTCCCAGAGTTCAGCTATTTATGGGCAAAGTCTCCCCCTGCTGGTGTACCTGAATAACCCCCCTCTAATATCAGAACATCCCATCATCCAAACCTGCAATCTTAGTTTTTTTGTAAGTGTAAAAATTAAATTTGTATCTGCTATAGCTGCCGGATTAATTTTAACCTGATTTCTATCTTTAATTAAGCTCAGTTCCAGGGGCTTCTGGATGTTGGAGTGTTTTCAAGTAACATAACAACATCATACCTACTCCACAGCAAGCTGCCTCACTGTTACTAGGTGTGGCAGCATCAAACAAACCAGTTAGTCAGAAGTTAAAGGTCCTCTTGGTACCAAATGCAGCTGTCTGTCTTCTTACTGGGAAAAGAAGACGGGATCACATATCACCAGTTTTGGCCTCCCTGCACTTTCAGGATTGATTTTTTTGCTTGTTTTTAAGGTTTTAAATGGACTGGCACCACCTTATCTAGCAGGTCTATTGCATCTGCATACTCAGTTACTCATCTTCCACCTCGTAGTGAAATTTCCAAGTCACTAGAATCCATTCAGAAGAGTGCAAAGAGCATTTTCCCAGAACCTTTTCAGAAATCACTAATCCCACCGATAATAGTCTGCCCTTTGTGCACAGTAAAGCCCACAACTCCCCTGACCACAAACTAAATTCCTTAGCGACATATAGCAAGTCTGCAGATAGAAGGTGACTTCTTTACACTCTAGGTGCACATTCTGCAAACACTCAACGTTCATGCTCAACTGAGCTGCCGAGTTCAACCACATGATGTCACATCCTTGAAATGGTACCTCATTAACTCTTAAAACTCAGATGGAGAGATGTCATAGCCAAATTAGAGAACTTTACTAATTGGGGTCACTGCTGGAAAAGGCATTTACAAGTATTCTGACTCATTAACAATAATATTATGCATGCAATGAATCATCATTGTTCAGCTTTTGGACTGGTCAATGAGATTTAATACACCCTGCTGTATTTACTGATGAATAGAGAGGAGTGCATTTGAGAGAGATCAACACTTATGATCATTGGAGACAATCCAACTATAAGTCCCACGATATGTAGCTTAGCTTAGCTTATTTAACTTGTGTATCATTTGTGTCACCAAATTCTACCCTCATTCCCCAAAATGCTGAGCTAGTTCCTTTACGTAGTAACTAAGTGATACCGGAATTACTTGGAAAAAACCGGGGGGAATGCTTGACTTAACTGTTTTTGGTCATTCAAAGTTTGGAAACTAATTTAGACTATATGTTTGTGACCCATCCCCCACCTCAATGCACACGATTCCCAGGCCTCCTCCTCCTCCGCCTCCTCAGAGGAGCTTAACTCTACTCCTGGTGTCCCAGATTACGCAGCCAATTAGGGCGAAGGCAAAGCCCCTTCTGCTACCAAGCCTGGCCAGGGTGGTGTGTGTGTGTGTGTGTGTGTGTGTGTGTGTCATGTTACTGTCAGCCTGATGTGAGGCAGCACAAGGACACAAAATGACTCAGTGGTCTAAAGGGAAACCTTCACTGATCTAAATACAGAAAAAAAAAGGTGACCAGTGATTGGGATGACAAACCGCATGAATAATTCACGTCGGATGATAATCAAAATCTACAGTCGCCCCACGCAATGTGCTCGGGCCTCCTTCATTTTCATATGTGAATTGAATATATTCAGACTCTGGAATGTGCAGACCTTTAAAGTTAGTATGGTTTTCATTATATTTTATTCAACAGCACCACCAGCTGGCAAATAAGAAGCTGATTTAAATTCAGAAGCAAATCCCTACAAATATGGTGTGAGATGACAGTCAAGGGAGGTGCTCCCCCCCCCCACCCCCCCTCTGTTTTTGACCCTGTGGGCTGTGCCGAGGAATGCATTTGGAAAACGACTCTGCACTTGCAATGTCTGTGTTGTGCCAATGAAAATGCACACTCAAAACATCCAGCCATTCATTATCTGAGGTCACCGTTTCAATGGTGGCAGCAGAGTTTCTATTGTTTGTGTGGGTGTTGCTGAATTATCTGACAAGGCCTGTTGACTCGGGTCCCAGGAAGGCCGACCTGCTACCTCGAACGTGGACGCCAGGACGATCCTCACTGTTATTAACATGCCTCTCTGATACGCGGTCATCGTTCTGCTGCTCTCCAATGGGTATCAGGGTACTGGGGTTGAACTGGGTCACCGGCTTGCCAAGAATCCCAAAGCTGATTTAAAAAAGAAAGACAAAGTTGTTGTTTTTTTACGCCATTTGAGCATAAAAACACAGGAAATTAACACATGCAGAAGTTATTCAACTCTTCAACTCTCAAAATCTGGTTAGACGCCAATAAAGAGTCCCATTAAATGTGAAATCTGATATTATTCGGTTAAAATGAGCTTTCTTTAACACACTATGACGCCTCGGGAGCACTGATAATAGAGCCATGGAGATTGGGCTTCATCGTAATCACAACAGTGTTTTTGATTTTCACAGTATTTACCAATTTCTAAGAAGGTAAACAAAACAAGTAGGAGAAGAATGTTTCTTATGAAACAACCTCACAAATAAAATCACAATTATAAGCAACTTCCAAATACATTTTTAAAGCTTCACTATATACTGAAAATAACCCTGTAGCTTGATGCGGCTTTAAGAGATTTTAGATGCACATATATAGTAGATGGTATGGTAAATTAGAATGGCTCTTATCAAGGCCCCACATAAATCAAGTTCTATCCATCAAGGGGCTGTGAAATAAAGTCAAGAAACTAGTAAAGGAAAACAACTTGAGAAGCCTAGCGTTTAACAGTGGAATGTTTTGGATGAGACCTCTATCAGTCACAAATCACTTCATGTCTCTGACATCATCCTACACGGAGCAGAAACTGTTATTTTGGGTACGGCAGTAGTGAAACAAATGCATAATAGCCTTGATCAAAATGAATCACATCCTCCTGAGTGTTATATGTTACACATAGTGTAATGCATCACACCACCTGACACTGGCCAGCTGCTGGTTGAGCTCCTCCGTCAGTGCCTTGGTATCACAGCGCTCCGCCTGCTGCAGGCGCTGCCTTCTGGCCCGGCTGCAGGGGAACAGATGGGGTGACCGTTCTTTGGGCGAGGGCAGCAGAGATACCATCAGTGGGGACCGTTGATTAACTATACTGCTGAGGGCTGGGCGCCTCTGGGACGTTCTAGAGAGCAGGGCAAAAAATATATATATATATTTTATATAAACATCCAAGGGTGTCATGCAAAGATATATTAGAGGAAACGGAGGTCAACGAGTATGTTCATGCATCTGTGCGTCCAAATCTCTCTGGTAGTGTAAACTGAGGAACTTTCCCTGTACATCTTCCCCATGCTACTTAAACCAAATATAAAAACTATAGATTTAAGTAGTTCATTCTAGCATAGTCAACATTACTCATGTATTCCATTATGTCATACATACCTAGAAGGTGGAAATATAAACACATAACCAGAACTAATTCATCAGGAAAGCTGCTACGGCAGCCAAATTCTCAATATTCAGGTGTAAAAACAAAAAATATATATATAGTGTAATGTTTTATTTGTGTCATCTGTTCAATGTCTGCAAGACAGCCGGAAGCTGTGCTGCTGACGCTACTCCAAACCCTGTTGTGTGCATCCAGCCTCAGGAGGAGAGCAAGCTTCAAGTCTAGTTTTTTGATTGTTTGGCCTCAACCTGACAGCGGGAAACAAGCACTGGGCCCTCTGACAGCTTACACAACTGCCAATCTTGTGTCAAAACGCAGCAAAGCAACATAAAACAGGCTGTCAGACGGTCCCTCCCATCGGACAAAGCCATGATTCTGTCTTCATCAATCATCAGATCCCAGTTAGAGGTCTGATATGACAACTGTCACAGAAAACTTTACTGCTGGACCTATTAAGTTTGTTACGCCAGAAAATGTGGAATCGGGATCAGACTGGTTGGATATTTTGATGGTAAAACAATAGATTCTATTGGTTTAAGCATCTACATGTTGACTGAAAAGTATAAAACCACATTTTCAAGACCCTGGTGAAGACTCGGTGAGGACAACGAGGGCACAGACATGGTTTCCAACAGTCTGTGCAGAAATGATTTGGTCGTGCAAACCGACTGTTGCCTCAGCTGCCCAGGTGGCTGTGCTCAGACGTTCCTGCAGGCGAAGAAGCCGGATGTGGAGGTCCTGAGCCGGCGCGGTTACATGAGGTCTGCGGTCGTGAGGCCAGTCGGATGGACTGCCAAATTCTCCGAAACAACATGGGAGACTGCTTATGGTAGTGAAATGAACGTTCAATTCAGGTGCAACCTCTCTGGTGGAGATTCCTGCAGTCAGCATGCCTCCCTCAAAACTTGCTACATTGTGTTGAGTGATAAAACTGCACATTGAAGAGTGTGACCATGCTGTTTATATACCTTTATATGCCACACCTGTCAGGTGGATGGATTATCTTAGCAAAGAAGTGCTCAATAACGTGGATTTTAACACATTTGTGAACAAAATTTGAGAAATAAGTCTTGTGTCAATAGAAAAAGTCGTAGAGCTTTTATTTCAGCTAAATGAAAATGATACGATTTTTTTTTCAGTGTATATGAAAATAGTTGCTGGTACAGATGAACCTATAATTAATAAATACCAGCTCAGGGCTTTGTTTAGCTTATCATTTTGGTATTCAGGCCTGCGACTTTCCTGTTTTGGTTCACTATTATCCTCAGAAATGTTTTCGGCAAAAGCAGGGAGCTGTTTTCAGAAAAAAAAAAAAAAGAAACTCACTGCATACTACTCAATTGAACCTTACCTGTGCCTGAAGGTGCCATTGCATCCCGTCTCCTCTGGGTCAGCTACTCTGGTCTTCACTGAACCGTTAACAGTAGCGAAGGTCATTCCTGAGTCCCCATCGTTCCTGGCCCTCACTGCTGTGTTGAAGGTGTCCGAGTACAGAAGACGCCCCACCTCCTCTTGGATGTCCCGCAGGTCCTTCCTGCCAAATGTCACCCAGGCAACAAAACAGAAGAAGCAGTACAAGCACTAGAAACAGAAGGGTGAGGGGGGGGAGAAAAGAGTGAAGGGTGTCACCTGGGGTTCTTTACACTCCAATCAGTTCTTTCCCTTTTATTCAATAATTAGACAAGGCCCCATTTTCTCACAGTCACTTATTCTTCTGTGTTTGCAAAAGGTCACAATAGTTATTTCTATCCTCAAAAAAGGTCACAGAGCAGGCTATAAGCTGTAACCGTGATATTTCTCTCCCTGTCCACCCACCTGGCTAAATACTGGGGTGAGCCTGTCAAAGCAAAGCACCTGTGTTGAGTCAACATCTCCTCCCACTAACTAATTCATTAAGGCCACCGGGCATAGCCAGCACTCTATGTGGTTCTGTTCCGCTCACTGCCGTCTGTATTCACAGATGGTGAACCTGCCTTCACTCTGACCAGCTGAAGGCTTTTTTTCCCTGTGCAGATGAGGCAATATAGTTTCAGATGTTCCATGCTGCTTTTTGCAAGGGAAGACGTTTCAGGTCAGTTACGAGTCAAATTTATCACGTTATTTAATGACAGGAATGGTAATTGGAGTCATTGGAGCCTTTTTTGCATTCAAGGTGATTCGTACATTTTATAGCACGTATGATTCTTAATGCACCTACCGCGTGCAGCAGCCATTCTGGGTTGTTTGACAACATCTGGCGCCTGGAAAAAAAACAACACATAAGAGCTCGGTGTTGTGACAAAATAATTGGTTAACTTCTATTTGTGGATGCTTTGGTTCAGAGTCTATTTGCTGCGTGAGTATATATCCAGGAGAGGTATTTGTCAACAGTACGTGACTGTATTGAGAGCAAAACAATTTCAAGAGACCCGAGATGCAACCACACTGCACGGGAAACCATGTCTACACCTGATGAAATATGAGTCAGAAATAATAACTAATAAAATAATCCACCACAAGACCTTGTTTGCTGTTCAATTCCACTCAAAAGGTAGGTAGAGTACTACATCAGTCCTTGCAGATCTTATTTTAGCAGCTGAATGTTGGTGATAGCTTTTGTATCTTATCCCATTCAGAATTCCCTGAATGACCAAAAATGAACCTAATCTAAATTCATATGAATGAATTTATTTGTGATTTCCAGCACAGATGAATCCTTCAACTGCATTGAAATATTGCAGAGGGAACAGTCTTTTGTTGGTTGTGAATCTGAACAAATACTCACTTGTGATATGACGTGCGTTGATGCCGGTCTATCTCCAGGTCCATGATTAGGCTGAAGTAGCAGACAGCCAGCTTCTTTTGTGCTATCTCTTTCTTGGCCAAAGCCTCTGCCATCATCTTGTGCTTTGTGATATCCACACTGGCAGGTTGGTAAGAAAGGGAGTGAGGGTGTAGTAATACAGGACAGATTGGAAGAAAAGATATGAAGAAATAGAGGATACAGGCATTTGTGGATAAAGAAAGGGGAGGAAACACATAGTAACTATGACCAAACAAAAACAACAACATGGTAACGGAAGTATATAATGATAAATCACAATATAGCATACTTACGCCATGAAAGACTTCGGTGTATTCTCCAGAACCTTGTGTTCAAAGAAACAAGACAGGTAAAGGAGAAGGGGAGTCAGGACTTCATCAAGCTGTTTACTCCTGAAAAGAGACAAGCAGTTCCTATCAGTGTATGACTTCTCTTTTCAGAGAATGTACAACAATGGAAAACGGTGTGCATACAACATCACGTCTTTGTATTCCTTACTTCAACACGGCCAAGAAGCTGAATGGAATGGGAAGCGAGTGGTTCTCCTGCAGCAAACTGACAGCCACCTCTACAAAACAGAGAGATTTGTCAGAGCAGGGGGGGGTCAAAGGTCATCCAGCACCAGTGGTTCAACGCTAACTTTTAAAAGGTCAGGTTCGTCTGGTTCTTTGTCAGTTCCGTTTGCACATTCATTTGCGATGTTGACGGGTTAGTTGAACTTTTCACCCCACAGTCAAACAACTTAGCTCCGCCAACTGCCTCGAAAACAGATGCCGGAGGATATAGAAACCTGTAATCATTTGTCAGAATGCTAGTTATGATGTGATTTGATATGAAGTTTGGTCAGTCGTGATTCTATCTCAATTTTGGCCAAAGGAATCACGAGGAAAATAGTGGTCCTAATGTGGTCGCCCCAAAAACCACTATCTTTTTTGGGGTCACTGTAGGGATACTAGTGCAAGCTCTGAGGTAATAGAACAGAAATGCAAATATTCCTCTGTTCAGCAATTACCAGTGCTCTTACAGGAGACAGAGAGGAGTAGCTGAGTATTACTGTCCAACAACATATTCACACTTACGTTTAATATCGTCAGTTGTGATGCGGTCCCCTTGCCTCTTCATCACAGAGGACCTGTAAGCATGAAGATGAGCTGGGCTAAGGCTCTTTCTGATGCTTTGGCGCCCTCTGTGGTCCAACGTCCAGATCTCTGCCAACCTGAGGAATCAAATAAGTGGACTTACAGAAATATACAGTGAGTAAAACATTGTGTACAATTACAACAATTATGGGGGATTATATGGCCTTGTTTTGTTTGCCTTTTAAAAAATCATAACAGAATCATGTGAACATATATTTATATTTCAGCAGTTTTGAAAGCTGCTTGTTGAGTCAGCTTTACCACTCTGATCGCTGCCGGAGATCATTGAAACTGACATCGGTTTCATTCCTCTTCCTCAAAACGCCCTCCTCTGTTGGACTAGAACTAAAAGAGAGGGAATATGTTTGAGCTTTATTGCAGTTTAAGGCAAGACACCGGAGGAAAAAACAATGTTTTTCATGCATGATTAATTTAGATGTTTTTAAGGCTTAGATGTTTTGCTTCCATGTCTTTTTTTAGACCAGTGGAAAGAAAACATCCAAAATACATAATTGGGTGTTTATTTTACTATACCTTAGTGTGTTTGGGTTTGTAGATTTTTCCTAAATTCACGAAAAGTTTAGATAATGCATAATTTGCATATTTAAACTTACATTTCAGAAAACTTGTAGTACAAAAAAAAAAAGAAAAGAAAAAAAAACCTCTTCCTGTAATCAATTAACAAGGGTCACGGTGGTACCTATTAGTTAAAATAGTGTGTCATCTCCACTTCAGCACCACTCACATACACCAAACTCCCATCTATCGCTGTGTCCCAATTCAGGGTCTGCAGCCTCGCACAGCTTATATTTGTGCTGAGGGGTTTTTCTTACATTATTCATAGCCTGATTTATAGAACATTTAATTTTATTTCATTTTCTTAGTGATGAAGGAAATATCAAAAATCCCCTCAGCAAAAACCATTTGAGTTTCTGTTCAATTAGCACGTTTAATAAGACAATGCCTCTTTTTACGTAACTAAACATACATTTTCAGAAAATGTGTAACACAAAAATAAAAAATAATGGCCTATAGTGTATATAAATAAGGGGGTTCGTGGTGCTATCTAACATATAAGTTACAATTATTCATGTTATCCTATTCACCCAAGTGAGCCTTTAGTGTGTGTGTGCTAGCACGTATGCTAGCTGCTAATGCTATGCTAGCTAGTAATTAAGGCCCAGCGGCCCTCACCTGACAAACTCCACCGTTCCGGTTTCATCACTCCACACCCAGCGGCCCGGAGGCGGAACACTCACCTGAAAGGTGACGTTGTTCCGTTAATGTCAGCCAGAACATGTAATGTGTAACTTTAATATGAACTGTACATGTTAAACATTGACTTTGCTATTAATACAACTGGACATCTAACGCTTAACGACAAGGGAATTTAAAAAAAATGTCAGCACAAACGCTGGTGTAAGGTTAGCGGTTAACTTGTTTTTGTCACAAATTCGTCCCAGCTACTCACGTTTCTGTTCTCCTCGGGATGATTCGGCATTTTGTATACAAGGCGTTCTCCAGGTTAGCTTCTTCCTCCTTGTTTTTGGCTAATGTTAGCTATGTATCTAGGCAACGTTCAATGGGGGAGAAGCTGAAAGCAGACCGGATAAGTCACCACTTTGGGGCATTTTGGTGTGTACTTTATTAGAATTTGGTGCTTCGGTGTATTTACTTATCAAATCACTTAAATTCACTCAATTAAGGTTTCCTTTCATAATGACAAATCAATATTTAATTGCATTATTTTCATTGGCACTGGCTTTCTTTCTCTGCAGTTAACCCACATTATTACATTACAGCAGATGCATATTGCAGGCTGTGTTGTCACCCAGCCTCCCGTCTTCCCCATCCTCCAGCTTCCACCCAGTGCCCCGCTCCTATTCCCCATCCCACAGGTCTGACCCCCAAATGTCTTTATAAGTCCTGAAAAATGCTCCTGGTTTCAATAAAGCCACAGATGTGTTACAAGGTTTCATTTTCATTATTTATTATCCAGGCATTCAGCATGTTACTGTAGAGGTTTTTATGAAAATACAGAATTGTACAGGTTTTTTTTTCTTAGAAACTCTCTTGACATTTTATTTCCACGCACCTTCATTTCTTAAAAATGGAACTGTATCAAAAAGATGTCTAAGCACTAAAAACAATGCAATAACATTTCCAAGATCTGCTTTTTTTAAGCTCTCTAAACTTGCAAGTTAGTTTTTAAATGCTCTTGGGAGTGATGAGGTGTACATTTTCACTGAAGTAGTCCAGCCCCCAGTCTCGCTGTCTGTCTGTCAGGGCATCGTGCGACTGCAGCCGCTCTATATCACAGCCGCTCCCTGTGGAACACAAACGCACCATTAAAAGCTCCAGCTTAATGTCGGCCTCCGTAGTTTAACATGTATGTATGAACAATACTCACCAAAGAGGCTGTTTACTTGCTCGTCAGGCACAAAGAAGGGAGGACCTGGAAGACAAATACAGTCCTTTAACTGAAAAACAATGTGTAGGAATCTCTTTACAGTGCCTGATGTATTATGGATATTTACCGTCATATAATTCGGTATTGTACTGCAAAGTGTCCAAAAGGTATCTGCAGTCTTTGGCCATGAGAGAAGTAATGAGAGCAGCGTACCTGTGGTGTTGTAAGAGAGAAAGTAGTTCGACAACATGGAGAATCGCTTTATGTTAATTTAATACCATTGTGAAATTTATACATTAAAATATTATTTTTGTGTGATATTTTTTGAATTCTACTTCCTGCCTATCCTGCTATTTTGAGTCCTTTTCAGATGTTCAAATCTCAATAGAGCGTTCAATCCTGACTTACTTTTCTCTGTCTCTCGGGTTGATGGCCACTAGAGACCCCCGGTCCCAAATGGCCCCAAACTGACCCTCAATGGAACTGTGAAATAGAAGAAACAGACCAAAAACTCAGCCGCCTCGATCACGTGATCAATCTTTTCCGAGCTCACTAACTACTATGCTACTACGGCTCTTTTCACAGCAGCATTTTGACATGTTAGTGTAAACACAGGTAGAATTAATCACATTAATTATGGCCCCGTTCCATTTAGTTGGGCTGAGACCCCAGTATTGTGAATGCTGACTCAGTGGAGTGGCTGCGACACAAACAGAATGGGACCTTAATTAATTTGATCAGTTGCGCCCGTGTTTACCCCGCTACGACTCGTCAACATGGCTGCTGTGAGAAGGGGCAACATCTTAAAAAGTGGATAAACACATATGGTTTACTAACCTGGAGAAGTTGTACAGGTCACATTGGTACAGGGAGATATTTCCCTCTGAGCTCTGCAGGAAAAAAAAAAGACATCTTGGATTAACAAAATAAATGCATGTTTCACCAGCTACTGTTCCTTCATGTGGGTCATTTTAACTGGACTCTTCACACCAGATTACTGCCATGAGTCACAGCATACCGTAATGTTTGGAATTTTTGTTCATCCTGTATGCTTTTATATTTTTATTTCCCATGTTACAATAATGTGACTTTGACAACAATAAAAGAAGCCATGATGTATGGGCAAAGCACGAGGATCTTCACCTAGCAGAGCTGTCAGAATTGATCAGTTTAATTGATCTCCTACCTTGTAAAGCTTTGCTCCAGGTATGGCAGGGACGGGCTCCTCGCTGTAGGTCACGTTGTTCTCCTTAAAGAACTGTGTTATTGCCTTTTCTGATATCTCCACCCCAACCACTGAATGGCCCAGGTCCGCCAGCCTGCCGTTCACACAAGGACATTAGGGAGCAAATGTTTTATTATCTGTAGATTGTAAACACCAAATGTGGTCTTCCTAATTGGATATAGAATGAGTTTTCGTACCACTTCATATCTACAGCTTTCCCACAGAGCGGGAAGAAGAAGCGAACTGCTTTCCGTCCGGAAAGAACTTTATCAATGTGGTTCTCCAGCATCCTGTCAAAGAAACCCACTACTTTTAATTGGGAAACACCAGACATTCCTGTGTATACATTTAGTTACTTCTATGCATTTATGTCACGATTATTCTGGCCGAAATAATTCAAATTCACAGTATTATCCCGATTAAAATTAGCTTAAATGGCACTTAAATATAATATGGTATCACTTTACATTTTATGAAGAAACATTTCTATTGCATCACAGATGAGACATCTTTTTTCATGAACACCCTTTTTAGTGAGAAACAATCAAATAATCTTGAATAAGATGATCATAAATCTTGATGCACAAATATACATATAAGAAATGTATATTTGTATCCTGTATTTTTTAAACCAGGCTCTTTTTGTTGTTGTTGCACAGCTTTTTAAAGTCACTCGTGATGATATTTAATATCCCAATCATGGTATAATAATTTAAATTTCTAAATAAGCCTGTGAAAAACACTCAAACTGAAAAAACATGCAACCTCTATGCGATGGTGATGTTAAGACTCAATTAGTTGATAATCCCTGTGTGTGTTCACAAGGCATCTTCTCTGACATTTTAACAGGATCACTGTGGTAATGTGCAGTTAATCTCGTGAATTCACACGTGCATCTCGAAGACCTTCATCCCACCGACTAGACGGATAACAGTGGGGCCTTTTTACTTGTGAACGTGAGGCTGATGGAAACCAATTCTGTCCTCCTGCCAGCGCTGCTCCCATTCTCCAAGGGCCATGACCCGATCGGCCTGCGTTGCCAGCATGCTGTCCCGGCTAATTCCAACTACAGGAGGGGAGAAAAAGCACAGAATGGAGAGAAGAGCATTCAGAGATGTGGCTGGAGAGCGGGGTGAGTACACAGGAAGCACAGTCACATGTTCCTGCACAGAAACACGTACAAACCCAGGATTCTTACTGGCCCAAGATCTGCTGGTAGATCATTACAGGAGACAGGACTGGGGTTAAAGGTCATGTACAGATTACATCAAACCTGTGTCCTATAAAATAGTCACGTGAGTAATCAAGCTCTGACGCCAGAGGGGGTAATTAACCAACGGCTTTCATAACGAGTGTTTTTTTTCTAATGTAGGCCACATAACCGAGTTTACTGCTCTCAATCTGAAGGATGGCTTCAATCCAATGTGTCAGATTATGAGCAGAGGCGCTTTTGTTTATGATACCGATCGACGTCACGCTCACCCAGCACAGCAGCAGCAGCAGCCTGACATGAAACCAGCAGCAGTACGTTTAAAAGGAGACCCGAGTCCCGCATATTTGTCAAAATGTAACCCCGGGTGTAGCTACCTTTCCCGAGAGAAGACGAGTGTTCAGCAGCCCACCAGCGACAGCGTTATCATACAACTTTCAATCAATTCAGTTATTTACTTTTTTACTTTAATTGCCCTGAGTTAGTCTGTCAGGTATCCGTTTGTCTCAGTGCTAGCGGTTTGTTTGAAGGACGTTCATGAAAGCGTTGCCTGACAGGCGACACTCGGGGATACAATGTATCAATTCAGTCGGTTTTACTTCCGCTTTGGGAGGAGCCCTATGCTGCGTTCAAGTACATGGTAAATAAGAGTTATTCCAACATGACCTCACTTTTAAACGCTTTCCACTGGGTTTAATACAGTATTGTATATGAGCACATTAATCACTTCCTACTTTACTGCTGAATAGCTACATGTTTCCTTAAATCTGCTGTGTTGTTCTCTGTGGAAACTGGCAATGGTTGCCGAAGGGGTCGAATCCTGTATATTCTTAATTACGTTATTATATAAATATTATTATTATAAATACAAATAAATTATGTAATCATTTGAACAGTTCTGATATTTTCATTCTCGGTGTACTCTTTCTCGTCCATCCATTTTCTGCAGAAGCGCGCTGAAAACCGCACTCAGACTGTGACAGCTGTCACTAATCCTCAGAGAGCCTCTGCTCTGATGCGCGGTGATTAGTCTCGCCTGCCCGGCCTCTGCCGGTCTCTGATTCGGCTCAGCGCTGCGCTTGGAGCCAGGAGACAAATCCTGAGATAAGAAATTATTTCCCAAAGTAAGAAATCAGAGGGGAGGGAAGGAGGGACGATGACTGTATCCGGACGCAGAGCGGCGCAAGAGTGTCAAAAATGGTGGTTTCACTGACGCTCAGCTCTGAGACCATCATGTTGAAGCCTATTAAACGAGCAAAGGCATTTGGAAGACAGTAGCCACATCAATACAGTATTAAATAAAATATATGCTAAAATGTAATACTACTGCTAGTATATCCCCAAACAGCCATTGATGCTTAACATAGAGTGGGACCTCCACGTGCATGTCCTACATATGTGGAGGGCGTGCCAACACAAAGAAGCCTATGTCTAAATTTATTTGGAGTGATGCGTTTCATATACTACCTATTTTCATTCTTAATGGCCTTTTTGCCACTAAGCAGAATTCCACTGCTGTAATATCAAAATCCTCCAACATTTATATCCCTCATCCACAATCATGTGTCATCGTCATTGTTACACTCATACAGTGTTTCCACAAAAGGTGACCAGATCTCCATTTGCAGCCACGACGAGGGGAACGTGCACGCCCCTCCACGTCGGTTCCGATTCCTGCGCGTAACCCCGATGTTTCCAAAAGCGCTCCAGTTGCGCGGGGTCTCATCCAGATGTGTGTGTGAGAGTGTGTTTTTCTTTACGGCGCGACGAAGACGTCGAGGAGCCTCTGAACCAATCGCTGGCGCCCGGGGGCGGGTCGTGTGTGTGTGTGGATGTGTATGCGTGTATGTGTGTGTGTGCGTGTGTGGACTGTTGTGGATATGGAAAATGGACAATTTAACACGCGCATGTATCATTCACGTCCCGACGGGGGGAAGAGACCTGCGCTCGGACGCTGAATTGACTCGCAAATGCCCGGCCGTGGCGTGAAAAGGAAAATCTACCAGACGGGGGAAGAGCCAGGTTCGCCACCCGGTAAGGGCGAGCTCTCTGTCGGGGAGAAGTCGGAGCGCTGGCGGGGGGTTGTGTGTGTGTGTTGGGGGGGATCGCACTGTGTGATTTCTGCTGTCTATGTTTAGACGATGTGTTCATTGTGTTCACGGATGGAGATACATTCCATTTGTATTCAGAGTTTTAGAGAATCCCGTATTTCCGCTCATTGATCTCATCCATCTGCTCATAAAAAAGCCCCACCGAGACGCTCAGGTGTCCCCTGGCTCGGTTAAGGGCACAGGTTGCGATCGCAGAATTGGGAAGACGCGTCTGCGAAAGTGCGTCTCCCGGTTGGTCGTGTGGCGCTGGACGGCGCGTCTTTGTCGCTCGGATGGGGAGAGTGGAAGTGTTGGAAGCAGCCGGTTCCACACACAGCAGCGAGACCACGATACCCTTTTGTTGTGGGCTGCCGATTGTGATTTGCATAGAGACGAACTGGTGCCAGAAGGTCACTATATCCTGAACTCACAGTAAGTGCAACAGGGGGGGGGGCTTGTTACACCACCGGGTTGTTATCATCGGGAGACTAGCCAGTGTTTTAGCCGCAGCGTGTGTGTGTAACTCCGGGTGCATGCTGGAGCTCGAGGTGGAGGAAACCTTCCGAGCGCAGGACCGGATCAACCTGCTGCCGCCACCTGCGACGGATCCGGGTATCATCCTGTAGGCAGATAGGCAGGACAGGCTGCTTCTATTGATAGACTACAAACACAGAGTAGCTGCATGACTGATGCATTGATCATCAACTGTGATTATGGTATTATTGCAGATATTTATGGGTGGCTCACACCTCTCAGCTCTTTTTTTTTAGGCATGATGATCCACCTCTTCCACTGCTCTCCCACTCACAAGGCGACACTGCTCTGCCACGTCCAAGAATATTAATGAATGTCGCCTCATGCTCAGCTGTCATGCAGCTTCCGGGTGCAGAAGAACATCACGAATCACTTCAGTCTTAGAACACAACACATTCAAAGTCTCCTCCAGACTTTGCATACTGATGAAGATAACTAAACACATCTGGGGAACATCATCCATATCACACGACAAAGAGTTCCCTTTAAAGTCCTCAATCAGGCACCATAGTGATTTTTGAGAGCCCTACCATATTGCCACTTACATGAAAGCTTTTTTTGGATACACCTGAATAACACCTTAATTTCACGTTAAACACACAGGTCTGTATCTTCTTAATGCAGTCCACATTTTAAAAAAATGGCTGTTTGTCTCGGGATGGAGCTCAGGACATTTTCACATGCTGCTAAGTGCTCCATGTATTAATGAGTCCCAAAGAAACAAAACAAGGCTGCAAGAGTTCACTGCAGCAATTAATTACAACTCTCTAGCTATTTCTTTTTTTTTTTATGGAGAAAAAAAAAAAAAAAAGAAACAGAGACTTCGGCGATCCCAACCAAAGCGCCGTCATTATCACGGATGTGCGAGAAAAATGCTCTCTGGGGAGGCTGGATCCTGATGGCAAGCTGTAACTGGATTCCATCTGATTTATGAAATGACTTTATGGTAATGACACCCCCTCCTCCTCTTAATGGGATTTTGCATTCACGTTGGTTCTGTAAAAACCTCCCTGGTGATTAAGAGAAGCACAAATCTTGTCCTGTTGAAGCGTCAGGCCGATGCAGACAATATTCATACACCAGATGTGATGGGCATTCCCATAATTAAGGCAGTCATTAGAGGGGTTGGGGAAAAAGCTATCAACCCTGATGGGTCACTTTTTTAGTGTTACTGTACTTGTGTACAAAATATTTCACAAAGTTTGAGAGCAAAGGGTATTAAGGATAAAAACAATGCAGAGTATGTAGGACGTACAGTTAGTGTTACACATAATACGATCAGAGGGAGAAAGAAGCTTTGAAATCAATTTATTTCTTTAATCTTTTCAAGCCATATTCTGCAAAAAAAAAGAAGCTTTAACCTCGGATGTCAGGGACACTCCCCTAATTGAGCCTCCGTCTAGAATGTGCTCTTTCCTTATCCCAGGGTCAGATCGTATATCATCCCCCCCCTGCCAAGGTCAGATTGTTTATGGGGTCGATCTGATCTGAGTCCTGCGATAGGAAGCATCTCCACCCCCCCCTGAAGCTGCACAGATAAGAGTGTGAGGTAGGGATGCACGGCGAGCAGGAGCATAATAAGGCAAATGGATTTGACTACATGGCCCCCCCTGAACGCAGAGCGCTGGCTGTATCGGTGTCCTCAGTAGGGTTCTCCACTCTACAAGCTCGCAGCTGCGTGCCAGTGTCAGCTATGATCCGTGAGATGCAGCCTGGTCTTCCATCCAGGGCTTTCTGGGTCTGTGCACAGCCAAATTCAGAGCCCAAGCATGGACCTCCTAATAACTGCTCCTACCCATCTTCTTAATTCTCTTAATTAGCACTTGTGGCGTTGGAGTGCAGCATATTGTACAGACATAATTAATCAACCCGAGCTTGTAATTAGGCTGGGGTTTTTTGGAATGTGAGGGTGGTTGGGAAGCCTGGTCGCATGGCGGGGCGTTCAGCTCCGAGGTAAACATGTTATTAACAGTGTCAGAGTCCCACAGCCCAGACGGGGCAAGTGTTTTATTGTGTTTTAGTAAAGGTGGAAGGGAATGTGCCGTTATCTCTATTATGAAAATGGGCTTGTGAAAGAACCAAGTTTTAGGTTCTGAGGTGGTGGATCTATGAGGGAAATACCATCGCAGCTTAGTTTTTTATCAGTATAGACCAGAATGTGCATGTGTGTGTGTGTGCGTATGTGTGTGTGTGTGTGTGTGTGTGTGTGTCTGCTTAGATATGCATATGGTGTGTGTGGGAGTGTAAAGCGCACCTCAATTTCAAAGGGCAACTAGTAGGTGAGGACAGAAAATAGAGCTTGGATCACATCCCAGTTGTAAGCCTTTAATGCAGATCCGTCAGGAGAGATGGACCCCCCCCCCCTTTTTTTTTTTTTTTACCACACAGCAGGGTTTTTTTTCTTTGGTCCACTGCAGACTGATTGATACGACTACAGACAAACTTCACACACTCAGTGACTGCAGCTCAGGTTGAACACAGTCAGGGAAGAGAAAGAAACGCAACCCCGCTGTTTTTCAGCCACTCACATACACACAGACGACATACAGAAACATAAAACAATGGTGCTCAATCGGAGGGTTTGGGGACCCGTTAAGCAATTACGAGGTAAAAAAATAGGCAAGGGAAGCAGAAATATCTCTATCTGCTACAAAAAGTTTGGTTATGTTTTGTGATTATTTTATCTTCAAGCCCTTGAAGTTCTCATCCATACTCCATTTTGATATTATTTCCTACATACTAGATTTCATTGGAAGTGGCGGAGTCCGCCATTACCATGCTGGATTCAAGTCGCCTTTACACACATGAGGGACTCAAAGGAAACAATGCAGCATGGAATCATCTCATTGTCCACCACTATGCCATTTACTGCTTGCTCTATGTAGAACTGCATCAAGCTACCGCTAATGCAAACCCAACATTCCCTACTGCTGCTCCTTCGTTTGGCTGCACGTAAACATTTAACTCTTCTGTTGTATTCCTGAATTGCATTTGCTGGCATAGTTCCGGTACTTGACTCTCTTGGCCTCCATTTGGTGACATATTCAACCCGTATTGAGTGTTCGGGACGACACCTGGCTTCATTTCGAACGGTCACCCAAACGAAGAATGATTCGGAAACCGCTGCAATAACGCAGAAAAACGCAGCGTGGCTATCTTCTGGTCCCCGGTCACGCTGTCGCGTCCCTCTGGCCCTGTAATGACAGAGCCCGGGGTTTTAATTTTAGCTCGAGACAGCCTTTCACCTCACCGCAAGAGTTGTGTTTTCTTCAGAACACTTCATTTTGCTGAACTAATATGTCGCCAGCTTTAGGCCAGTAAAACACACATGCCAGATGTGTGTGTGTGTGTGTGTGTAAGTATAGTTCAGACACACACTCGAGGCAACGCGCAGCCACAAAAGGCTTAGGCCTCCATCATTCAGGTAGACAGTCTTTATAAGCTAACCATATCAGTCGGAATGGAAATATCATTTTGCCAGGCATTTGGCCCATCCAGTGTCAATTTACAACCTGCTATGTCACTACCCAAATCATTCCAGACATAATAACGCCGCCGCTGCCTCTCATACAGTGGCAATGAGTCCGCTACCCACAGAATGTGATGGCAGTGGATTTAATTTGGAGCGTTTACAATCTCAGTTGTGCTCAGCACCGGCGCTGTCGCCAGAAAAACGGCAAATTGAACAAATAAGGGGAAAGCCAATCTGTACCCGAAAGGCAGAGTTTTTTTATAAAAGAATTTCCCATTTGGCGGAATAAAAAACACACACACACAGATTGACAAATACTCAATTTCCTGCAGGAGGCCATCATCGGTGACATCCATTTTTGATGCACGTCAGTTTTCATTTTCTCTCAACCACAGTTGTTTAAACACAATTCATGGGAGGCAGACATTTCAATTCCATTTCTCTGAATGACTTAATAGTGTAGTTCTGGCAGCAGGTAGAAAACAGTTGAGGGGAAGCCCTAAGGGTCCCCGGAGAGGAAGAGATCCAGGGCAGGAAGTAAAAGGATTTTGGTCTCGCTGTCATCTACGAAATATTGATCGCCCTCTCCCCCTCGTCATCCTCTCCTTCCACGCCACTCATATATCCGTCATTCTCACCTATTATTCCCCTTGACTTGTTCCTTTCCTGTGCTTTTAAGTGCCGACCTTCCCCTGTCCTCTAGATCGGACTATATTCAACAGGAAGTCCTGCCCTTTCAATTGTAATGCCAGTCCTGTTTGTTTTTGTGACGCCCCTTGGTTACTTGTGGCATCAGCAAGTAGTATTCCTACAGCCATCACTCATTGAGCAGCTACTGTCCCCCCAAAAACAAGAAAGAAGGGTATCTGATGGGTATCTAGTTACAGCCCAGCCAAAGGGAACCACTTTCTTTGCAGGAAGGATATGGAACATTGTATGGAAAAGCTTGGTCCTTGTCCTGCCGTGTTGGTAAATCCACCTGCCATTTCATTTTCTCTTTTCAGTGTTTTTTCATAGCTCTAGTAGCTTCTTCGTAGCCTCTAAGTGAACCCTCCTGGAAGTATCTGTGAGTGTGTGATCAAAGAGTTGTTGGCCTTGCTGAGTGTGTTCCTCATGTTGGTAATTAAGTTTCCTTCAGCCTACGTTTCTAGAACCAAGCGGGACTAATTGAAAAAGGGAAAAACGGTGTAAAAGGGGGTATTATTTCAATTTGAAACCTCCAGTCAATTAAGGTACAGTAGGAGATGAAAGGAGGAGGCAATAAGACATGTAGGAATTGAGGGAAGGACGATGGCTGCCCCTCACCTTTCCTTGAACTCTGTCCTTCCACCTTCAGGCCCCTCAATTCAATGAGCCTCGTAGCCTTTTCCCCCCTAGCGCCAGCCACCCAACCGTTATGATCCATCATTGATCCATGACAGAGTGACTTCTCCCACCACTTAAAGCCACTTACCTGTGTGCATGTGTGCATTCATACGAGTGTGTGTGTCTCCCAGCTGATTTGCAGCTCTAAGGTTGTTGTCATGTCCAGGCATGCCCCCGGACTTTCACCTGGGTTACATTCATCATTATTGCTCCTCGTTAAAGGTTTTTCCTTGCCCAAAAAAGTGTGACAGTCGGGATCGACGTGAGAGTTGGTGAGCGGACGGCTTTCACACACCTAATGCGGGTCAGGGAGTCGGAGGAGGAAGTTATTTCAAATATATATATATATATTTTAGAAATGAGCACTTTGGTGCAGCAGTATCCTGTAATAGTATCCACATGACTACCGGTATGTTCAGTTCGCATATCATCCTCCATCCTCCTCTAAATCTGTATACCTGATGGTCTCAGACAATTCTCCTTTTTATTGTAATTTTTAAAAATCAATTCAAATTGAAGCTGCTATTATTTGATAACTTAAATCAAGTAGATGGTGTCAAGCAAAGGTTCAAATATATATGTGTATATATAATGGCTTCTTATTTTGAAATGGCGGTGTAAGCAAGGAAATCTCCTATTGTTGATCCGTCAGTAATAGAGAGACCTCAGTGCACCTAAATCAATGTAAATACACTTTAGTCGACACCTGCAGGAAGATGAACGAAAGCAATGGCGTTGAATGGCGTTAGATTATATAAGGCAGCGGAATAAATTCTCCACGCCCATCATAATTACCATCATCATAATGATACCCTCCATCACTTTTCTATTCCACCTTCTTGCCGTCATCATCATCAATTATCCCCACAACCACAAATCATTGGGACGGAGCTCGTAGCGATCTCTCACCGGAGTGTATCCTGAAGAAGATTGAGGTCTAATTATGTGCGTCGGTGGCAGGCGATATAAAGCAAGGGGGAAAAAAATAAAGAAAGGAAAATCAATGCCTTAACTAAAGGAGCAAGTGAATTATTGATGAGGAGTATGTAATGGGATCCCAAGTGTCTATTTCTTCCCCCAACTTGGGCTGCTTGCTGCTCTGGCTGCTACAGTAGCAGAAGAAAGGAAGGTGCAAAAAAACACAAACATCTCCGCAGGCAGGAACCTGAATGATCTGGTGCAGTAAGAAAGGCCTGAGCCCATTTCTTGCATTAACTCCAGACAATGTCCGGACAATGTCTGGAGTTTCCCTTTTTACAGTTGTAGCACACAACAGGAGATTGTCAAAGCCAGATTACTTTTCACCTACTGAAAACCTACTACAAACAAACGTGTGGTCATGTAGCCCATTTGTAATTTAGTCATAAACAACCGCGCCTCTTGCCGTTCCTTGAATTGGTGATAAATTCGGCGACGAGCCCCCTCCCCGTCAGAAGTCCCTTGTCTTCTCTCCAGTTAGACATATTTGTTGGCTCGCTCAACTCGATAAGATCAGATTGGAAGTGCATGTTTTAAAGGGGCTTTATAGGTGAGATGTTTCATCAATAGTCTATACAGTCAAAAGGCTGTCAGGTAGCCAAAGCCACGTAGGATAACACATGCCTCTGTAGAGTTAACGATGCTCCACTCATTTGCATTTCCTCTTGTTAACATTGAACAAGACAGTTGGATTTCAGGGTTTTTTTTCTGTGAAAATGATGGTAAAGCCCCTCCAGTTCTGAAAAGTGAAGCCAATGCTGGAGGGGCTTAAACTACCGCGGCCTCGCTACTGTCGCTACCAATGCAATTAGCTACTAAGACAATTTAACACTTAGCTGTAACGTTAACATCCAATATTGTTTGTTGACTTTTTGAACCGTTTCGCACCAGAAGCCAGATAGAGCCAGATCCAGTAAGGGTTGCTTGTGTTAATCAGATCCGACCGTCACTCCATCGCAGTCCAAATATGGTCACTTCCATTCAAAAGCAACCAAGACGGTGACACCCAAAAGGCCGAAATAAAGGCTTCAAAACCACAGACCAATGTGCGGACGTGACCATGTCCACTTCTTATATACAGCCTATGATTTTAGTAGGTAAACAAAGGTGGAATTAAAAAGCATTAAATACATGTAGACCTTTATTTCCTGTATGCCCTTTGGAGGTAGGAAATCAGAGGATGCATTGTTTACCCACATCACCAGTGTGCTGTTTGTTTTATTGCAAGCAGAGTAGGCAGGCATCACTTCTGCTTGGCTGGAGGAGACGCGTACACAGGGAATGTGAATGAGAGGTAGAGAGAGAGAGAGGGCGGCCAGGTGAGACCTGAAAGCTGCCTTTGTGTCGCAGCTGGCAGTAAGAACACTGGCCTTCACTGTGAGGCGTTCTCCACACACACACACACACACACACACACACACACACACACACACACACACACCAGTATACTGTACATGTTGAGGAGTTATGGGGGGGATGTTTGGTAAAAAACACGAGGCAGAAAAACCGTTGCAGAGTTTGCAGATGTAACAAGGAAAAGCCTTGAGGCGGTCCTCTCCGAGGTGAACGGCCGTTTTCGGAGCCATAAAAGTTGCTCTGTTTTTCGTTCCTGCGTCTCCAAGTCTCCGTTTCAGATGTTAAACTCTCTCTTATTTTCTCCTTCACTTCACCTCAACTGTATCTGGCTCAGTTCAACTGGAGCTTGAAGAGCACGATGATATCTTGTCCTGTCTAAGACGATTCCAGAAGTCGGCGGCACGCATCTCAGCGGGGAATGTGGAGGCTGGGGAGAAGGTGGATGATGGTTTTGATGTGTGTGTGTGTGTGTGTGTGTGTGTGTGTGGTTAATCAGGGATGGATGCCTTTTTTGAGAGTGCACCGGGACGTACTTCTCTCTTTACGAGCTTGAGCTGAGGAGTGATTTTGACACTTTAAAATCCTCTGCTGCCCGTGAAACATTACCAGACGGTGCTTACTTTATTGCCATTTGATTTTTATGTGTTTAAATGTGAGTGGGGTTCCGGATTACGCTCGTCCGTCCAAAATGAACGCCGTCTCCTTTGGTTTCTCGAGGAGCGGCGGCTACTGTGTACTGATCTGTATTCTTGTTTGTTTACTTCTTCCCAGGAGGGGCCCTGCAGACGGCAGTCGCGCCAGGCACCATGAGGCAGCAAGCTTGGCCTGAGAGAGTGGAGAAATCACCCTTCATCACTCTCAAGCAGGCTGGGCAGCGGAGGAAATGCACACAGCAGAAGCAGCAGCAGCAGAAGAAGCAGCAGCAGCAGCAGCAGCGCACGCCACAGCCGACACAGGCTAGCACACACATCTGAGTGTCAGCGCGGAGCCAATGGGGAAGGCGGGAAGGTGACTGAGAGAGAGCCAGAAACTCCGATTGCATCATCCTAAATGGCAATGTGGACCGGGCCACCCTTGGAGGCAGTGATGTCCTTGTTAACGCATTGTCCTTTGTTAGATCCTCCTTGTTAGAAGTCAAAAAGTCAACCCCCCCCCTCCCCCCGCCCCTGTGAGGCCACAGAGCTGAGGGGCAGAGGACAAGAGAGAGAGAGAGAGAGAGAGAGAGATAGAGACAGACAGAGCGGAAAAAAGAGACTGTGACAGGCCTCCATGCAGGCGCGTAAGAAGTATGTTCTGCTGGGCTTGTGTGCGTGCTGCTGGCTGGTCCTCTTTTACTGGGGTGGGGGAGTCCAGCTACGTCTGCTCCGGCTGCTGACACGCCAGCGGGGTGAGGTGGCGCGCCCCTGGCCCAACTGGACCGACCGGGCCTTCCTGCCCCGCTATGCCCACCTGGACGAGCTCCAGACGGACCCCGGGACGGCCGAGTCCCCCCGGCAGCGGCGCCAGGCGTGGTCCGCCATCTACAAGGACAGTCGCTGCCGCATGGAGACCTGCTTCGACTTCTCGCGGTGTCGCCGCAGAGGGCGGGAAGGCTTCAGGGTGTACATATACCCGTCGGAGAAAAACGACCGCGTGTCCGAGAGCTACAGGAAGATCCTGACGTCCATAGGTGAGTCCCGGTACTACACGGCGGACCCCCGCGAAGCGTGCCTCTTCGTGCTCGGGATAGACACGTTGGACCGGGACCAGCTGTCAGGGCAGTTCGTGCCCAACGTGGACGAGCGTATCCGTGGTTACCCGCTGTGGAATGACGGGCGGAACCACCTGATCTTCAACCTGTACTCGGGCACGTGGCCCAACTACACGGAGGACCTCGGCTTCAACATCGGCCAGGCCATCTTGGCCAAAGCCAGCCTCAACACGGAACATTTCCGGCCAGGCTTCGACGTCTCCATCCCGCTGTTCTCCAAGGATCACCCGCAGAAGGGCGGCGAGAGGGGCTGGCTGGTGAGGAGCACCATACCGCCGCGGAGGAAGTACCTGCTGATGTTCAAGGGGAAGCGCTACCTGACGGGCATCGGCTCGGACACCAGGAACGCCCTGCATCACATCCACAACGGGAAGGACATCGTGTCGCTGACGACGTGCCGCCACGGGAAGGACTGGGAGAAGCACAAAGACGCCCGTTGTGACCATGACAACCTGGAGTACGAGAGGTAAGACCGGGGTCACATGGGGGGAGAGCAGTAATGAGGCGATGCTTAAACCAGAGGCGTGTGAGTGAGTGAGGCGCCGTGCGGGGATTTACAGGAAACCGTGTCAGGTGTTGTTTTTTTTATGGGGAACACACAGCGGTGTTGTTGGGTTTGAACTTTACATGCTGTTTTATCGCTCTTTTAGATGTCACTGATTTTCAACAAGCAGTGTCAGCAGCAGATTTCGGATCCCACTGGTTATTTGTTGTCTCTTTATTTATTTATTTTTATTTTTATGGCTGCACAAGTTTTGACCGGTTGGCTTTATTATGTTTGGCAGTCGCTTTTCGAGATCAAAGAGTTTACACACAGACTGGAGTCCCTGGGAATTTGAGATCCAGGTCACCGTTTCCAGCGATTCTTGTATTCGTAAAAAGCCAAACAGCGGTTGTAATGGGCTCAGCTTGTTAGGACTGACCTTGAGCTCCTCTGTTATTCAGAGGAAATACATTATACAACGGACAAATAAGAGTATTATGAAGTAACAAGTGCACAACGCAGTCATTTCCAGTTTGTAGTCGGGTGTGTGCTACTATAAGGCAAAGAAATAAACAGCTTCGGCTAATTACGGCTGAAACTAAAGAGGCAAAGGAAAGGTCACCGCTAAAGAATGGCTGTGTGAAATTGTTTGATTACCTCGGTGAATACGGTTTTCTTGCTGTTGTTGTCGCTGCATGGAAGATAAGCTTGCAATTTTGGTTTTAAATTAGTTTACTGATTAGACGGTGGGTGTGGTGGATAAAAAGGCCGAGTCGAGTCTAGCAACATTAAGAGCAATGATTTATCATTAAAACCAAATAATTTCAGCGGATGACCTTTTGCCGGGGCTGAAAAACAGTTTGCACAAAAGGCATATGCTGCTATACGATATATGTTCCCCACTTCAGCCCTATGTACTGTGGGCTTTTCTGCAGAGTGGTTTTCAAGTATGCGAGTGCCTTTGTTGAGTTAATAATGAAAAGCTTTGGGAAACACGCCCATCTGCCTAATACATGTTGCAGCAGCGACTTGGTAAACATGTCTCATCTCTTTTCTTCCACTGGCTTATTGGAGCTCAGACAGTGATTTAGAAAGCAGATGTAAATAAGATGTGTGAACTCAAAACACACAATGGGAACTTTTCCATTGTGAGATTGTCAGTTAGACTCTCTGGGAATTCACAGTCGAGGTTGAATATCGCTTAAAAATCGTGTTTTATCGAATTATGGCTGCATATATTTCATTGAGGGAGTGGAGAAGGATGAATAATAAGTAATAGAAGACGACTGAGCATTGGCTTCATGCAAGGTCATCGTCTTCTATGATTCCATACAGCAGTCATTAAATAGTTCATATAGAGGAGATGTACCGCGTTGCCACTCTGTCTCACTCCCACTTGCTTAACTTACACTCTGCAGTGAAAGACTCCGAAGCCGAAGTGCTGACAGAGCTCCTCGTTATGAAGTCTGGGCCCGTCCATTCATACACAGATACCAAGGATAGTGTCACGGTGCAGAACATCCAGACCCAGGAGAAGATGGATTCCAGGGGAAGCAAAATTGTACTGCATACTCCTCCACCTCCTAAATTAATCAAAGTATCAGGTATGCCAGTACCAGCAGCCTTCCCACGAAACCTATCTATCATTATTTATTTGTAATCTCCGTCACATGATGCCAACTGGGCTCAAAAATACCCCATAGATTGACTTTGGGAAATTGACGCCTGTAACTCAGGCGAACATTTAGTTTTTGAGGTGAAACAACTGGCAAGTACTGAAAATAGTTCTGATTTGTCTCATTAGGTCGTGAAAGTTGTAAAACTCACTAACAGCTGAATCCAGGGTTATTTTCCAGAGGCGTAATGAGCCGCCGTTCATGTGAGCGAGCCAGTTTTGTGGAGGCAGGTTTGTAAGCATCTTAATTTAATCAGTGAACACTCAGCTCAGACTTATTTTCATTATCGATTCATTTGCTGATGATTTCCTCAAACAGTTAAGCTCATTAATGGTGAGAAAATAATGCAAATTAAGAGCCTGGGGTGACAAGTTCAAATAGCTTTTTTTTCCTTCTTCTTCAAGTAAAAAAACCAGCATATTTACATGTGAAAGACTGGTTTAAGTTAAATAAATACAACTAAATTAAATAATGAAAGATTAGATTCATATTCTCTATTTCTGCATCTTTGAGTCCAACTGTTCAACCCTCATTGAAATCTAAAGTTGGGAGTAGTTTTTCTTGCGCTATCAAACGAACGCTCAAAGCAAGTCGCTGCACAATAAGACCTTTCAAATATCGTTTTCCCCGGGAAGAGCAGTTGGGTGATGGTTCCGATCCAAGCACACTCCTTGCTCCTGTGGCCTATAACTGGCTACCTAAGGCTTGTTTACATTGGGCTGGGGACGGAGCTGCTCCACATTGTATGAATGAGCTCATTTATTCCACACAGCCCTCTACTCAGACACTCGGGTGGGTGGGGTGGGGTGGGGTGGGGTGGGGTGGGTGGAGTGGCGGAGGACAGTGGGGGAGTCCCATGTGATATTTTTTGCGGTAGATTTGGATACGGCAACGGCTCTGATGGTGTAAGGGTGTGAATGGGGGGGAGGCGATGGGAGAGACAGCTGCCGTTTGTAAGGAAAACACAAAGCTGGACGATTTTTTTCCTTCTCTTTCTCCCCTTTTGTATTTAGCCCTTTTTCTCTGGAAACAGGAGGCTTTTAGCCTTTTTAGAGAGAGAGAGAGAGAGAGAGAGAGATGTGCAGGAGGGATGTGGGGAGGGAGGGAAGGTGATGGTCCATCTCTCCTTTTTGCATCCTTTTGAATGTCCCTTTGGGGAGAGAAGAAAGGGGTTTCAGAGGGGAGAGCATGGAGGCTGAAGCCAAATGATCCAAAGGGAAAGAAAAGAGGACAAACAAACAACACAAGCTCATGGTTTCTCTTTGAGAAAAAACCATGTCGAGACACACCCTCGCCTCTCCATCTGCCTGCTGGAATATTATCCCTCCCTCTTATGTCTTTCCTTCCATTTTCTCAATCTTCTCTCTTGATTTCCGCCAAAAATCGCCTGCACCTGAAAAAACAGTCCATGTCACCGAGCGAATGTGAGACGTCGCTGCTATATATGCATGAGAGTGCGTCTGTGCGAGAGACTGAGTCACGGTCAATGAGGCTCTTAGAAGGTGGCACCAGGTTAATGAGCGCATGCATCTGCTACACCAGCAGATTAGCCCTGAGGGACCTGGACATGATGTCAACGGAGGGACAAAGGGCGCGAGAGGGAGGAGGTAGGAGGAAGGAGGACTCAGACGCACAGATCAATAGACTGTCATGACATCATCAAGTAAAGACGTTAACATCCCACCCCCTTCTTGGACCAATGAGACGATGACAGTAAAATTGCGTATTATTATTTGAAAACACAGGACTTTCACCCAGGAGATCGCTGTTTGTGTCCAGTGAGAAATATTATTTAATCTTACGTAAGTTAAGTTAATGCATACTTCCAAAAAATCTCTTTTTGACCCAAACCATGATATTTTCCTTAAACTAACTCGCAAACACAGAAGTTTGTTTGTAAAAAGTCTTTGCATGCAACACACATCAATTGACGAAGCGAAACTTGTACGTGGAGCTTTGGTTGAATAACATCCAATGAAAAAAGTTCTCAGTCGGGTCTCTGGATGATCCTGCATCATCCCCCCCCACCAAAAAACCAAGAGATCATAGCCTGCAACCCAAGCTTATACTCGCATCACCGTGCCAAGCAGTCACTACCAAAGAAGGCAGTGTGAAGCTGCCCTTCCATGTTTTTTTTATTTTTGTTGCTGGACTGCTGAATAGTTGCATAATCTTTTTGGCTTCATGAAACACTGATAATACCTCCATGTTTTTTTAGGTTTTCAAAACGGATTAAGTTTAAATACCTCCGTCCCCATTTCTATTAAAACAATTTGACTCTTTTAAGTGCAGAATGATTCGTAAATGACACCCAAAAAAATCTCATTAAAACACCCCATAGGGAAGAAGGAAATCTGAATAAGAACAGAAGGTGCCTGGAAATACGTTTTTGGTTCTATTGAATTTGTGAGAGACTGTGTGTGCGTGCATGTCCATGGATTATGGATGATAGGGGAGAAAACAGAACGGAGGAGCAAAAAGAGACAAGTTGGAGGTAGGGCACGGTGGTACCCAAGGCAATAAGAGCAGCAAGACAGAAAGGAAGAAAAAGGAGAATGTCATGTGGTAAAGATTACAAAAGAAAATATAGGGGGGGAAAAAGAGCGAAGGGATACCGCGGGCAACTTGAGGATGAAGTGAGAATGAAACGGAGCGGGAGGGAGGGTGACAAAATGGGAGAGAAAGACAGAGCGGAGAAGAGTGGGGGAAACTTGAAGCGAGGGAGAAGCTGTGCTGCAGCCTAATGGCCTAGTTTCCCCTCACTTTAGAGGATTCTCCAAGAAAGGGGAGAGAAACGTGCATTGTACAGCGCATGTAAATGAGCAAGAGTGTGAAAAACAAGAGAGGGGAGGAAGAAAGAGAGCGAGATGCAAAAGGTAGCGCCGAGAAACGCAACGGTTCCTTTTCGGACCAGACGAGAACCGGGTGTTTGCGAGGGGGGAACGGGGGGTTCGGCCTTCCACGTCAATTTGTATTGAGGTGGGATGGCAATAAAAACGCGACGGCCTCGGCGTATAAGGGCTTGTTCTGGGAACCCGACGGGTCATTATTCATCATGACCCTTCCCTTGGAGGAACTCGAGGTTGTCCGAGAGAGAAAAGAGTGAGCAGTCAGACTTTAAAACCTTGGTAACAGTTCAGGATCAATGCAGAATAGCAATCAGATGAAACACAAGTCGAAGGACTGCAAGAGAGACAGATTTAATAATACATCAGCTACGGTTAAAAAAAACATTTTTTTGAGAAGGAAATGCTTTCGAAATGCTCTCATACATGCGTAATTTGAACAGGAAATTTGCAGATTTCTACGCTGCACGTTAACGCGGTATCGTTCTGATCCCAATGTGACGAAAAGTGAAATCGGCAAAGCGGTGTCATTGTTATCTTGCAGGTAAGACGTCGATGCACGGTTTGGATTAACATGTGCATGTGTGTCTGTCAGTGGCGTACGAGAGCGTGCACGATTTTGAGATTTTGGCAGAGCAAATGAGAAACGCTGCAGCCCACTGTAATTAGGGCCTGCAAAATTGTACCTCTGAAGATGCTGTGGTCTCAGTGTGTGTGTGTGTGTGTGTGTGGTTTTGTGTGGCCTCTGTTTAGAATGCTTGGAAGTGAGAGGCACCCTTGTGATTCTCTGGCACTCGGTGCTCTCCTTCCTCCGTTCTTTTTTTTCGCCTCCTCTCCAGCTCGTATCTTTTCGAAAATCCCACGCATCGGTCTTCCTCGCCTTCCACTGTGCTTTTGTTGAAGTCCGGTCAAATATATTTTGCAGAGTCACAGCGCTCCAACCGTGCAGCCGGGGGTTGAATCCAGGGCACGGAATGAACCCGCTTTCCCACGGGGACGATGCAAGCTGATTGAGTTTGTTTTCCTTCAAAAGGTGCCTTTTTTTGGGGGGGATAATAACAATGGATCAAGCGGTGAGAGTGTATTGAGAAAGCGCTCGCTCATAGTGATGAGCCCACAGATTATTATCACCCTACTCTGCAGTTCCTCTCTGATATATGGAGTGTTTTAAGGTTAGGGCTGGGCTCTCCTTAGCGCTGTTTTCTCAACAGGAGTACAAAAAAAAACAGCAGCTAGCTGGTGAAAATAATTAGTGGAGACCAGAAACCCTAAATGAATTTGTTGCTCCTTTATTTCGATGTAACAAATCAGTTTTAAAGCCCGTCACCTGGCAACGTATAAGAGAAAACGTAGTGATTTTTTATTTGAATCTAGGCGACAATTACTTTTCATTGGTTGAAACCAATCAATATTGGATGCAGGATCTTAAAGGGTTAAACATGGTCGATTTCAGAGTGAATGTGCAGCAGTTTATTACATCAAGACCACAGTGTTATGTTAAGAAATGTTATGTTTATTTGTACAAGGATATCTCAACACATTTGGGCCAAGAAATAATTATTTCAGCTTTAGGTTTGACCCCATCTGAAATTCCAGCGTTTCTCATTGTTGCTCCAGCCACAGCTATGAGAACGACTGTCTCAAAAATCAAAAGGCGTGTTTGCAAGGTCACACAATCAGTTAAACTTCACTTCAACCGATGGGAATGATTTTCTTTGGCCGTCACATGAACGTAGAGGAGGGCTCCGTGTTGGGATGCTTCCTATTCCACCCCCACAGCTTTCATTCCTCAGTCTTGAGAAACGCTGTATTCTCGGTCATTGTAATTCTTTCTCGTTACATGTTTCGCGGTCACAATCCTCATCCCCTTATTGTTCCTTCAACCACTTCCAGAATGCTCCTATTTCGGTCGGAGTTTCTCGTCAGTCTCCCTCCTCCGCTTTTTCAAAAATATAATTTATCCGTCTAGTCTGAGGGCATTCAATGAGACTGAAACTTGCTGTTTACAAGCAGCAGTGGCAAAACCAGTGACGCCGGCGTCGCACCACCTCATGAGGCGATTAACGGCTTTGTTTCGTACCAGCTCTCCAACAATATTTGTCATACAGAAACTGCCTAGTATCTGCCACACCCAGGCTTTACCTGCATGTTGGAAGGCTTCATTTTTGATCCTGCAAATCTAAACGCTGTGATAGACAAGTGCACACATACATGCACTTGTAAGGATTTTGCACTCAGAATCTTTCTCTACCATGTACCTTCTCGGCGTGCATCCTCTGCACAACCCCGTAACATTTCTTCCAACATCCTCCTCCTCCTCTCACTTTTCTTTCTTTCTTTCTCCATACTTAACTTTACAGAGTCCTCCTACAGTTGAGTGCGAGCTTCCTACCATATTTCCCAGCTCCGGTATGCATAATTTATCAGCAGAACCCTGCTTCCCAACGAAGGCAAACTTTTTTTGACAGCGTTGCTTTTGTCTGTAGTTTTTTTTTCCACACACGATTGTCTCGCACGCCATCGTGTCGGCGGCATGCACATGGATTCACACATGCACGCCGTGACCAGCAGTGTCCTATTCCACTCTCACTCGCTCATGTACACCTTCCTCCCCCTTCGCAGCTCACCCGGCATGCATGATTTGATGAGTCGGACGGCAGGCGGAAGGTTAGGAGAGGAGAGATCTTAACAGTAGACGAGTGTCAGAGGAGGTTTCATCGTATCCACTCTAGTATAGACTGACTGAGCTACCAGGACGCCCCACCAGAAAAATGGCTTGTTGTTGAACAGTTGCCAGGCAACCAGCGGAAACCCCAGTAAGATGCTGCTCAAAGCAAAAAAAATGTCTGACAAGAAGCCCCCCCGCATTGTCATTTATAGACTTTGAAAAACAAGATCTAACGTATTAATTTGCTTTAGAGGTTTCCTAGGTGGCTCATGTTCCCTCTTTTTTTCTAAACGTTCTAATCCAAGATAACCTGCCACTGGCTCCTTGTATTTATATCTGTCCAACAGGAAGCGAATTTGGGAAGTTCCCAAACTTTCATATTACACGATTTTTCAGAATTCAGCATTCCTTTTTGCTCATTTATTATTCATTAACAAAGCCATAAGTTACAACCCATAAGCCCTTCGTAAAGGGTGCTTTATTGGAAAGTTTTTTCTAAACGTTCTAATCCAAGATAACCTGCCACTGGCTCCTTGTATTTATATCTGTCCAACAGGAAGTGAATTTGGGAAGTTCCCAAACTTTCATATTACACGATTTTTCAGAATTCAGCATTCCTTTTTGCTCATTTATTATTCATTAACAAAGCCATAAGTTACAACCCATAAGCCCTTCGTAAAGGGTGCTTTATTGGAAAGTACCCCTTAAACAAAATGCTATCCAGACCTAAAACTAGTTCTAATAACGCCTAATGCCAACATGCCAGGAATCCTTTTTGTAAGCCTGCTTTTCAGTGGAGGAATTTCAGGATGACACATTTAACTTGTCAGAGGTCTTCCATCCTAAAAAATCATAAAAATCTTGTAATTTAATGCAGCTAATACAAGCCAGCTGCTTCAAAGGAGGGCACCTTTCCTGTAATATCCTCTGTCTGGTGGTTGACCTCGCCGTGTTCACTTATTACAGACATATGTGAAAACAGTGAGGATTTAAAAAAAAAAGAAAAATGCATCTCTTTGATTGTCCCCAAGGACTTTCGGAGGCAACGGTAGCTCACGGGTCACAGAGGTACAAACCGTGACTTGCCGATAATCCCGGCTGGGCATAACCTCAATTTATTTCAAATGATTTCAAGATCTGTGTAATTCAGGTAGACGATGGCAAGTGGTGCTGCGCTGTTACAGTGGGGGCCTCTGTGTCTCGCTGATAATGTGGGTGATTTAATGCGGGAGACCAGAACCAAATATAACATGCTGGACAAGGCATTGAGGAAAAATCTCTCAGATTTACGCAGAGAAGCCAAGAACAGGCAAAGGGGAACTGTTAAGTAGTTTCAAGTTTATCAGGGTCTGTGGGCATTTTGTGGGCTTTGTCCAGCGTCTGGTTTTGTGGGTTTCAAGCTACTTGTGGTTAAAAGTTGTGTTTAAAGGTTGTTCGTTTTTAAAACGTAAAACAATCTGTTACATTAGCAGAGACATTAGCAGTGTTAGCATGTCTATGCTACGTTAGCTACTGAAGGATATAGCCCTCACATATTATAGACCCTTCAAAAGTGAGATAATATTTCTTCAGGGAGTGCAGTTTGGGACAGCTCTGACAGCTTGACAGAGTAGCAGCAGGGGGCGGGGCTTATCAAAGGGTCAATTGCGTTAAATGACTCAGTCTTGGCCAGACTCCCAAGTCCCCACCTTCTAGCGGTGAAATTTGGGGGTCCTGCGTCCAACAATTTTTCACCGGCAACCTGACACCAACTTCAGGCAGCAACCGGCAACGTGTGCAGAAACATCTCTGCTCTCTTTTTTTCTTTTCTTGTGTTCTTCATGCCGCTGCTTTTATTTCGACTAAGATTTCAGGGCCGGCAGTAATTTACAAGCAATGTTGAATTATATATACCAGCAATATTGGGTTCGTCATTTTCACAGACCTCACACTATGCACAATTGTTCAGTCATGCTGTCTGTGGTTGGGGATAAGGTTGCAGTGTACTATTTGCTGACTGCTTATGAGTAACAGGAGTTTCGCGGTCTACCAGCTCCTCGTTCCCCAATTACCTCAGCTCGTCCATTGTTCTCTTTTAAAAACTGGTATATATATTGAGTGGGAGGTTCCAGTCTATCAGGTGTCTATCAGGTTTCTTAAGGGAGGCCGTTTGGCCCCCGGGGGCCTTGCTCACTAGTGTGGATGTCCTCTTAATGGGTGCCCATTCAGCGACCTAATGGGCCCTTTATCAGCCCCGGCTAACACCGCCGCGATCATAGCAGGAAAAGCCTCCGGCGACCTTGCCTGCTTTTGTCCGGGCCAACTGGAGCGTAAAAGCTTTGACAATGACAATGCAGTCGGGAGAGAGAGAAACAGGGAGGCATTTTCTCATTCCTTATGCAGTTAAGGAGCACCGCTCACTGGCCTGGATTTCACTTGTTTACTGTTTTTTGATAGCATCTGTTTGACCCTTGACCTCAAGCCCACGCCGTAAGAGTCTACGGGTAAGAGATTATGGAGCCGAGGAAGATGGAAGATTAGCGATGTCTCTGTGAGACGGGGATAATACATTTAAAGGGGGGGGGGGGGAGGACTGGAAGGCACAATCGTTAATGGATTATTAACTTCTTTTATTATGTTTTTAAAAAATGATATGAAAGAAAGATTTGCAGAAAGTGTTTTAGAAGTTCAAACCATTACTGTGGAAAAGAAGCCAGCGGGCCAAATCATTACTTACAGACACACAGCACTCCAGACCAGATTTTGCCTCAATTAGGACACCCCAAACACATTCTGAAGATTCCTTTTTTTTCTTTTTTTTCAAGCACTTCCTCACAGGACCCTTCAAATTGCCTGAGATGTATGGTGTAAAAATTAGGTCAAAAAATATTGTGTAGTAAGTTTCCAATAAGATGAAAAGACTTTTTAATAGCAGCTTTTTTCCCCCTCTTTCTCTTTGATGTCGAAAGGAGCGCTCCGATTGGCCGGTCCACAGATGCTGACTGATACATATTGATAATCCCGATCACTGGTGGTGGGGGGGGGGGGGGGGGGGGGGGGGTTCAAAGGACTCACGAATACGTGCTGCACTGTGTTGAAATGATCTATGCATCTTGGTTTGTAATAACACAGCGGGGTATTGGGGTTAAACTGGGATTTGGAGTCTCAGCAACCCAATATTTTTTATCCAAACTACTTCATAACCCGATATATATTGCTTCATTATTTCACTCGTAAATCTTCTTTTATTGCTTGTTTAATGAGTGTGTGTAGTTCTGCAAGAAACGTCTCCATCAAGCTTTTTTTTACACTTTCTCTCCGACTACGCTCTTCCTCAGAATCTCGAAGACTCAGACTGTCTCAGAGTCTTCGTTGGAACCCGACCCGTCTTCCATGCAATTATCTGAGGAGTGCTTATCATACTTGTTATTCTAGTATCGAAGGAGCACGGTGTACTTTTTTTTTTAATTAATAAGTGAGCGGTTTGGGAAGGGCACGTGTCGGTGTAAGTGGAGCACGCGGTTTCTGTTAATCTCTCCAGTTGTGTAATATCACAGAGGTTTTGAAATCGCCTACTGTTACTGCTTCTGTTGCGTTTATAGCCAACACCTCTTTGTCCAATACCGTTGCTTAGAGAACAAGGGTGGAAGCCACTGACTCAACTGCACCGACCTTACAAATGATAGATCCTTATCATGTTGCTTTTTCCCACATTGTGAATTGCATGGCAGGGAAATAATGATTAATTTCCTTCTATGGGAACGTAATACACTCATCAGATGTTGGAAAGTGCATGCATGTGTGTGTGTGTGTCACATGATGTGTGCCCCAGATAAGGCCTTGCCACCTAGCGAATGAAGAACGTGTAGAAGATCATGAATTACTCATGAGTCCCGGTGTTGAACTCTTATTTAATGATAGCCGTGCGGGGTCGCCCCCATACCTCGTGGCCCGTCTCCCTCCTCATCACCTTTGATGAATGAGAAACAAGTCGAGAGGGAGCGAGTCAAAACTTCCACTTAAGTTGCTCTCAAAGTGTCTCCCGCGCCGGAGTCTCACAGCAAAAACTGCACCATAGACACAAACCCTGCAGAGCCACAGTCGCACTTCAGAGGCTGTGATGTATGGCCTGCTAAACTTCCTTGTCAGGTGGCCTACTACGCCGAAACAACTCACCTACAGCGCGCGAACCGAACGCCACTGCACCCAACGTACACACACTTTGTCAGGTCGGCGTGAAGAATTGGCTTCGTGTCGCCTCCGCCCACTCAACCTACAAAGTCTCCCCTCTAGATTAAAAGCTCCTTCACACCACGCCGGTGACTCATTCCAATACACTTGCTTATTTCAGTCCTCATTTCCTTTACATTATACACGCCATTAAGCGTGGCGAGTTCAATGCCGTGGTCTTAATGATGTAGTGTGCATCTCCGTTTCTTTAGCGAGCAGGTGCATCAGGGCGGGTTAGGGGAAAAGATTGCATGGTCAAATTTTCTAATCATTCGGATAAAGGAAATGAGAAATGATAGCAGGTCTATAAAACACAGTGGTGCTAAATGCTAACATCAGCATATGCTAACAGGCAAATGTTTCGTAAGCATGTTGCACATTTGCTAATTAGCAGTGAACACAAAAGGCTGATGGGGGAAATCATCAGTTTTGCACTTTTTAAAATACATTGTATTTGTATTACGATTCCTCGCCTCCCCAAGTCTCAATGTCTGTGGTCCAATTCAGATTGGGAATTTTTGTTGCATGTCATTCCCCGCCTCTCTCTCCCTGCATTTCCCATATCTCTACTATTACTATCAAAACAAATCCTCCCCGTATCTACCAGTAAGAAGGATAGAGGTGTAATGAACCCCACCCCAACAGGTGCAACAAAGCCAACAGCCATGTTTCATGTCTGATTAGGGTAATATCAAATACATTATTCATCACCATCTGGGGACAATGAATGTGAAAACTTGGACCTTCTTGTGAAGCCAGGTAAAAAAAAGTCAGTGGATGACATCCTGCGAGAACCATGAATGTCCGTTTAAAACTCCATCTAACTGAGGCTGGACCGTAGTGGTGGCCTGACAGAGTAAGCCTTCCTCGAGCCTAAGAATGAACCTGAATGAAAAATGATATGTGATGTATTCCCCAGCGCTGCACCTCACACACTCTGCCAATTCTCTCCGAGTCGTTCATCTTTAGCCCCGGTGTATTTATTGACCGCGGTGATATGTTTACACCATTACTACTATTAGCTTGCTGTTGGCATCTACGATGACGACCTCTAACAGTCCGCCAGTGGCATTCATTGTCACCCCCAATCTTTCCACCCAGTACCAAACACCAGATCACACTTATATGACCCCTACACACTATTTTACACTGTTTCCTGTCCTTCCTGCTGCTCTTTGTTTCACTTGAGCGTTCCAGCTCATGTTCCCCCCCCCCGTACGCCCGGTCGGTAGCCCTGCCCGCTCCGCCCTGCTTCTCTATCTCCAGCTGTCCCCTGGTTATCACTGTCTGTCTCCGTCCACTGGCCGACAGTAACCAGAGCACTCGGCCTCCGTCTCCCTCTCTCCATGTAGTGACCTTCCCTCTCTCGCCGTAAGATGAGCCTTCTCATGCTCATCCCTCCTTTCCCCTTCCCTTTGTCGTCTTGCCCTCCCGCTCTCTGTTTCGGTTTTGTATCCTGGAGGAGAAGGGATTCGCTCTGTCTGCCACATTTACTTTTATTTCTAGAATGTATTGTTGCCTTTCATTCCGCTGCTCCTGCGTCCCGCTTGCCTTTCCGCCCATAAGGATGTAACGTGATCAGGTGCGGTGTGTGTGAACCAGCTCGGTTATAGTCACTTCACAAAGTAGAGGGTGTCTTTTTTTCCTCGTGCAAGATCCGCTCCTCAATCCCTTCATTGCTGATGAAACAGTGGGGCCATGTGGTGGAAGCAGTATTCAGATCCTTTAGGACTTTAGGAAGTACTAATAGCACAGAGTGAAAGTATTTCATTTTAAGTACAAGTTCAGCATTCAATCATATGTGTGTTACAAGCATGTCATATGCTTTGTTGTGTAAATACTACATTTAAAACAACTGATACTTCAGCCGTCACATAGATGTAGTAGTAGTATGGAATAAATGTGTATAAAAAGTGGTATAAATGGAAATTTTAGTGCTTAATTATATATGCTTTCTTCTCCAAACACACAACCACACAAACATGCATCATTCCTTCAGGTAAAATACTTTATCGATTGGCCAATAACAATAAGGCAATGGAGAGCATGTGGAGGGCATAGAGAAGCATTTCCTTTTTGCACGATTCAGACAAACAAAAAGCGATTGCGAGTCGGTGTCCAGTGCATTAAGCTCCCTTTACCAGCACCCAGCCGGCCTCTAGCTCACTTACTATGCACATGCGAGCACTTACACACACTGTCACACTCCATCATGGCCTCTAATAGGGTACAGGCTGATGGAGCAGCCAGGCCTGCTCAGCAGACAGTGGAAGAGTGAATCTATATTCAGTCTCCGCACTCCTCTCCCCCGCCTCCCCCCCCCCCCCCCCCCCCCCTCTCCTCTGGAGCCTGATGAACTCAAGGGAATCCATGGAGCCAATAAACACAGCGTGATCTATTGAAGCCCCCCCCCCCCCCCTCGAATGCAATCCATTAATCCATGGGGCATGGACTGTTTTCTGTGTAGTGTCTGTAAGTGGTAATTTTTTTTTATTCCAGCGTCCAACAGTGAACAAGGTCCAGTGGTTTAATGAAGGTTTGGTGCATGTGTGTGCAGGCATTAGCAGTTAGCGGTTCGGTGTGTGACGGAGGGCCGCTAAGTGAAAGCGACAGAGTCGGAGAGGAAAGAAAAAGAGGGAATGGATTAGATAATGAGTCTCGGTTTTCTCAGGGTTTGCGGCTATCGGTTTAGTTCGGGGGGCAGGGCAGCGGGTGAGCAAGAGGGAGTAACTACGTTAGCGTCCCATAAACTGTAACTTCTCACTGCCACGTTGCCTCTGAGGTTAATGCAATGATGATTAAAGACGCCGGGCTTTATTGATCCCCGTGGAGACATTCTCTTCATCCGGCGGTCAGCAGGAGCTCCTGGACAGGTGGCGGGGCTGGAAGGCTCCAGACTTACCTCAGCGCGAAATATATTCTTTTATTTGGCATCTCCGTCAGCACAAAACCTCCTGTAGCTGAGTTTAGATGTGAATGTGTTAAGATATTTTTGTCTCGACATCTCGCACTCGAATCAAGATCAGCCAGGCTTCCTCATTTGTATTATTATTCTTTTAAATTAGTTTATTTGGGATAAACCCCTTTAGATGTATCATCTGGTTTTTGAGGGGGTCCCAGCATATTACGCTATCACTGCATAATAACAGAGAAAAAGAGATAGTACATTTGAAAAAAGAAAAGAAAAGAGAAAAAAGTAAGTCACAGTGCAGCTGTGTTAAAGCTCCTGCATTCTTTCTTCTGCACCTTTTGACTTAATTCCTCACCTATTAATCGAACAGGCTGCACTGTAATGCGTTTTTTAGATATTATTTCCTGGTTTTATTCCCCACTGGTGACTAACCATGAGTAGAAAGCATATAATAGCATTTGCTCATTGATATGGAAACTCTCAGCTGCAAAGGAAGAACAATTAGGATAGAAACTATAACGAGACTTAAATTAAAATCCAGTGTGGATTATCTGGCTTTGGCGAGCTGAATGTGCGTGGAGGTCCGCAAAGGGCTCCTTATCCCGAAATGAAAAACACTGTAAAGGATGATGAGCCTGCTTGGCTTCAACCTTAATATGAGCGGTCTCTGGCGATGTCCAAAACCATCGTGTGTGCATTTCAAGATGTTCTCCTAGCACTTATAACACGCTGTAGACCGGTGCAGTGGTGTGTGTGGCTCAGCCAAAACGACAGCAATATCATCCCGAGAGGCTTTTGGTTACAGATTTCATCTGAAATTAGGCGGCGATTGTCGAAAATAACATTTGATTTTGTGTGTGTGCAGGCTGCTTGGCCATGGGTGTGCAAATAGTGCCGAGTACCCTCTTTATTCATTAAGCCTATAATGGGGCCTTTGTCTCTATTGGAATGGTTTTGCTCAGCGATTATGGACTGGAGAGGTGCCATCCTGGTGTTATGATCTCCCTATTTGATGGGATATATAAACTGGTGGGCTATGAAAGTGAACGGGAGAACCACAAAGAGAGGAAGCATGCTCTAGGCCGAGACAATTATTAGTTTGTTACTGTCTCTCTCTCTCTCTGTCTGTCTTTTCCCGCCCTCCGCTCCACCATCCCCCCCTTTAGTCTTACGGTAATGCTCCATTGATCTATGCTGGGAAAAGATATTGCTAATTCACTGAACCCTGCTTAGCCTCTGCTCTGCCTTGGGCTGATTGTACCAGTTCATCTAATGTTCCCTTTTTTTCCCCTGTCCGAGCTTTCTCCTCCCTGCTTCCCTCGGCTGCATCAGGCCAGCCGGACGCGTTTAACCCCTTCAGCCTTTCAGAGTGCTGCGGGGCCGGCTGGCGGCTAATAGCCAGGGCAGAGTCGTCTCTGCAGGCGAGTGGCGCTAATGATGACAGCGCCAAGAGTACCGGCGTCAAGTGAACTGAGTTGGTAAAAGCGATCAGCAGTGTGTGTGTGCTTTATGAGAGAGAGAGGGGGAAAAAAACTTGTGCTGCAGTTCTAACTTTCAGAAATGATTAACTGCAGACAAATTAAATTTAATGATGACTCTGAACTTTCCTCCCGTCCCCCCTCCCCCCCCCCACCCCAGCCTCATTCTTTCATCCAGGGAACCATATACGTGTATAAATACCTCAAATGAGGTCTAGGTTCAATCACGGAGCTGCTCATTAAGTCATAGGTAGCTCTTGATTAGACTACGTCAGCTGCAAAACAAAAAGCTGCGATTGATGCAGGAGTTCATGAGAAAATTGACTGGAAATAGAGAATGGAGGTTAAAGCTGGCATGCATGGAGAAAACAGCAAACTAGACAATAAATGCAGGTGAGAGGAACAGTGGTGACATAAATAATATATAGCATAGATAAAAGAAAGCATGTAATGAATGTCCAGGGGGAACTTTTTTATTATTATTTTGAAGTGAAATATTAGTTTTCTGGTTTATTTTGCCTCTTTATCTCTGTCTCTCGCTCACAAACACTCAGGCCTTAAGCCACGATGCTCCCGTTTCCCTCGCAGATATCCCTTGATCCCTCACTGCAACATAAGGACGTTTCTACCCACATTCATCATCTGAATGTCAGGGGTGGGGGCAACCTCTGAAGCACAGTGGATACAATTAAACTAAACCCATAAGAATTGCGTCTGTAATTTTGCCGAGGGCAAGAGACTTAAAAAAAAAAAGAGGATAGTCCGTCTAAATGCTGGTTTTCAGCCGTTTGTTCAAAAAGGACAGCAAAAGAATAAATGAAGCGATTCTGTAGACCTTTGGTACCATCTGGTTAGTATTGATATTTCTTTTAAAGATGAATGAATGAAAAGTAATGTAGGGTACAAACAAAACCAAAAAAAGAGGAAATGCTGCGTCGAATAATTCTGCCAGAAACATTCAAGGTGAGTGCATCAATGCAGTCAATCAAGGGTTCTCATGTTCAGACTTCAAAAATACGCAATTTGCAAAAATTTGAGAAATATTTTCTTTGGAAAGCACTCTCTTGCAGGGATTGAGCTCAGCCAAGAGACAGTTAGCCCCGCTTAGCACAAAGACTGGAAACAGGTGGAAACAGCTAGAACGGCTCTGCCAGAAGGTAACCAAATCTCTCCCCCCCCCAACCTATTTTGGATGTTTCCCCAACCGTCAAACTATTCCTAAAACAAACCCCTTGATGGAAAACAAAATGTCAGAATATTTCATTGTTTTTGGCGTGCAACATAAGGTGATCCAACGGAGCATTTGGGAAACGCCACCGCCGTCGTGGCCTTGCTCCAAACCTTGCAGTCCCCCGGGCGTTTGATAGGATTTCCATCACCTGTTTGATGCTATTGGAGGGCCATTTACACGTCAATCAGGAAGCAGAACGCTCTCTTTGATGGAGCTATCAAAGGGAAAAGATGTCGACTTCATGGGAAGTGTTCGGTGTGTGGTTGGACCGCTTTCTCTGTGCCCCTCTGTGTGTGTGTGGCGATGTCAGAGAATGGTGTTTATGGTCCAACTGAGGCGTGACATTTTAAAAATGCTCCATGCAAATCTCTTTTCCTCTCCGTCTGCCTCTCTTCCTCTTTTCACCTCCTCCTTCCTGTCACATACTGTATCGTGCTTTCCCCCTCTCTCATCTCCTCTCCTCTGTTTTTTTTTTTTGCATCCATCTGCACCTAAAAAAATGTACATTTCCATAACTTTAAATATGCACACTAGGCGCCAATCACCATTTTGTTTTTCATTACACGTCGCCTTATCAGGCTTCTCCAGATGTGCGAGAGGGATGACAAACTCGGGAGTCAGGTAGCATTTGCGCCGCTTTTGGCAACTCGTGGAGTTTTCTCCCAGTGAGCTTCCCCCCAGAGGCCGCCGTAGTTCCCACTCTTGTTTTTCCACGACCGAGCGAAAAAACCTGTGATTGGCTCGAGGGCTGTTCCCCGCGTGCCAGTCAACTAGTCTGACTTAATTACCCACTAATCTCTCAGCTGTCAGCTTCTGAGGCGGGAGCTGGAGCGACTTCAATCTCCCGCTCTTCTCTGAACCTTCTCCCCGAGAGCGTTGCGGGTCCCCGTGGAGAGCCCCCCCCCCCACCCCACCCCACTCAAAGCAGACAACGCAAGACATCAAATTCCCGCCGTCAAACCTGCTTCGACAGCCGGCAGACGTCAGCCACCCACAGGAAATTGAAATCCGAGGTTGGAGAAAAAGGAACTGTAATTTTTTTCGCTAACATAAAGCAAAAAAAAAAAAAAAAAAAAAAATGCAAGACATGTCTCAGGGAGTGGTTGATGGACAGCTGGAGGGGAATGAAATGAATTTCTCCCTGGTGTAGGTGTGTGTGTGTGTGTGTGTGTGTGTGTGTGTGTGTGTGTGTGTGTGTGTGTGTGTGTGTGTGTGTGTGTGTGTGTGTGTGTGTGTGGTATTGATGTCAGCGTTTGTCACAGAAGCAGGATTGTTAGTTTACACGTCACCTGAAACCTGAACCCTGACATTTCCTGCTTTTCTACTTTGCGTCGCTTTGAGCAAATTCAGCTAAAACCGTAACTGATATGTTTTTCCCCCTGAGATGTTTCTTCATTTGTCTTTAGATTTCCCACCAACTAAACAATGACGTGATATTTGCCAGCTGAATGCCTGTTTAATTGTCCGCCTTCTGCATTTTAACGTAAACTCTATCGTCACTGAGGAGAAACTTCTCTTGCAAACATGATAGATGTAAGAAGTGCATCATTTGGTTAAAACGACTCTGCCATCACCTGCTGCCGTGCCTCTATCTGTAACTGTACTAAGCTCATTATTCGCTCACATCACATGGTCCGTTTCAAACGGACCGCGGCGCCACCGGAGCGGGACGTTCTGATTTGCGGTCACATTGAGAGCAAAACGTTCCCACAACTCCTATTTACTGTACACAGCGACAAGCTTGCTTTGTTTCCGGCGCGCACTTTAATGCCGGGAGTTCATTTCACGCGATTGCTTCCTTTATTATTTCTTTCTTTCCGTTCCTTTTTCGTCATCTGGGCTTTGATCTTGGCGTTCATGTCGGCCGCAGGCAAGTCACCAGTAATGCAGTATGGGTGTATGAATGCATGTAAATCCTGCACCTCCGCGAGCCCATTAGGCAAGGAAAGTGGGAACGTTAGTTCCAATGCGTTTCCCTAATTAGACGCAATGTGTCATTTTGAGACGTGCTCAGTGGGGAGCACTACAAGGCCACACGTGCTGCACAAGCCTTGTTGTTTAATTACTGGCTATCACTTCCCCCTGAGGTCCTCTAATTCCTCACTCTTTCATCCCCTCTTCCTCAGTCCCATCCTTGATATTCTCTCCTTTACTTCCTCTATTCTTCTTTAAACCTCTCCTCTGTAGCTATTCCCTAACTCCTGCTTCCTCCTTCCTCGACTGCTGTCTGAGACGGCCGCTGGCTCATCTGTGGCCCAATTAAGAATAAACAAACATTTGGACATCTCCCTCCTGAGCTCCTCCCCTGTTGCGCTATTATTTCCCTTCCACGTTCTCCTTCTCGCACAAGGACGACACAAGTCTTCCTCCGCTACGATCTGCGGTTCTCGGTGACCCTGATCGTCTGAACGTGAGACGGAATGAGTGGTGTGGAAATAAAATGAGACAGTTGAAAGAGACAGAAATAAAGGAGGTGTGCCGAGGGAAAACCACTTTTGTGTTCAGTGAGAACATTCGGGCAGTTCTCTGTGAGTGTGTGGATGTGCATTTAAATGATTCTATGCTTATATACTTTTATTGTCCATGTAGGCAAGTTAAGTTGTGTATGAAAACTGCCTTGCACTGTAGTTTTTAGCAAACATTACTCAAACAGACGCAAATAGTGCTTTTGTCGGGGTCTATTTTCAGCTGCGGATGACTACATAGTTGGTGCGTCCCTGCATGTGTGATGGTAAGGTGTTTTGGGACGTACAGAAGTAATAAGTGTAGTGAAACCAACGTGACTTTGTGCAAAAAAAAAAAAAAAAGGATTTAAGAAAAAGGAAGTGATAGAAATGCATGAATATATGCAAAAATATGTAAAACGTAGATACATCAGAAAAAGAAGAATAACACAATAAACTACAGTGGCTGTATACTAATGAGAGAGAGTCTATAGTCTGTGGCACAGAGGAATACGATATAATAGCATGTATGGATGCCAATTATCACCAGCCTTATTCTTAGCCTGAACCTTCAACTCAACTCTGCACTGAAAAATCACATTTAAAAATTCAACTTCAGAAACTGTCTATATCAACTTGGATAAGTCACAGAACATAGTTTTTTTAATTTAAAATTGACAGTGAGGGACTTTTTCTCTACTCCTTGCACTGAAAATAGCTTAGCATACGGACTGAGGCTCCTCCTGAGAAACCAGAACATTCTCAAAGGACATTTTCCCAAAGCTTTGAGCAGCACGAATGAAAGTCCATTCACATCCACTGAATTTGGGGATGGAGGCAAACTTCAAACCACCTTTTTCCCCCCGTATTCCTCTTTGGCGATGAGGATCTGGACTGAAGGGGTCGTGGGGCACGTGGACGTAAAGAGGCTGCTCCGAATTCGAAGCAAGGGCCGTGGCTGACGTTGCTCTCAGCTGGGAAAGAGCAGGGTAAACAAAGGAAGATCACTGGATAACACACTTCTGAGGGATTCTGCGTGTGTGTGTGTGTGTGTTCAAACACAACCATAATATTGTCGTACAAACCTACCGTGGCTGGTGGAGAGGAAGCCGGGGAGAATTTCTTCGCTGCGATGTTTATGTATCATCTGAGAGCACTTTATGAAGTCTGAACCCTGTGATTTAGATAGTTTCACAGCAGCGAACTGTTACCAAGATACTGAATGTTTTTCCTTTATGTGCGTGCTTCTTTATCCGTCTGATTTCTATTTGCCATTTTTTTCCGCACGCATTTTTATGTGTTTTGGTGTCTACAAGCCTGTGTGTGGGTGTATATGTGTGTGTATTAAGACATAAACCCACACACACACACACTCCCAGCCCCTCTCTCCCCTTGAGGTGCTGTGAAGATGATTGTGTCACAGCAGGAAGAGGCTCTCTCTCAGCTCCATGTCTAATTAACTTTACGCCTCATTTTGTGTGTGTTTGTGTTATTGCGCGCGTGTGTGGGCCTCGGCTGCGCATCGTGGCTTTTGCCGGTGCTGAAAAAAAAAAAAATGAGAGCGAATTATTTAAAACGAACGTGAAATATTTAAAGGGAGACTGAAATATTGCCGCAGAAGGTGGTAGGCGGAGAGAGAGAGAGAGAGAGAGAGAGAGAGAGAGAGAGAGAGAGAGAGAGAGAGAGAGAGGGAGAATTGGGGTGCTGTTGTTGTTTGTTGATGTAAATCTCAAAGTGAAGTTGCAGGGAACCACTGATGAAGGCTGTTGTCTCTCTGTGTGTACAGCTTTATCCGTGATGTGTGTGTGTTTGTCCTTTAAAAGGAAAACAAAATCTGACTTTCTCAGTTGATACCTCAAAGGGTTATGATCTCAGACCGTATCACATGACCAAAACCCTGTCAGATGATGGAAACTGTTCCATTTGTATTGGATGTCGTCAACAATACTTCTGGATTCATATCTGTGGCAACGTTGCTAAAATAAAGTCAGACGGGAACAGAAAGGCAGATTATCTCGGTGGTCGGAACCAAAAGTGAGTCCCCCAAATGTTTGCAACAATACCTCATATTGTGTAAGTACAGCAAGAGTGGGAGGTCAAACTTCAACCAGAATGATTCTGTTGTTTCCTCATCCAGACATTGTTTGGCTAACTTGGCTTCATGGTCTTTTAATCCATCAGACTTTGTTTTAGTGATGGCGCCGCGTTTCCTGATCTCAGACATTAACACTATGAAAATGGATGTTAGAGCATCTTTAGCTTTCGTACTTTAGTTTAGCACAATACGGCGCTACGGAGGACCGTTGGCTCCACACACACCTCCCTCACCTGCTGTAAGATCAGGATCGATTTCCAACCGGCTCTGTGTGCCCGCAGCGTTCATTCAGATGAACGGCATCCGGCCTCCGTCGATGCCGCCGGCGTCCGAGCTCCCGGCCAAAGTCCACCATCATCATTACGCCTCAGTCACATTGTTTTGGAAATGGAAAAAGTTTTTGCCCACTGATGTCCAAACATCTCTCCCTATGTCTCCGCATCGCTCCGTCAGCTGCTGTGACGGTGGAGTGGACTCACTAAATGCATTTTTGGCGACGCCCCTTTGTGCAGGATGAGTCATCCAAGATTTGCAACTGAGAGAAAAGACAGGGATTTTATGTGTTTTTTTTAAAAAGTCATTGTTTTAGTGACAGCATCAGACGGATGTTTGAGGGGAGAAGGCCATAGTGGGAGGTCCGTCCATAGAGGGCTACCTCTGAGTGGGATTATATCCTCAGGATTACTCACTGACAGGCTTTATATTAACAACAGCAAACTCAGTGGGGCTCAGTCATTCTGCAGGGCCTCCTGTTGTCACTGCTGTATTTGCTCATTAATCACTTGTCCATTATGAATTCACAGTGCAACTCAAAACCACCCCCTGTCTGCAACAAAACATCTCGTCGGACACATAGAAATGCAGACAAACTCATCGTTACACACACATAAATGGATGAACATCAGAATACAAATACACATCTTCACCCCTACATGCATCGAGGAAAACAAATTAATAGAGATAGACACTCGCAAGCAGATATATGCATTTATGCAGTAAATACAACACACAAACGGACACACTATCCCAAAAACGCCAACGGACGGAAACGCACATCGACAGGCGGCATAATTGCGCTGCGTGCGAACACTCACAAACCCACACATTCACATGCGCCGCAGTGCTCTCGCCCCGAGGCTGGAGAATCGATAAAAAGTGAGATTCGATCACTCTTAACTTTGTGTCGATGTCTTAATCTCTCTGGTGCTTTTTCATGCGGCCGACGTCTGTTGCCGCGGCAGCAGTGCAGCTCACACGCTGATGTCATTGAGAAAAATAACACATTAAGACACAGTCAGTCATAGCTCCACCCACGCTGTTTACCAGCGCTTCATCATCATTATTCATGGTGGTTTAATGGCATGTGTGTCTGAAAATAACAACGCGTAAAAACATAACAATTATACAGAAATAATGACGCTGATATCATTTTTTTGCTGTCTTAAGACTCTCATGTCAATACTTTGAATATGAAGCTACAGTCAGTGGCTATTTAGCGTAGCTTAGCATAACGACTGGAGGAAATGCTACTAGTTAGCTCACTAATTAACACATTATGTAGGCGAACTGGAACATCCAGGTTTTGAGAATCAAGAAGTAAGAAAAACTACAATTTATTCTCCATGTTTTTAGCGGCCTTTAACAAACACGTTTTCCCATAAGCCCTTCTATACAGGGTTTTTGTATATAAAAGAAAATGCATGTGAATCGCTCGAGAGTAGCTGGTAGACAAAGCCAGGCTAGCTGGCTAGGCTAGCTGGCTAGCAGCTGTTTCCAGTTGTTATGCTAGGCTAAGCTAACCGGGTGCTAGCTGTTAGCTGTTCTTCTCATCCAACTCCTGACAAGAAAGCAAAATAAGCTAATTTCCCAACATTTTAATACACATTCAATATGCATTCTTGTTTACCCACAAAGGAACTTGGTCAGCCCCGTTGGGAATCTGCTCCATCACAGTGAATAACGCCGTGTGGCCCCAGCACGTCTACAGACGTCATGAAATAGATTTTTCCCCTCGTGGAATCCAAAGTGTTACTGACATGCTCGTTACTGTGTGTAAGTGCTATTTAGCCACGTTATCTTCCCAGGTTCAAATAAGCTGCCGGCACTTTCCGCCCACCCTGTGCTGTCTCAGCACACGATGACATGATTGATGCGTGTGGTCTAGCGCCGCTTGGCGTGAGTCAGTCAGTCAGACGCTGTCAATCATGCGGAGGTCAGCTAAACTGAAAATGAATGGGCACGTCTTTGTCTCCCGGGGGCGCCTGCTTCACTGATTAGTTTAATCTGTTGAGATTGGGAGGAAACCTGCTGACTACACGGCAACAACAGGCCGTTTACTCATAAGAATTTTGTGTCGAAGCGAATTCATTTTCGTGCAGACTGCTCATTGGCTCGTTTTTAATGGTGTGTGAAAGTGCATTTGTCACTATTGCTGGCTGCTGTGAACCCCGCTAAGTCAGAACCCCCCCCAACATAACAATTCCTCATTTAACCCCCGCTGCCACGTCATCAAGCTATCAAACAGATCCGCAGGAATTACTTCCATTTAAATCCCCCCACATACTTTTAAAGGAGCCGATCGGAGAGCAATCAGATGCTGTCTGCTTCGACAGCTGGCACCCGTGGAAAACACTGATCATTTATTCTCTTAGTGGCTGCGTTTAACAGCTTTTCTGACAGGAATACAGCTGTAGGACAACTTCTGCATTTCCCAGTATTGTGTCGCCAAAGTGAGAATCCACTAGATAGAGGAGGTTTCTAATTAAAACAGGCATAACATTTATTACAATGCTTATGGTTGGGAAACCATAAAATGAGCACTTATCCCTGCAAAATGATCCCGAATACTGTAATAGAATCAGCAGAGCTGCTCTCCACTGACAGCATAATCAAGCTTTTGAAAGCAGGCCTATTTTTTTTTTTCTATTTACAAATTGAGGCAAAATTGTCAGAGATCACAGGAATAATGTGAGATGGGTTAATCTCCATTGAGAGCGGGGCTTTTTTTTTTTTTTCCTCTATAGGAATTATGCAGAGCCGCTGTTGGTGCTTGTTGTTTAGCTTGTTTACCAGCAACCATCCGGCCTGCCAGCCAGCGGTCTCTCGGTGGAATGTTCTGGAGAGCTACTGGAGCGAGGCCAGTCCCTCCACACTGCACCCACTGTCTCCACATCTCACTGCACCGAGGGCCGCACAGGCTGAGGGCAGCACGGCCAATACGGAAGGCCGACGGCGTGCCAGGGTGTGTTCGGACTCCTTCAACGGACGCTCTGTAAAACCCGCCGGTCGGAGGATCGCGCTCGCTTCGCGTTCCCCGGAGAGAACGAGGTGTTTGGACAAAAGTGTTGTTTGTTTTCCAGGGAGATGAGTAGAGAATTCCTGAATGTTAAACCTCTGAGTGCAGGTGAAAACAATAGGCGCGCCGTTTGGCAGCACAGATTACACTGTTTTTATTTGCTTGTTTGAATTTTTTATACGTATTTTTAATATGTGTTTCTTTCCAATGCTTTTAATGTTTTATATAAAGCACTTTGAATTACCTCGTTGTTGAAAAGGTGCTATACAAATATAATTGCCTTGCCTAAAGTTGCACAGCTACTTTTTACAGCTTATCCTGCAAAATGATACAGACATACAGGGTCGCCCATTAAATTGGAATACTTTGCAAATGTCTGGTCTTTTATGGCGCCAAACAAATGCGCTGCATGAATTCATTTCACCCGGACAATTAGGACACATCATGTAATCATTGCACCTGGTCAGAAGTGGTTACTGATGAATTTAAATAGGAATAAACACAGGATTGTGTCTGAAAACACAATATTCCAACTTTATGCACAACCTAGAAAGGTTTCATTTCCAAAATGCTGCACGGAATATTTACTAAGACATACGTCAATATCTCTGAAATACAGTAAACCCAGGCTCTAAATGTCCCTTGAAACCAAATATTCAATCATTTTCTATGAGAATATGTCTCTGTTTTGTGTTTCTATTTGGAGCTCAACATTCGTGAAAAAAGTTGAACCACAAAAACTTTGCGTGTCATTGAAATTCATCTCATTTCAGGAGGTAATATGTGTGATAGCAACCCGTGTCGTTGCTATCCTCAGAGGTCCTGGGCTTGAAACAGGAACATATGGTTGAGTTAGCACCAGGCTCAGCATCCGTCCAGGGACCCGACCTTTTTTACCGTCCTTCAGGAGACAACATGCCCAAAACTTCAAAGGCAGAGTGATGGTGTCGCACCAGGGAGCGGGTTAACCTTTGCCGGTTCTCATGGACCGCTGTTTCCTGACGAGAAAAGTCCTACTACCTAAACTACATTTGTATTAGCCCTGTGATCCCAGATGGGCTGGGAGAGCTCTATTAGGAGATATTTTGCTCTCTATACAGGGGACGGACACTCGGAGAGAGGTTTGATGCCGGACCCTGGGGGCAAAGGTTCTGTCGGCTGACAGAAGGTGACCCTGACATGAAAGTGACGGGACTGGAAATAGCACATCAAATGCTCCCACGCATTATCGGTGTGGACGGTTTAGGGACTGCATGGGATTTACTGGGGTGAGGTGGAAGTAGGAAAGCCTGATTTTCCATTGCTGTTAATTATTATTACCTTGTGAAGTCTTTGGGAAATACTTTACATCTATTAGTAGTTAACATTAAATGTAAAACCAGGAGCCATGAGTTAGCTTAGCTTAGTTTAGTTTAGCACAAAGACTGCTAGAACACATGTTGCATTTTTTGTTGCAGTTTCCTCAAAAAGCAATTATGCACAAAACACAGGGAAGACAATACATCTAACACACATTCACAGAGACCTGATGAGGAACCCCACAGAAATGCAGACTGCAGGCAAATGCTCGACATTCCAGAGATGCCTCCGATAGAAACGCCTGTGTGTGTCTGTGTGTGTGTGTGTGTGTGTGTGTGTGTGTGTGTGTGTGTGTGTGTGTGTGTGTGTGTGTGTGTGTGTGTGTGTTTGTGTGGAGACGCTGGTGATATATGGTTGGGTCATTGCAAAAACAAGTAAGGTCACAGAGCTGGACTGTGTGTCCAGCTCAATTGAGGTCATATGCTTCGTGGTTTACTTCATAACGTGTGTGTGTGTGTGTGTGTGTGTGCATTGTTAGGTCAGGCTGTTTGGAGCTTGTGTGTGTGTGTTCTGTTGTGATCTAGATAAGCTGGCGTCTCCGTAAGAGTCAGTAGTCCATCGTGTTTATGCCCGGAAGCAGTAAAACTGTCTGAGGGAGCATGAATGCTATAAGACACATGCACATACCTACTGCACTGTTGCCCTCCGGCATGCACACAACACACAAACACACACACACACACACACAAACAAGGCAACCGGCTCCGTTGACATGACCTCTTGTGTCTGCTATTTATCCAAGCAATCTGTGTGTGCAAGCAGGTGTCACATACACAGTCACACAGACTCCACGTGCCCCAGTATATCCAGCATCCAGCAGCAAAAGTAAACTGCAGTCAATGAGCCGCAGCCAATAAATGCCTGCAGCAGACTGACTTTATTCAAAATGAATTAATATTGAACATGTCTTATGTCCAAATCGCACCAACTTCAAGGGTGAAACAGATTAGGATATGTTCTTGACACACACACACACACACACACACACACACTCAAGGGGTCACAAGATAAATCCAATGGGGTCACGAAACACATACCAGGATAGGAAAGTAGAAAAAAACTGTAATGCTACAAAAAATACTTAAATAATTTCACACCTTTTGGGTCTCTAATTATAGCAATAGTATAGGAAAGCAATCCTATATTATTGGAAATTGCATGCAAACACAGAACAGCATGCAGTATACTGTACATTGGATTGGCTTCTACATTCTCACACACACATAACCTGAAATACACACAGCCAACAGCAGCAGTCGGAGTAATTAAAAAGCCCGGTGGTCAGTGAGGCCTCACCTCACACTGAGCCGCTGCTAAAGGTCGTGGCCCCTTCATCCTATGAAGAACACAGGTAATCACCTCCTAACCTGGTTGTCTGGGTCTGAAAACACACACACACGGACCCGTGTTCATGCATCCGTACGCTCTTCAATTATTCATTTTTTGCTCATTTTGCAGAAACGTAAAAGGCAGAGCCGTGTGACTGGAAAGCTTTTACCTTACTGGAGTCTATCGTAAACGAACAGGCTCGCGGTCGACAACTCTATGGCTGTCAGAATCAGGGAAAACGGGAAAGTAGGTGACGAGAATGTAGATTTCTAGGTTTAGGAGTCAGGATGCCATGGCAACAATGCATCAAGCCAACATGGGTGACCTTCCCGTCTCCAACATCCATCCTATGTGACTATGTGCACAATACATTTAGCTATTTTAATTGACTCCCTAGAAAAACATTACACTATGACGGTTCATATAAAGTACATACTGTATATCAGGATGGAATGAGGACCCGGCAGTGATCTGGAATAACAAATACGGGGCTCAGGAGGGAGATAACAGTCTGAGGCTGGAGTGGAAGGGCATGTCATCGTGCCTCTGGCACTTTGAACGCTGGCCTTCATTTAAATTGAATATAGCTGTGTTTGTTTCTATGGACTTAGAGCGCATGCAGACGTAAGGAGGAGTTTTTTTTATCTATATTTTATGATGTTTCTGCTTCATTCAGCTTGTGGGAGAGTTTCTGGCCCAGTACGAAGCAGAGGAGCAATGATATGTAGCTTTGAATGTTGCTTTTTGCATTCTGATTACAAGACAAACTGGTACATGAAACACGTGAGAGATATTCTTTTTGGCAACCAGTTATCGCCGCTGTTGTGAGAAGGAATTAAAAGTTTCCACACTTGGTCTTTATGCATGTACACAATAGAAAAAGGCATCTTCTTCCAAGCTGTAACTCCACTTTCATACTTGTGGCCTAAATAAACACCCATGGGAGTTTGCTGTTGGGAAATGTTGCTGCTGTCCTCAGATCATGAAGAATTAGTGTTTGAAATACAAATTGCAAAGGAGCTGCAAGGCCTGCACCACAAAGAAAAAAAATATATATAATCTGCCTCACTCGAGAATACAAATTCCTCAGTTGCCTCACACTGAGGTTCTTATGAAGATTATTTGAGTATTTTACGGATTTAATCAGCGGGGCCAACAACGCTGCCATGCCTCCACGGTAGCGTTAGCTCACCGTAAGATCTGCATCGCTCCCTACAGGTCGACACAAACAAGTGTGAGCTTGCACGCACGCGCAGATATGCAGATACACAACCGCCCCCCACACATATTTGCCTGTTCACGTGTGACTCCCCAGGGTGGTGTCAGGATCCCTGACTGATGAAAACACAGCGGCGGTGGCGGTGTCAACGCCATAAAACAAAGGCTGCGGTGTAGATGAGCTGCCAGCCGTAAACCTCCGGTGATGGATTTCACCGCCAGCACATTTGCCGCTGAAAACAGAGCATTTAGTCTCTTCCTTCTTCCCTCCCTTGCTCTCTTAATTCTTCCACCTCTTCGGCCTTGTTCTCTCGCTTCCCCTATCACGGAGTGTTTTATTTCGCATTTTCGCCGGCCTTCCTGTTTCCGCCTTGTGATTCCCCCCCCTCCCTCCGTCTCCCCGGCTTCGCACTTTTCCTTTTCTTTACAATTGTCTGTGCCCTTCAGCCATATTCAAAGTTGAGTGAGTCATGTTCGCAGACCTTACTAAAAGGATCACATCTGTTCTCTCTGCCCATCCTGCGGTGTCTGTTTCGCTGTTGTCGGCCCTCTCTCTCGCCTCGCCGCTCCACTTGTCTGCACACGTCTGCAGCCGACCAAACCTCAGACCGCCTTTTGTCCGTTCAATATCCTCTAAACCCCTCGCTCTAAAAAAAATAAGTGTGTATCTCCTGAATATCACCCACGGGTGAAAAATGTCAGCCGCAAAATTGTCAAATTTTCATCAGGAACATGTTTCTTGTGTGGCTGTAATAACCGTTTTTTGGCTGGAGACGGGTGATTTGAAGTTTTCACCGTTCCTGGAAGAGATTGTGTTGTTATTTCCTGCCTTTATATCTAACTCGTGCATTATTCAGACAGATCGGTTATGAGAGTCGGCATCGACGGATTGGCGGGACCGCGGCTCATGCGTTTCTCCGATGGTTTTCGGGTGCAGAACGCAGCTCCGTGAAATATGCAAAACCTCCTAAACCGCATGACTATTAATAGAAAGCTGTAATATCACAGAGACAGATTATGTTCCCACCAGGGAGTCTCGGCAGATAATTTTTTCCTCAACGATCTTTTGTAGCAACAATGCTTAACAATCCCCCCAACAACAATCTGGGTTAATATCATGCAATTACGGTGCATACGTTTCATTTTTGATGTTTTGCAAGCAGACAATCACAGAGGATTGAATATGAAAGCGGAGTGTCGCGAGGTTCCCGTCCAATCCTTCATGTGCACAAACAAACCTGAGACTCTTCCTTTAATGAGACATATCGTTACAGCGCTACCTTCATTGCAGTGTAAAAAAAAAGCAGATTACCTATAATAAATGCACTCGTGGAGTGCAGGTCTCCGTCAAACAAAGAAGAGTGATTCATAATCAATTGTCTCTCCCGGCTCCCTGACAGTCAAGAAAGCAGCAAAGACAACACAAACAGGGGTTTATTCATTCTGCATCATGCCTGATATGAAGGATCAATATCAGGGGAAAAAAGGCCAAAATGTGGCTTGTTTTTAGCCTTGCGGTTTACCAGAAATGCCTTTTTTGCTACTGAAGCAGTTATCGCTTACAGACCGTAACGGTCGATTAGGAGTCAATGATGGCAATAGTAAATAAAATAGGTTTTTCTAAAACTGTGAATCACCGCAGCTACGAGAGGTCTGTTTTAAGGAGGGTTATGTACAGGACACCAAGTAATAGTCCCACACTCATTGTGCTAAGCTAAGCTAACCAGCCTACTGACAGCAAAAACGTAAATAGGCATACTTCCAAAAAGTGCGAGCCATTTCTTATAATTAATTGCTGTTTTTGTCCACATTGGCATATCATCATCTTATAAAATCTATATGGTGAAGTTGTTAGATATTTGCACACACAACAATGCTGATGAGAGCCGTGTGAGTCAACCAAAACAGCAACGCTACGCCATGAATCAAAACAATGAGCTGAAAGACGCTATAACGCTCCACAGAGCTACACATCCAGCTTTGAACGTGTTTTTTTCTTTTATGGCAGCACTGAAATATTCATCTCATATTAGTTTGCAGGAAAGTTCCCAAACAAAACATGTCGCCCTCTGCGGAAAACAAAAACACTTGTTTTGCGGGACACTCAATCATAAGTTCAGCCAAGCCAGTTAGAAGTCCCGACCCCACTCGTTTGACCGAGGAGGTTCATGATAAACAGGCGTGCTTTATGAATAGCGGCTCTATTTAGAGACGGCTCCATAAAAAGAACAGCCGTCCACTGTTTTACGCTTCGTCATAAAGCCTAAGGTCAGTGTCTGTTTGAAGTCCCAAAATGAGATTCATTGTCTATTTTTGCAGGGTTGCAGTTAATCTCTTGTGACACAATGTTCGTTAAGGTAGGGAATGAGTCGGCCTGGTGTTTAACCGGATTCTGGGAACTTCAGCGGGGTTGCGTTGTTGCCGTTTCAACATTACGTATGTACTTTAGCGCAAAGAACATACAGTCTCGAGGCCTTTATGAGAACAGAGGAGCTATTTGGCAGCTTTGTGCAGACATGAAAGGAGGGTTTTACATATCTATATGAGTGATGGCCTCACTAATGATCCTACGCTCTCTGTCTGACTTTCTCTCGTGGACTTCAAAAGGAGCCTCCACGTGACCGTCGTGTACCTTTTGTGGCACCACCTGCGTATGGGCGTTCCCACCGCCGCTATTAGAGCAGCTGCTTGTCTATATGTGGCCGTGTTTGTTCAGAGCTCACATAGCTTTAATAGCGGCGTGCTCGACACCGGCTCCTTCAAAAAGCAGCCTCCATTGTCACTGATGTAATGTCTGCTGTGTGTTTAAGCTTAAAAGCCCGTAGGTGGTCCAGCGAGGACAGTGGTGTGGTGTGATCGGGCGTTTGCTGTAAATAGACCGGGAGCGACCAGTTGGCTCGTCTCATCATGAGGACCGAAATTCTGGCAGCGGGAAGTAAAACAAATTAGTTGGCGCTTGCAGTTAAACAATTAAAAAAAAGGCCCAAAATGACACATGAACACGCACATCCACGTTTGTCTTTTTCCTCGCACACACACACGTGCCTCACCGTTCCCTTGCATGCGTTCGAGCTCCCGACACATTTTTATTTCCAGCGTGCAGCGGAGGAATCATGAGGGGGAGAAAGCTGTCATTGATGTGTAAATTCACTATAAATAATTCCTCTCCCGTCTCACCCAAAAGACCGCCTTGGCACGCGTTCGCTGCTCCTGCTTTCAGCTTATACGCCTGTCTCCCTCCCTCCCTCCCTCCCGTATCCATCCCTCCCAGCATCATTACTTATGAAGCGCGGTAATGAAAGACTCTCATTTTCAGTGTTTGCCGTGGCCCTCCGTCATCCGTCTTCCCCTCCCTCGCTCTGCGACGGGGAACATTGGATGGAGCATCCAGCCGTAATGGGAAATGAAAGCGGGGTTGTGGCCCGGCGTGAAAAACGGGAGAGGTGGAAGAGTCCTTGCCTTTGCTGGGGCTCTATATTTATAGGCAGAAAACCTGATTTCAGATCAGACACGCTAGACTTGCAACAGACACCTACTGCACACGGGGGGGAGGAGGGGAGGCAGGCAGACTGACAGCCTCTCCTCTTTCTTTCTTTCCATCCCCACCTGCAAAGAGTGCAAGCTGTGTTTTATTTTCTGTTTCCTTACACCTCTGCCTTCCCTCAAGGTCTTTATTTACCTCTGTTGATATTCCTCACCGAAGACACACAGAGAGGGATTGCACTTTCTTCACACTGCAAACACCTTAGCAAGTCTAGCGCCTATAATGGTCTTATTTTCTTGAAAACAAATGTAAAGAAATCTGCCAGAGTGATGAGATTATTGCAGAAAAGTTTGCAGAATCAAGTGTAGTCTTCTTTTATGACGCCAACACAACAAAACAGATTGCTTGGTGCACATTCATAGTTAGAAGTCTGTTAGCTTAGCATAAAGACTAGCCCCTCCTGTCCTGCAACACCTCTTAAATTCACTAATTAATACATTATACCTCTTTTAATGGGATGTTTTCGATTTTCTCATCTAACTCTCAAATAAGCAAATCAGCTTGTTGAACTAGTCCTTTAAAACAAAACATACCAGTATCTTCAAAGCAGGTATTAAGAGGCGATGAGGCAATATGCAATAAGTCAAAGATCAGTTCATCACGCGATTGCTAAGAGTAAAGGAACCTTTTTTATGCAATCAGAATAGATTATAGTCCCAATCTGTGCAATCTGAGCCATAAATGAGCCTTTAAATGAAAAATCAATACAGTGCTTTTGAGAATCGATACAGTATGACAAAACGTGGCGATACTTTATATTATTGTATTGATATTCTCAGCCTGACATCCTCCCTTCCCCGAGTTCTCTCTGCATGTCAAGTCGTCCTTTTCCATCTTCCTGCTCCTCGTGTCCGTCCTGTTGCACGGAGGCCACTGGCTTCATGGTCATGTTCCTGCACCGCTGTGCTTTTAGCCTAATGGACAGCTGTGCTCTCATTTCTATATATAACAAGCCTACATGATGAAGTCTGTCACACCCTCACTCTGGCTACTGCATGGAGCTGACCACTAATGTGCAAGGAATACTGTATGAGGGAGTGTGATGAGCCATTAAATATCCAAATTTAATCTGCAGCCTTTTTTTGTCTATTTGAGGCTTTTTTACATAAAACCTGCTCTTTTTTTATTCAATCATGTTGAGCCTAACAGAGAAAATGTGATTTTATGCAAAATAAATAAATAAATAAAGCTACATTAAATAGATTTGGTGAAAAGCACTTTGATAAGCCTCGCTGTAACGACTTAAACCACTGTATTTAATGTAGCTTTAATCTGCATAAATCCACATCTTTGTGTTTAATGGACGCAACAAAAAAAAATCTGAATCTCTGGAGTTCTACCAGATTCATCACTTTATTTTCAAGGGAAAATAAAACGGAGACGAAAGTGACCGCCATCCTTGAATCCAGAGTCAATTTAGAGCCCTTGAAAGTCAAGCAACACACTATCTGGATGTTACCTTCACTCTCCTCTTGTGGAATGATATGAACACGATTAAGGAGACAAATCCCCCTTTCAATTATTTTTTTTTATATGTCCCTATGTGTGTGTGTGTGTGTGTGTGTGTGTGAGATTGAGGTATATAAGTAACAGTGTTAAGGGATCAGCTGATGGTGGGGTCGTATCTGTTCAGATTAGAGAGCTTAGTCCTCCCGTCTCTGTGTAATTAACGAGAGACGGGGGGGGGGGGAAAGAAACAGATAAAGACAAAGAAGCAGGGAGGAGTGTAAGTACGTACGGAGAGAGTGGTGTTTAACAGAAACACACACACACACAGGAGCACACTCAGCAGAGGAGGGCTTGTGTGTAATGACAGGGTCCGCGGCGGTCAGTGTATTTGTGTACATGATGAGCGTGTGTGCAGCAGAGCACCGAGTCCAGAACCAACAACAGATAGGAAATAAAAGGGATGGACTGGACGTGTGGTTGGTCTAGCAGAGTTCAGGACCTCTGTAATGTCAACAGGGATAATGACTGCAGGATGGCAGGAATGCAGCCACAAAAATCTAAAATCTGCATGTATGCAAACGCACACACATTTGGAAACTTTGCAATAACAGCACAAGGTCAGTGGTTTTGACCAATTTATGGATTTAGGTGTTGTTTTAGAGGCTTTCCAATCTTTTTGACCCCTAAAAACAAAGCAATATCAAAACTGTACTTAAAAATATCTTGATTTTAGAACACAAACGTTTCAACAAAACACTTTTGCAATCTAATAAGATAAAGTGATATAAGAAGTAACACAACAATTGGAAGATCTTTACATAACAGGCATTGAACAAGGTATAAAAGAAGCTTGGGGAAATAAAAATAAAATAGAAGAAAATAGAAAATGTATTTAATAAAAGTCACGGGCAAACAGGAAAGTCTTACGCCTTGATTCTCTCATAACAAGACTTAAGATTACTTATTTTTCTCAATAATGAGAAAAAAAATCATAAAATATCTTCTTAAAAAATGAAAAGAATCTTTTAGATGGTTTCAAGAGTTCTTAGCAAGCATTCAATGTCATCTCTATACAAAATGGGAAAAAGAAAAATGAATGAAAATGGAGAAAAGATGAAGACAAGAGTACAACACTAAAAAAATAATATACTGAATTAAATGTTTATGGAGTAAAATTAGAAATAAAATAAGAATGTATACATATGTATTGCATAAAAACACAAAACACTGCAAAATAGTAAGGAACAAAACAAAATATGAAAACAAAATGATAAAACACGAACAACAACCTAAAAGCCTGATTGCATGGATGTGTTTTTAGTTTCTGTTTAAAAATATCAATATTTTCCGCTACTCTCAGATCCTCTGGAAGGCTGTTTGAACGGCTGGAGCATAATGGCTAAAAGCAGTATGACCGCATGTTTTTGTTCTGCTTTGTGCAGCAGCTGAAAGAGGAGAAGGACAGGATCTGAGGGGCTTAACTGGTTCGTAAACTAAAAGCATTTCTGAGGGGAAGTGTGCTCCAAGGCCATGTAGCGCCTCAGAAACTAATAAAATAACTTTAAAATCAATACACAAGCTAACAAGTAACTAATGTCAACACTTTTGAAATAGGTGTAGGATGTGCCCTCCTTGTGATCTTAGTTAATACTGGCAGCAGTATTTTCAACTCATTGTCACTGGTTTATTGGGTTTGGGAGACCAGAAAGGAGAGCGTTGCTATAGAGTCTTGAGAAATGGCCTCACTTTGGAGTTTTCATATTAATCCATATAAAACTTTATCCTTGTAAACTGTGACCTCTGGGATTCATCTGACCCCTCCTCGGAGTCCAACAGTGTAGTGCCACCACCCCATATAAACAGCTGACTGCAAAAGACTAAGTATTTTAAAAGAGGAAGTAGTAGCAGAAATAGAAATGCAAAAAAAAAAGTGGCTTTACTGAAAGAATTTCAATAAAATTGAATTAAACTGGAGCAAAAAAAAAAAAAAAGACAGCCTAAGCTGCAGCCTCACAGCAAGCTGCCAACTCCTCTCACTTTGGTGGAGTTTTTTATCTTCTCAGCCTAACTGGAAGATACCACCTGCCCAGGTACAACAGGGGTGGGTTAAACCGAGGAGACATCCAAATCTCACAGAATAATGAACATCCCATTAATACGACATCTCTAAGTTGCTACCGGCATCAAAAACTATCTGTAGGCGCCAACCCATACTAATGAGCTCACCAGATATTATTAATATTATAAATATATCTTCCCCACAGTGCCTGACCCCCTTCCTGCTGAGAGGACATAATTAGGCAAACCTGTTTGCAATGTCCTTGATTGAGGTGCTGAGCAGCTGAGTCAACCCAACAACAAAAAAACACAAGCATATCACCTTAATTGCTTACATATTATATATAAATATATATATATTGGCGCAGACAAAACAACCCTGTTAATGTTGGGGAACGGGTTGGAAAACACTGTGAGAGATAATGAGCCCTCGGTCTCTGACTCCGGTGGTGTTTTGTGTTGTGAAGGCTGTTAATGTAATTAGTGTGGATTTAAAAAAAAGGTAAACATTTGAGTCGCCAGCATGAATGACACCATCAACCGGTACGATACCGGAGCAGACCGGAGTGTCACGCAGGGAGGAAGGTTTGCTGCATTAACGTAACCCTGCCTGCTTCCTAAAAGCCACATGTGCCACTTTTTTTTTGCTGATTATTTACCAATTCTACTTTTTAATGAGGCATGACAACGTGTTGAACATCTTTTTTTAAACTACTTGCAAATCGGGTTGTTAAAGCATCATATATACGGATTCATTATTATAACCGAAGAGTGTAGTTGTCACTTCTGAGGAAACGGTGACTCGCTGTCACAAAGGGTGAAACCGGTGCATCCAAATACAAAAGGAGTAAAAAAAAAAAAAAAATTCACTCCTTTTTAGTCCTGCACTCGAGCCTTCGACGGTAATGACTGTTGGTTACTGAGGAAGACAAAGCTGCGTGGCAGAAAATCCATTAGCGAGTGCGCTGCTAGATAGAAAGGAGACACAGAGGAATGGTGGCTTTTGATACTGTGAGGCCGACTGCACTGAAGGCATCAGACGTAACTGCCTTGTCTTTTTTTTCCCGCCAGCATGTCTGAGAAGGCTGGCAGAAGTTAGCCTGCATGTCTGACAAATAACACTCCCGAGGAGCCCATGGTGTGTGTTTGGGCCACGGCTATTTAGCTTTAAAAAACCCCAGAAGCAAGTCAGATCCAAACTTCTCCCGCCAAATAATCCCTGCCTTGGATGCTTTGTGTTCCCACATTTATAAAAAAAAAGACTTTGTATGAGTTTGCTAGCATTTTACGCTACTGATCTCTTCTATTCAAATGATGGGTGTTGAATAAAGTAGGAAAAAATGGTTTCAAAGTGTTCTATTCGTTTAGGCATCACTTTAAGGCTGCTATCCTGATTTGTTTAACACTCTTTTAGGTGAGCCATGAAATGTAATGACATTTAATGACCTGAATTCTGACAGAAATACCCATAAGTTTCTAGTCCCTGACCTTTTGGCGTCATCACCTCGAGCAAATCCCCAACACTTCATGCTTGGATGTCCAATGCGACACACAAGAAAGAGGTTACAACCTTCATATAAGCAATAGGACAACAAACAGTCACTATTGGTCGATGTGTAATGTCTCGCTGCAGTTACTCGGGTTACTTCTCCTGTCTCTCCGCTCTCTCCCAGATCTGTAAGCAGAATAGCTCCTTGTTTCTGTCCAAACATAAATCTCATTGACCAGTAAAGGTGCACTGGGATTCAATTCAAAGATGTGTGTAATTTCACGCCGGCTCCTGCGAATACCACAATGCAGCTCTGTCCTTTTTTGTCCTCCTGTGTTCACTTTTCTTTTTTGTCTGCACACGCAGCATTCTACTCCCTCTTCAGATGTTATTCACAGCCCGGTCTCCTCAAAATGATGTTCCCCATAAAACGAAACGGCATCGTCAATTATGTTTCAAAAGGAAGCGTATTTTCTCCCCAAATTACGTTTCACCTCATCATACCTTTTTGATCATAGTGTGGGGGAGTCTGCGTAGGGAGCTGGTTGTGGTGGAAGGGGCGGGTCAAACAAAAACATTGAGTTATTTTAATTCATATAACATAACCAACGTACTTATTTTAAGCCAAACCAAAGAGTTTTGTTGTGTTAGCCTTAATCCGGGTGGAAAACACATTCCCCCTGAAACGTAACTGAGAAAGCAGTTTGGGAATGTCATTTTGGAGCAGACGGGTCTGGTTTCATTTCATCATCGGCAGGAGAAAATTTAGGTTTTTGTCACATGTGTGATACGTCGCCATCGAGGTGCTGAAAGATGAGGAATGGAGCGAGAGAGCATGAAGATGACGGAGATGGAGTGATTGTGGAAGATTATCTGTCCCTCTGCTATTAAGGCAGCCGATGAGGCTGAGACGTTAGTGTGTGTGTGTGTGTGTGTGTGTGTGTGTGCGTGTGTGTGTGCGTGTGTGTGTGTGTGTGTGAGAGCAGGAGAGACAATTCAAACACTGCAACAGCTGGAGGATAGGATTTAACATCTGGATACACCTTCTCTTTCTCTTGTAGACTCGTCACACACACACAGACACACACACACACACACACACACACACACACACACACACACACACACAGCCCATTGCTTTCTTGATGTGGAGATTACTGAAATAAGAGGAAAGATGAAGATAAGGGATGATGAGAAGGAGAATACAAAAGTGAGGATTATGGGCACTTTTGCTTTTGTGTGACATCACAGACATCCTTCACACTCATCTTCTCCCTCACCCTTTTGGTTTAGTCTAAGTGGATCCTAGAAGACCTCTTCCCTCCCCCATACTGAAACCTGAACTCTTTTTCTAATTGTCTGCTTTACTATTCGGCGTTGGTCTCATTCGTTCCATTTCTTAGTGCTGTATTGTCCAAGTGCTGCCTTTCTTCTACATGTTTCTCTGCTCCCCTGTGCTCCTGCCTCAGTCTGGAGCCATGTTTAGTGGAGGTTATATCCCAGCGTCTGACCCATTGCCTGCAGACAGAGCTGCAGTTTTGTGACTTTCCCTCCGCCAATCGTTCTTTTCCTCCCGAGGCCCAGAGGCAGCAGCTACATGCATATTTATCTCCCTCTATGTCTTCCTCTCATCCCTTTTATGTCCCCTTTTTTTTTTTCCTGAAATCGCCTCCGTCCTCCATCCGTCTCCCTCCGACACCTTCCCACCGTCCCGTGCACATTGTGTTGGCAGCTGCAGTCGCACAATCAGTCCGTGCACACTGCGGTGCTAGGGTAGTTTCTTTTATAGCTGGGGAGAAACACGAGGCCACATTATGTGCGTATCCAGTAGACGTACTGGATCATATTACTCACTCATGGTAAGCTGCTCGGGCTAATAGCATCAGCCAAATAGCAGTAATGTAAAAATATAAAAAGGAAATGGAGTTAAGTAGCCCGTACACTCATTTATTCCAAACTAGCAGCCAGTATGACATGAAGCAGTTAGCATAGCGACCACTTTCCCATTTATGTGTGATTATTGGATGGAAAGCATTTACAGAAGTTCAAGAAAAACATGTACGGATATAATCATAATACATTATATTTATAGAGCGGTTAAGGTACGTGAGATGAAAGAAATCTTAAAGACGGAACGAGTGCAGAGCGTGACAAGACTTTACCAAGGCAGCTGGTCCAGGGGGATGGGGGGGTACCCGGGGTCTGGAGCTTGGTCCTGGGTGGAGAAGACTGGAGGAAAGACTGTTAGTGGAGAACTTAAATGACACCGAGTCGCAGTGCGGTCCCCAGAGTGAGGGAGCCGGCGGGCAGCAGAGTTATGGATATTTTTTGGACGTCGGAGAATATGTGCTATTGCAGGAAAGTTCAGCTACAATGAGGCATGTATCAGAGTTTTAGCAGCAGAGAAGGAGAGGAGTGAGCGGCAAAAGGCCGTTTTTGTTATGATGTGATTTGCATAGTGTTGGAATGAGAGATGGCTTCCTTCCCACCTGATTTGTTTATAATGCTGGCACGGTTTCAGCCAAAGAGGGTTCTAAATGTTCAAAAAAAAGTTGACTAAGAAGCATATTCCTATTATATTTTGTTACAGATAACAAATGTACCCAAGAAAAGACCTTCCTTGTCTATTTAATGGATTTTTTTGAATGCATAATATGAATCTATGTCTTTTTAAAGCTGAAAATGAAACGGTACATGATACACATTGCAATTAGATTTCATAGCAACAGCAGCAATGATGGATTGCTGGTGAAGTTGCTTATCGCTGTTGCCGTGATGAACCGCGTGCTGACATTAACCGGCCGCTTCTGTCGCGCTCGATGAGTTGCACACGAGGATGAAAAGTATTGACAGCGGCCTGTTAGCGCCGTGGCGGCTAATCCATAACCTCGGTCAACCGCACACTTGTGTTCACACACACACACACACACACACACACACACACACACACACGCAGGCACATACTGGAGCGCACACTCTCTATTGACACCTGACCTTTACAGGAAGCAGAGCGGAGATCAACTGACCAGAAGCTGCTGTCAATCAAGAAGCACCCCACACACACAGACACACACACACACACACACCTTCCTCCCTCTCTTCTCCACTTTCACTCGGTCAATATCCATCGAATGGTCAGTGTTTCGTCCACATGAGGAATGAGGCAGAAAGGAAAGAGGGAATCACTGAGCGAAGGGCAATTTTCCTTTATAGTAGAAATAAATACGAATCACACGTACAGTCGAAATGGAGGGTTTGAAGAAAGGAGGAGCACACACACACATACATAAGCAGTGGGCGACTCAGGATGGTGCCATCTTAGCAAACACTGCTTTGATGAGCGGCGTATCACACTGAGCCCAACGCCTTGACACGAGGAGAGAGTGAGTGTGGGGGGGAGACACCGGGTGGGTGTGAGATACTCACCGTCTCTATTTATGTCTCCGTATGAAACACAAATACAGCAAAAAATAGAAGCACAGAAAGTTGAAGACATCTCGACGACACAATCAGCTTCTCTCATCCTTCGACAGAGACCTCCATGTTGAATATTTAACATGTGTGTGTGCTGCTGGGGGTGGGGGGTGGGGGGTTGCAAAGACGGTGCTGACTTGTACAGATGCAAGTGTGTTTATGCACAATCAGTCTGTCGTCAAAAAACACAAATGCTAAATGTGCAATCAAGAGAGCAAAGATGAGATGGAAAACGTATTCAGACACTGTAGAGTAACATTTAGTAACGCCCAAACATTCATAGAATGGCTGATTGATAATCTATTAATCATACAGTTCTTCTTTTTTGGGGTTACTTGGAGTCAACAGAAACAGATGATTTTTTTCAACTCCAAAGATTGATTAAAAAAAAAAAAGATTCATGTTTAGACGCGTTGTGAATGCAGTACTTTATCCTTTTTCATTTTATTTTCAGTATTTATTCCAGTGAATTTCATGGGAATTAATAAAATGGAGAGGCTGTTTTGAATGAAATAGTTTTGACTCAATTTGTCCTCTGATCAATATCATCTGATGTACATATACAGGTTCTTGTGTTTTCATCTTTATTTATATCACTATATCGTGATACGTATCGTATCGTGTCCAAAGTATCGTGAAACGTATCGTATCGTGTCCAAAGTATCGTGAAATGTATCGTATCGTGTCCAAAGTATCGTGATACGTATCGTATCGTGAAGTTTTTGCAAATACTCACCCCCATTATTTATACATCGAGCAGAGACGGAGTGACATTAGCATGCAGACCTTTTTGTGTCCACGCCATGAATAGTTAGTCTAATATTCACTCTTCCTTAATCTCGGTTTTTGTCTCTTGAGGGAAACGTCTGGGGCTGCGTTCACAATCGCTCTTGAGGATTTCAAGCAAGTGAGTCTGAGCTCAGGAGTGATTTGGGAAACGTCCTGGAGTTACTCACTGCGTCGGGTGGGAGACGCGAACGCATCTCTAATGAGATCGACCACAAACATTATCCCCGCACGATCTAATCTTCAGTGTTTCATTAAGTCACCGTCATTCAGCGTTGAGAGAACGTTCATCCCGCCTCTTTGTATTTCTACTCGCTTAAGAAAATCTTAAGCCTCTTAAAAGTCCTCCTCCTCACTCCTCACGCTTCTTCACCTTGGGAGCTCTCTTAAGGGCTAAGATGCTTTATGAATAACGTTCCTCTTTCCCAGTGAAGAGTGAACAGTAAGGGGACATTCTTAGAAAAATATAACTTCATAATCCTGACAATTTGCCAGGAGCAACTTTGATGTTCTTTGAGGCCTGATGGTTCCTGGCTCTTTCGCTGCTAAATGCTCCACCAGCTATTGTCTGTCTGCCATTTGGGGCTGAGCAGGAATTGTGAAGAGGTTTTTAAAACTTTTTCTCTGAAAATGTCGACCTTTTGTGTCCGGAAACAATGCTGATGAGAGTAAAGCAAAAAAATTAAGTTGCAGGAACAGGCAAAATACAGGATATTGAAGCAGATGGCGTAGCTCTCCTTCCTGGACCTTCTCCTCTTCTTGCCGGTCTTGCTGGCGGCCTTGGAGACGGGTTATGGAGAAGGGGTGAGAGTACATAAGTTATTATTCTTCTCACTCCTTTCCAAGCTGTAAAGAAGAAGAAAAAATTGATTATGATTTTCGTTGCTCTGCAAATATTGCTTGGAATGTCTAATTGTTTGACTATTTTGATTTTTGTTGTTGTTTTTATTCCTATTTTATGTCTTTACTTCACTAATATTGCATTCATAGCTGCATGCTTACACCATAAATCCACTGTATTCACTCAAATACACTCAAATAATCTAATATAATCCACGTCCACAATGAGGGCTCCCACATAATCATGCAAACTGCGTAGCGTTCATTTAAATTCCCTCTTCATTATACTGGAAGCCCATGCGTGTACGTTACGGTACATAATGCCGTGTGCATGCTTTCCCACATTAGCATGCAGGGAGTCCAGCGACGCGCTACATTCCTCGCCACGCACGAGAACCACACGCCATCACGTACGCATGGATGCACAGTGAGTCACTGTTATTTAGCTGAGTTTACCTACGAGGCCCAATCACAGACTCATTTGACTCAGATATCCACTCATGCACATGCTCCGATTTCACTTGCGTGCATGATAAACGGGAGAGGCGTTTTAAAAACGCTTGGTTCAAACCAAATTAGCTCCCAGAGCTCACGACAACATCTTCGGGATCAGCTCACATATTTAATTTGCTATCCTGCAATTTACTAACATGTGAACACCAGCACTATTTGTATGAGGCTGGAACATGCAAATGTAAATATTCCTTGAAAAATGAATGAAAACAATGACATTCCTGTTGTTCCTCTAACACGCATGTCCACAGACACACATTCATAATAACCCAGGGCATATTCATGCAAAACTGCATTGCTACTTTCTTTAAGTCTTCCTGTGGATTCTACATTTCCAGGTTGCTATTGTAGCCACAAATGTAAGAGGGTGTAGAGAGTGAAGAAGGAGGACAGGGTGTAGAAGGAGAGGGTGAAGAAGAAGAAGAGGGTGAAGAAGGAGGACAGGGTGTAGAAGGAGAGGGTGAAGAAGAAGAAGAAGAAGAGGGTGAAGAAGAAGAGGGTGTAGAAGAAGGAGAGGGTGAAGAAGGAGGACAGGGTGTAGAAGAAGGAGAGGGTGAAGAAGAAGAAGAAGAAGAGGGTGAAGAAGGAGGAAAGGGTGTAGAAGAAGGAGAGGGTGAAGAAGGAGGACAGGGTGTAGAAGAAGGAGAGGGTGAAGAAGAAGAAGAGGGTGAAGAAGGAGGAAAGGGTGTAGAAGAAGGAGAGAGAAAAGAAGGAGGTTGAGTAAGAAGGAGAAGGTGAAGAAGGAGAGAGAAGGAGGAGATGGTGAAGAAGGAGAGGGTGAAGAAGGAGGACAGGGTGTAGAAGAAGGAGAGGGTGAAGAAGAAGAAGAGGGTGAAGAAGGAGGAAAGGGTGTAGAAGAAGGAGAGAGAAAAGAAGGAGGTTGAGTAAGAAGGAGAGGGTGAAGAAGGAGAGAGAAGGAGGAGATGGTGAAGAAGGAGAGGGTGAAGAAGAAGGAGAGGGTGAAGAAGAGGAGGGTGAAGAAGAAGGAGAGGGTGAAGAAGGAGAGGGTGAAGTAGAATCAGAGGGTGAAGAAGGAGAGAGTGAAGATGAATCAGAGGGTGAAGAAGGAGAGGGTGAGGAAGAAGGAGAGGGTGAAGAAGAAGAGGGTGAAGAAGAAGAAGGTGAAGACGTGACGCAGCAGGCTTGGTCGTCTGTTGTTGTGCTGTTGAGACGATTCACTTGTTCCCACATTTAAGTACGTTCTCTCATTAAAGAAGAGCAGCCGGCAGACTGGCTGGCTAGACAGACCAACTCATGCGTATATATATATATATATATATATATATATATATATATATATATATATATATATATATATATACATATACTAACACGTCCAACAGGGACGGAGGGGGAAGTCATACCAACGAGCTCAGTTTCACTGCATTTGCAACATACAGAAGGTGCCACTGTCTCACACCGGACAGCATACATACAAACACACACGTGAACATATGGCGGCATATGAGGGTGGGAAAAATAAATGATCATCACTGAGTAAATTTACAAGCAAAAACATGGATAGACATGGATCAGAGATTAAAACAGAGATTAAAGCAAGAAAAAAGGAAACATAGGTGTTTTCTGTCGTGTTTTTCCATGTTTTTATAAACATAAATACTTATAATTACATGATACTTACATATAATTCATGCATTGTCATGTTGCAGCAGGGTTTACTGAGCCAGCCTTGCAATGTCAATGAATAAATTTCCCCCTCCCATCTTTGCATAACCAGGAAAATATGACTATATCCTCACACATGCCCAAAGAAAATTCTAGTTACTCTTCTTACTAAATATACTAATTTTTGAATGCAACGGGCTCTCGGTTACTCGTTTATTTCCTCCCAAACCTGTGAACACACAGAGGACTTGTGTCGTTCTATAAATCTGTTTACTCATGCACAGCTAAACGAGCATGTTTACCTAAATCCCAACGCTCAGAACAAGATTTGGACACAGGAATCCCTCAGAGATACGTCGTGTAAATCTCTTAAACCGTCGTGACTGATGCGTTGGCCCGGAGATTCATTTCAAATGTACATCGTCCCGCTCTCTGCGGATGCACACGGCTCCGCCGCAACACGCCCACGCACACATCGCCGTGGCGATGGCAACGCTCAATCAACAGGTGGAGGGATATCAGAGCAGAACCGTGGCTTACGCTAAAACAAGGCTGCCTTTCAGTACACTGGTGCTCGTGCATTTATGTGTGTGTGTGTGTGTGTGTGTGTGTGTGTGTGTGTGTGTGTGTGTGTGTGTGTTTCTGTCACAGTCACATGCATTCAGATCTTGAGTGTTAATTGATGCCAACATCAGCAATGAAATCTCCCAATTTCCTCATCCAGGGAGCCAAAAGATGCCAACGTCTCGTCACTCACGAAGGGTTAAAAGAAAAATGACTAAAAGCAAGTGAGAAGATTAATGGCGGGCGTATTTTACACTGACGTCCCTTCTGCAAAATAAACATGCAGAGAGAGAGAGAGAGGAAGACGAGGAGGGAGCTGAAGGAGGGGGCGTCGTGGAGGAATGGGATGAGGAGGAGCAGAGTGAACTCTGCCCATAAGAGGCTGTTTGTTCCCCCTCAGTCTGTTTACTGTGCCGTTACTCCGTCCGTTAGCGGATGAAGGCGAGCATTGGTGCGGAGTTCTCCGAGAAACGTGAGCATGAAGTGGTGGCGGTCGCCCCGGGTGACGTAGGGAGGCAGCCAGTGCCTTCACGTCTACAACACCAATCAATAGTGAACAGAGAGTAGAAGTGATGGATGTGTTTTTCCAATTTACAGTAGCTATCTGTCGTGGAGCCAACATGTCAGCGGCGGGGGGGCTTTATTTGATTTATAACTGCACATAATCTGATCCATTACGACTAAATATCAGAAATGGAAAGCCACTAAAGTCCTGGTTTATTTTTCCTGTGTGACAGATGTTAAATATCATCTATCAAAAGAGGCTTGTGCCGCCACGCTGGCAGGCTGTTTATTGGATTTGTTTGCTGTCATTAAGTTGTTTCGGTAGTTAGGGGGTCGCTGCTTTCCTGGTGCCGTCGTGCACAAGTCAATATATTGATCGTTGACATAGCAGTGGACATTTTTTTCTTTGAGTTTTCTCCCTTATTTCATTTTATTCCTATAATCTCTTCTTTTTTCCCCCAAACCAACGTTTAGGTCTATAAGGACTTCAATTCCTTATTTCCTTATATTCCTTATTACATCGCCCAAGGATTCATCATTTTTAAACACTTTTAATTGCATCTTTTTTCCTTTTTTCATGAAAACTTTGCTCTATGTCTTAACCCAGACAACCAAATACAAACCCCCTGGTGTGGCGCCCCCTATGCCTATATTCAGACTATATTTACCTTTGAAGTCAGGTTTAAATGGTTTCAAATCCATATTTTCTCTTGAACCGATTGTTAGATTCTCCAATAGAGCGCTAATGCTGCTAAAATGAAATTAAATGAAATAAACACCGATTCATGTGTCATTATTTCTCTCTCCTCTCTTTGTTAGGTTTGATTACCAGGAGCTCCTCCACAACTCCACCTTCTGTTTGGTGCCTCGAGGTCGACGTCTGGGCTCCTTTCGCTTCCTGGAGTCTCTACAGGTATAAACATATATATATATCTATATATCATTAAAGACTGGTGAACCACGAGAACATTTTCCATCAATCAATTGTCGAGCAAAACAACTTTTCAGCAGCTTTAAGTTGCACGATACACATAACACGACTATGACTAGCGATGTTGATTTACATTCTTTGCCCGACTCTCCCGTTTCTCTCCGAGGCCCGCATAAGCAAACAGCTGAAATCTCCACACGCCACACGCCGACGCAGCAATCATCAAAACAACATTAGCTGCAGCATTTCCCTCTGGGTAACACCGTTAGTGACCAAATTACACTTTTTTCCAGGAAAAACAGCTCTGCCTCCCCGAGCTGCAGCTCGTATACAGTTCGGCCAACAAGGAAGTACAACAGGATGCCGTATGTTTATGTTCCAGGGTTCGTGGTTTATGTAGTCTTTTGGTTATTGACACCTTAATGGTCACATCTGCAAGTGTTTTCCCCCGGACCATTGTGTTGTGTTGAGTGCAGATCCAACCATAAAGGCTTTATTTGCTATTGGCCCGGCTTTTTACACTAAAATGGGCCCATTAACACACACACACACACACTTACACACTGGATTCATGTGAGTCCATCAGTGAAATGTGCAAGTACACTAACAATGAAGGAACCGCAGAGGCGGTGGAGTGAGAGGACCAGGTTGCAACCAGTCTGCCTGTTGTTGTTCTCTCGCTGCCACCCAAGTCGACGGTCTCACACCAGTGCAGGAAGCAGCGGCGTCTGTTTTTAGATTCGCCCAACGCTGAACTCTCTGGCTGCCACAGTGTTCCCCCCCGGCCGCACTGATCCCCGGTGTGTGTGTGTGTGTGTGTGTGTGTGTGTGTGTGAATGGTCCGGAAGGAGTGGCAGCATGCCCTCGCCGCTGATGCTCTGCTGAATGGACAAATCCACACAAACCCACTTGGCTTGGCAGCAGGCAGCAGCCATGGTCCCTTCTCTCCTTCTGTCTTCTCCCTTTGTCCTCTCTTCCCATCCTCTGTTTTCCATTCGAGGCACTTTTCAAGATTTTAAAGTGTGTGTGTGTGTGTGTGTTTTATTTTAGTGCCAGCCAAGCCCACAAAAGAACTGGCAATTACCAGTACCAGTGTGGTAGGAAACCTCCTGCCAGCTTTCCAGTATACACACAGACACACACACACATTTACTCAAACCCTCCCACTTCGCTATCTCCCAATGCAAACAAACCCCCCCCAAAAACACGACTCACAGGCGTTCGTACTCGCCTCCCTCCAGGCACGGAGGGCTAGGAAATGTTTCCCTCGGAGCGCCTCACCTCTCGGGGAGAAGACTCAGACGAGCCTGGAGCCGCATTTCAAAAATGTACAGGCCCTGGATTATCGCTGTACGTGTGACCTCGTCGTTTCCCCGCAGCTCATTGTGACACGCACACACACACATACAAGTCCTCCTATTTGTTCGAGTGTCCTTCAGCAGGTTTATTCTCGGATGAAATGCAGGAGCGTGGAAGCCCCCTGTGGGCCGCGGAGAGCGTTTGATCTCCGCCAATTTCGGCTGCTGCTGCTGCTGTTCTCTGGTGGTTTAATTATATAAAAAAAAATGTGCGTGGTGGGCGGGGGTTTGGGGGGGGGGGGGGGGGACCTATCAACACTCCAGATCACATACAAAAAGGAAGAGATCAGGATGGGATGAGAGAGTGGAGAGAAATTGGGGGAGGGGGGGGAGTACAGAGAGGGGCGAAGGCTTGGAAAGCAAAAAAAAAAAGTGGAACAACATCAAAAACCTGTCAGTGAAAGAGCGGATAAGGCAACATTAAAAAAAAAATCTACTTTAATAAAGCATGATGCCTCCACAGATCAACCGGTTCCTTCTTATTCTCCTCCCATCCCTTCATCCCTCTCGTTTTTCCCCCCGCATCAGCTTTACCTCCATATGTCCTCTCAGTGGTTTTGCCTAATTAGCACCCGAAGATCCAGCCCTGTCAGCCGCATCTGTGTGTTTGCATGTGTACGAGTGACAGGTTACAAACCTCAGGGGCTTCCTGGGAAAGTGGAGATAAGTTTTATTACTCACTGCATCCCCCCTATAGGGGCCTAACACACACACACACTCACACACACACTCACGGCTGCACATACATTTACACAACGAGGGTATTGATTATGTTGTCTGCTCAGCCTGCAGTGCCAAGCAGCTGGGGCTGAACCATACAGATTGTTTTATCCGCATGCAGCTGTAGTATCAGTCATGTTATGTTGTTTCCTGCCAAAGAGGAGCTGGCAGCGAGGAAGGAGCCCAGTCAAACTGCAGCTGATCACAATTAAAGTGATGTATGTGGAATTTATCAGTGTGTTATCAGTCGCTTTATCAGTGTTGCTGTTTCCCTAGGTTTCTTAAAATGTGTGTGTGTGTGTGTGTGTGTGTGTGTGTGTGTGTGTCCAGGCGGCGTGTGTCCCAGTGTTGCTGAGTAACGGGTGGGAGCTGCCCTTCTCCGATGTCATACAGTGGAACCAGGCGGTCATTGAAGGAGATGAGAGATTACTGCTACAGGTAACACACGGAGGTTTATTCACAGGTGCACACACACACACACACACACACACACACCTGAGATATCGTGATGGCTGGATTTAGGGCACGCTAACGAACCCTCACTGCACTTTCAGAAATGAACCATCTGTGTATTTCTTTTACATTAAAGTTGCGTTTCAGTCGTGTTCCAATAAAAGAGGTCATCCTGGGTAGAGCGAGCCTCGGACGACGCTTCCAGAAATTGACAGAAAATGCAAATGAGTTGCTAAATGTGCAACAGGGTCATTAAAGTAAATTCAAAGAATCGATAAACAATCATTTCTTCCGCTGTGTTTTTCACGCAGAGCAGATTCCAACCAACGCAGCACATAGTCGTCTACAGCTCTGAATCCTCCCAAAACTCGGGTGACCTACACTCGATACAGTGCCTGAACGCATCGTTTGTAGACCGAGGGCAATCGGACATACTTTCACATCCACGCTCCATTCCAGTTGGTAGCGCTAACGCACCGTAAAGCTGTTTGCCAGATGTCCGACCCCGATGTCTCATTTCTTGAAAGATGAATTATATGAATGTCCTCGCACAACCCATTTTCAAAACAAGCATCCACTTTGTTAGTTTTCTTCTTGCCGGACACATGCTGTGTGTTACAAGCCGTATCACATGTATGGTGATACTATGAAGACTTAAGTTCCAAGAGAAACTAGTCCCAAGTCCTAAACTTTCTGATTCAGGTCCTAAAACAAGTCAGGTGTCCGTCTGTCCACTGGTCTGCACTTCCAAACACATCTACCCGTCATGTTCGTGCTTCATGATTGGCTGCTGAAAAAATGGACGTTTGATTTGCTCACTTTCAAATAAAGTTTTATCAAATTATTCCAAGTCAAAAGGCCCAAATCCAAGCAAAGTAATCCATTAAAGTCAACGGCAAGTTGCAACTATTTTACATTTTAAAATCCTTCACAGACATAATTACATTTTACAAAAGTATTTCTACTCGTATTTCCTACAGAATCAATATTTGTCTTCTTAAAGATGAGCTGAAATGAAAAAATAAATCCTTTTGAACCCTTTTCGATTACAACCCGGTTATGTTGTCACCTCTTTATCTATATATGTCAGAAAAAAAATACCAAAAAAATCTATTTCTTCATACATTTATATCAAAATCCAATATCTCTGTATTCCTGGCCAAATAAAATACGATGCATGCTTACATCAGCTATTACCAAGCAGCATCCACCAATGATGTCATGACATCCAATCATCAATCAATCTGCAGCGTCGGCTCTGCAGAGACCCGGAGACGCTCCTGAGTTAATCTCTCCGACGATCACATCAATTTCCTCCCGACGTTGTTCCGTTTCATCGGAAATACGTTCCTCTGGAAATGCTGTTTCAGCTCGACTGTAAATCAGTGCTAAGCATATAAGGGCTTTGTCTTTGGGTTCAATGTACACAGACTTGGGAAAACAACATGGAAGAGGATGGTGATTTATCTTATAGAACGTGGCATCATCACTGCGGCTCTTTAATACCTGTATCAAGAGGATAGAGGTCGGCGCCCTTCGAGACCTTAATCCAGCTTCAGTTCAAAAGCACTCGCACGTCCTCCGTGTCCGTGTCTCTTCATCCACACAAATAAACACAATGAGCCAAGCAAAGCCGGCTACAACCGTTATCTCTCCCCCCCCGCACACAAAGTACATCATGTCTCCTCTGCAATTGATCTGGACCAACAGAGGACATGAATTGGCATTCGGCTAATGAGCAGGAACGAGTCCCCGAGAGCTCAAAGCATGGGCAGCGATTTCAAATGAGGGCAGAGTTTCTGCACACCTGCAAGTCTTTATAATGCGTATGCAAAATAGTCACGGCGACTATTATCTGGGGTTAAGGAGAGTGATTCTTTTTTTGCAAAGGAGGCCTTCAGAAAAGGAAGGTAGTGAAGTAGTGAAATGCGGAGGAAGGGAAGTGTGCAAAGAGGTTGAAAGAACAAGGATGAGGATTTAATGAAACAGGAGATTTAGAGGCTTCTTCTTCTTTAACCGTTCCTCGTTAGAAAATGTGTTTCGCTGGGGTTTAAAGGAAGTCAACCGCTCTCACTTTTCCTCAGTTCACCGCGGCTTCCTTCCACTTTGATTGAGCCACCGAGCTTAACTCTCTAAGTGATTAAATCAATTTTGGGGCGATTCACTTGAAACCCCAACCGAATGTGGTCCTTACTAATTGAGGCATGTCATTATCTACACAACAACTAAATCAGCTCTGTGTCCAATGTGTGTTTTTTTCTTCATTAAGCGACCACTCGATTCAGTTTACACTGTTTTGATCACTTAAATGCCGTTTCCTTATTTTCCTCTGGTTTATTTTAAGAGACACGACTCGCTTTTCAAAACAACAACCAAAGTGAAAACAACTCTCTGTAGTTATTTTTCCTCTGTTTTTTTGATAATTGCTCCTTAATTTCACTGCCTGGGTGTTGACGTCGTCTCATGTTCGGTCTTCAGGTGCCGTCCACGGTGAGAGCAGTCGGGAACGAGAGAGTCCTGGCCCTCAGACAGCGGACCCAGATGCTGTGGGAGGCCTACTTTTCCTCCGTGGACAAGATCGTCCTCACCACGCTGGAGGTGAGAATCCCACGTAGCACACTCGGCGTGAAGGCGACAGGAAGTCCGGACGTGTGGTAACACTTTCCATGTGTAGAATGCATTACCAACATACTTATAATGCAATATAATATGCTTAAAGTTATAAACAAATATTCAGAATGCTTTATAACAACAATTATAACACATTATGACACATTTTATTATGACTTATAAAGATCAAGTCTCTTAATACCTCACAACTGCTGGTCACTCACTGACAATATTTTTGCAACGATCATATATTCAAGATTTTAATCGTCAATGACATTCTTATTTTGCAGTTTCCCTTCACACAGTGACCTCAAATAGAAAACACGATAGAAAAGAATACAAATATACACTAAAAACGAAATAATTCCCATTATCATTCTTCAATAATGCATTATCACCACTGTGTTTGATGTTGAAAACCTCCCACAGCTGATCGCCTACTGATGTTTCTCCTTGAAACCTTTGCCCTCAATTCTTATTCTTTAGATACGGACATTTCCACAGTGGCTGAACGGATTTCCACCATTGAAACGCAGTCTGAATAGTAAAGACATCCTTCACCAATGTCTTACAATGTTAGTTTATATCAAGTAACCCCCCTTTGGTTACTAACAGGATGATAACTGTGCAAAGTTTATTGTAAATTGGAGATAGCATGGGTGTCTGACGGCTACGACATCTCCCATTTAGAGAATGCAACTACAGAAGAGTCAACAAACCCAACCGAGCAAAATACTGTCAAGATGGTTTGCAAATCTGTTAATATTTAATCAAATCTGAACTCGATGTGAAATTGATTTTGCTCCCCAGTCAGACGGATATAAAACTCTAAACTCCAACTAAACTCTGGTAATAAAAGTCAGTACAACTTTGACTGTATTGGACGTCTTAGCTTTGACCACCACCACGAGGTCTCCTGTCCGTCTCCCGCCTCTGCATAATGTTGCTTTTGGCTGCTGACTTTTGGAATTAAAAAGTTGTACCGCTCTGAATACTCGCTTCTCCTCGGGAATGCGAAGTGAAAACATCTCCAAAAAAGAAGCCACCGCTGTAAACGCAGGGGTTTTCTGTCGAGCAGGCAGCCACACCGTAGTCGCTGCCTCTCCGCGGTTTACCGCCTCGTGTGCTATCATCATCCGTCCTCTTTCAGAAAGGCCTTTCACATTCGGATCAAACCCTTCTATCATTATGATTACGGGGTTGGACGTTGGCCCGGTTGCTTGTTTTTTTTTTTCTTTTACTACCTCAGCTTTGTGTCGAAGCAAAGAGAACATTTTCAAAGCAGGCCACATCCGATCTGCCTGAAGTCTCGAAGAAATCCCCCTAATATATAAAAAATGACATATTATTACCTCGCAAAATATCGGTCTCAACCTGCCGGCGTCTGCCTCGCCCGTTTGCTCGTATCGCAAAGTGAGAAAAATGGTTCCTTTTCACCCGCTTACAGGTGAGGCTGAGAGAAGGTTTTCATCTTTGAACGAGTCGTTGCCATTTGGGTTATTTCCCTCCCCTTCCTCACGGCTCACGCTTCCAGTCTTGCTCATACATGTGTCTTCCTCTCTGTCTCTCTTTTGTTTTGCTCTCCTGCCTTTGAAGAAGCTGAAAAGAAATGCACTTAAAAAAAAAAAAGTAGTTCCTCCAGCTACGAGAATGTCATTTGAAGGTTAGCCCAAGGGTTAGACAATGCATGCAAAGACAACCTCCTTATATGATTGGGGTTTTTTTTGCACACACACTACCAGTAATTCTAGCACATAAAAAAAAAATGAAGATTTAACTCTTTCTGAAATCTGAAGAAATCACACAGTCAGAGGTAGGATTTGCTCTCTCATGTTTATAAAAGGCAAGACTGGCAGCCCCCTAATGTATTTGCTGCTGGGGGATTTATGCTAGAGATAATAAAGGGGGAGGCTCTGGAGGTTGGTGATAAGCTGCTTATATACATACAGCATGCAGAGGGGGAACCTCTCCCCCATGGGAGACAGCTGTGCAGTCAGCCTGAGGTCAGGGAGGCGGAGGGCTCCGGAGCGTGTGCTGTGTGGACACCTCCTGTTGGTGTGAAATGGGAAGTACACAGAGAACATCGGGGCTGTAATACGCAAATATTAAAGTGTCTCGAATTGCAGTGGAGTTTACACAAGGCTCCGAGACTCTCATCCACCGGCTTAGAGGAGGGAGGGGGGGAATAATGCGGTGCAGGCTTATACCAGATGAGCACAACAGCCACTTAACAGTTCTCTCTGCTTCTTACATTTCAACCCTCATCTCTTCTTTTTTCTTCTTCTTCTTCTTCTCCCCCCTCTGCAGATCATTAAAGACCGGGTGTTCTCTCACGTATCGAGGAACAAGTACATGTGGAACGCCCTGCCGGGGGGTCTGCTGGTGCTGCCGGAGTACTCCACCCACCTCGCACACTTCCCTTTCTACTACCTGGGATTAGGTGAACACACACCCTTCATTCAAATGAGTCGGAGCAAACCACGCAAATGTTGATCGCACAGCTCGGAGACGTCGATGAGGTCATCGTGCTAGTGCTGCCGAGGCGGAGGTGGCAAATCAGCAATCAACGTGGCAACTCATAATCAAATATTGACGGCGGTGCTCGTCTGTGTTAGTTGTCATTTTGAGATTGTGCTAAAAATAGGTTATTTCAACTTTAAAGCCACGTTTTTCAATGTGTACACAACTTACTTGCCTTCAAACTGTGACTCGAGGTCAAATTAATTTCCATATTCACAGGAAATTTTACGTTTTTGCTCCTGACATGCACACAGATACAATAAATAAAATAATAACCACGTAATTAGTCAAGTATTGAGTATTTAGATTTAAGTTAGGGAACACAACTATGGTCAAATACATTAACATATACAGTATACAAAGTGTGGATGGGTTTACATTGGAGTTAATTAAAAGATCATTCTAATGGTATCCATTTTTTATTTTCAAAAAATTTGGACAATCCTGTTCGTCTATACCACAATGTAGTTTTTGATACCACCAGTGGGGGGCGCCAGAAATATAAATTGTCAAAATCTAAACATAACAGCTTTAAATTGTTCTGTTCATCCCTGATAGTCCTTATATATATATTTTTTCTGGATCTTGTTCAGGGGTCAGTCCGGGTCAAGAGTTCACTGCTGTCATCCAGGCTGTTTCCCCATTGGTCTCCCAGTCTCAGCCAATCATGAAGCTGCTTCAAGTGGTCTCCAAGTCCAAATACTGCTCCCAGGTATGAAAAAGGAAATGAAAAGGAATCATTTGTGATCCGTCTAATGCATCTGTCTCTCTATGCGTTTTGTAAAACTCCTTCCTCCTCCTCCTCTCCAGATCATCATCCTCTGGAACAGCGAGAAGCCGCCACCCAGTCGGAGCAAATGGCCTCCCATGCCCGTCCCCCTCACCGTGACAGACGGCAGGAGGAAGGTGAGAGCCAAAGCCACTCACAACTCAACCACGACTTGAGTGACAGCACGACAAACTGTCAGCCAGTCTGTTTGTGTATCTCTTTCCTTCTGAGTCTCCGTTACTCCATTTCTCTGCTCTATTTTTTTCCATCCTTTTTTTTTCAAATCCGTGTATATCTGACATGTCCACTGATCCACGCGGCGTTTCAGTTTCATAAATGTCACTCATCCTCAACATTTCTTCTCCGTCTCCTTGTCATTTTTTTTTTTTTTTTTTTTAACTCCAAAAGCAAAATTCTACTCATTTACTATGACATGATGCTCATCTCCCACTCATTCTCAGTCGCCACATTTACTATACTTTATGTCTCCTCTCAGACCACCAGTCGGTTCCTACCTCATGTTGCCATAGAGACAGAAGCAGTGCTGAGCCTGGATGAGGACACAGTCCTGCTGACCAGTGAGGTGCGTGGACACGTCTTAGTCATAAACACACAAGCACGACTGCAAGAAAATACCAATATTCCCCGGGAAAAACAGGAGCAACATATAAAAAGTGACCCACGACTGTACTCGCAGGTGAACTTTGCCTTCTTGGTGTGGCGGAGCTTCCCTGAACGGATCGTGGGCTATCCTCCCAGGAGCCACTTCTGGGACCCCCTGAAGCGTGCCTGGGGGTACACCTCCAAATGGACCAACGACTACTCCATCGTCCTGACTGGAGCTGCCTTCTACCACAGGTACACCTTCAGACCGTAGCTAGCTACATACAACGTGCTATTTAGAGCTTGTTGTTAGTATTTTGCCTCCTCATACATTTTCGTGATCTTAAAAACAAGTAAGCTAAATGTCAAGAGTCGTGTTAGCTGCTCTAGCCACATGGCTAGGTGCTAAGGTCGCGAAAACTATGCTAACGTACCGGTGTCACCATCTTTAGCGTGTTAGCATGCTAACGTTTGGTAATTATCACTAAAGTCAAAGTACTTATTGTCGTCATTATCGGACAAAGTGAAGGGTTGATCCGATGGTGGCATTAAAGGAAGTCAAGGGATCACCAAAATCATTAGGGTTCATCCTCTGGGCACCAAGAATTTCTGGACAACATTTCATAACAATGCATCCAAAAGTCGATTTTTCAGTCTGGAGTCTGATTAATGCTGCCTTCTTATGTCACATCGCTAGAAACACAAAATTCCATCTCGAGCTATGTGTGCTTTTCATTTGAATATTTTACCTTGCATACATTTGCATGATTTACTGTAACATGTGTGCATGCCTAATTTTAGCAAATTACATGAATCTCAGGTAAAGCAAAAACCGACAAACGGTGAGAAACAGTGTGAGGGAGGATAATGATGTGTGTGGTCCGAAGGAGAGGGAAAAGAAAAGGGGAGGTTGAATTCCCCAGAGGTTACTCCAAGCAGCTCGATCAATTCGGGAAAAGAAAGCCTGAAGTCGATATGTGCGACGGCAGAGAGATGTGAGCTCCTATACAATATGAATGTAATTACTCCACAGGCAGGGCACTTTGACAGCTGTTGAAATCTCACCACACTTTTGAGACACAATGGTCATTTTTGTCAACACTGTCTGTGAAAACACTTTTTTTTTAAAGTAATTCTTTAAATCCTTACGGCCCAAAGTTAAGGCCCATGACCCTCAAGCTATAGTCCTACACTCAAATAAGCTAATTACATACTGTGTGTTGGATTGGTTTACAAAAAAAGTAGGAAAAGGCAACTTACATAATGTTATGTTGTTCATTTTAGTCCCTTCACCCAATTAAACCATGTTTAGAAGCAGACAGTGACAGATGTTAAGGCTGACAATAGTAATGCGGCTGAATTGCACATCATTACAAAACTCTTGAGGGAACGGAGAACGTACTCATAATACCACAGGGTTTGTTTTGCTCTATAAATATCAAATCCCACTGGAGGTGAAATGGTTAACTTGTCCCAGATCCATATCATTAACATGCATCCCACCATCCACGCTTTTCTCTGGATGCCTGTTAACCTACAGGTGCTCGCCGCCTGGCCTCCACCTGAGATAATTAGATTCTCTTTATTCACTGGGAGACGGTTTTTTTTTTTTTTTAGGTGTTTAGCTGATGTGCTTGTCTGAAGGGATTTACTGTACTGTGGGTGCGAGTACACATTGAGATTAGACACTAATAATAGGGAGACGGATGTGACAAAGTATTCCTGCGAGATGAATAATAAAACAATGTGTAATGGAGGTCCTAGCTGACAGAATTACATCTACTTTTCACATCATGTTCCGTGCTCCTGTAGTTAATTGTTGTAAGTGCAAAAAAGCCTGTTTAAAACCAAATGTGACAAAAAAAATGGATTTATAATAACAATAATATCAACTAACTGTTGTTAAAGCCTCTGTAGACCCACACAGGTGTTTTGAGTTGGCTGATTAGACCTCTGCTCAGGACACTAATTGAGTTACATCTTCCCGAGCCTCCTGTTGGGGGTGGGACAGATGACACCGCTATCATTCTTATTGGTTGATGAAGATCCGTGACCTCATGAATCCTCATTAAAGCCCCGGGGTAACTGAAAACACCTGTGTGGGTGTTGAGAGACTGCAGGGAACAGTGTCCGAAATCACTCACCCCTTCACTCCTCCCTCATCACTATCCAGGGGAAATGGAAAATGAAAAAAAAAAAAAAACCACTTTCTCTGCCCCGTTAATTACATCACAGCTGTCGTCCAATTAAAACGAGCCAGATCAACGGTGCGTGGTGGACCATCCGTAACAAATACCGACATGTTTTTTTTTTGTAATAAATTGATGTTGCAAGCTAATTTGTTGTCATTTAATTTCCCATGGTAAGCAGTGACGTCAGGTATATATTTCATGGGCTTTTATTGTGAAAGGTTGGAACAAAGGAGCGGTATATGCTGCCGATGTGGAGGAAATTAGTGTATTTTAATTAAGAAATTGATTCAAAGCACTTTTTGACCATCTGTGTTGTGACACAGTTCTCTACTCACATTAAATGTTTTTTTTTATATAATGCTCGTCTACTATTCAGGATGAATTGTGAGACGCTTTGAGTCCACTAAGTGTATAATAATTCTCACTAAACATAGTGAAATATAGTCCACTATACAGGGAGAAGTACGTCATTTTGGACACAAGCCGAATTTACTGAGAACTTGAGCTTGTGTATCCTTTTTCCTTTTCTATATGACGAGTTAATGTGGTTTGATGCGACCTGTGGCTGTGATCCAAACTACTGTAACCATAATACATGCCTGTAACACACGTCTCCTCTACCCCACAGGTACTACCACTACCTGTTCTCCCACTACCTTCCCCAGTCTCTGCGGACGCTCGTGGATCGCACCTCCAACTGCGAGGACATCCTGATGAACTTCCTGGTCTCTGCCGTGACCCACCTGCCACCAATCAAAGTGGCTCAAAGGAAGCAGTACAAAGAGTTGCCCAGTCCACAGGTAGGTTCCCACTCTGTGTTTACTAGTCCGGTGATGCTGTCGACTGTCAGGTCGGTACTGGATGATATATAACGGCGTCTCGTTCTGCCTCTCAGGGTACAAAGACCGTCCCCTGGGCCAACCCGGAGCACTTCAACCAGCGGCAGGAGTGTGTCAACGCCTTCGCCAACTGGTTTGGCTACATGCCTCTGGTCCACTCTCAGTTCCGCCTGGACCCCGTGCTCTTCAAAGATCAAGTGTCCGTCCTCCGTAAGAAGTACAAAGACCTGGAGAGGGCGTGAAAACGATGGACAAAGGCCCTGGGACGGTCCCGTTTAGTGGCCTTTTGGACGGACAAACTGACCAATCACTGGTGGACAGTCGAAATGGGATTCTTCTTCACTGGGATGTGGACAAAGATCATGATCGTATCATCAGACAGACCCTGGTGGACTGTTCTGGACTTTATACATATAAATATGAAGAAAAAAGGGGCTTGCAAAAGTTTGAAAGGAGCATCAAATGATTTCCCCACTTCTGAGTCTGGTGAGACAACAAAGGGGGAGATTTTGGGGGAAGAGTCCCTGTGATTGGCCCCCTCACTGAGAAAGGACAATCTCTAATGGGCAACGGAAAACAAGGAACGCCTGTGAACACTTCAGATGTCAGCGCTGTCGCTGTGACAATGAGAAATGGAATGGAAATGGCCATTTTCATGCCAGAAGGGACTGGTACTGGTGCCACGCTCTCCCCTCAGCGTTTCCGTGCAGGGACTGTTGCCATGGAAACAGATCATTTCACATCAAAAATGCTAACTGTAAAACCAATAAAAAGATTTATAAATGCAAACGATGGCATGATGCTGCATTAACTTGAAGGTTACCCCCCCCCCCTTTAACTTGGCGCACACACACGACTCAAACAAATATTTTCAGCAGAGATGAAGGAACCAGATTGCCTCATGATACATTTTAAGATACTCATTAAGTAAAAAACACCAGTGCAACAGATGTATGATGAGACTATAAAGCAGAAAGCGTATGTTGATTAGGCAAGAAGAGACCCGACTTCATACTGGTCCCGGTTGAAATCCTGATTTTATTTTCCCATCAATCAACTTGATGGAGACGGCCTTTGGGCTGATTGTATTGGCTGTAAAAATGATTGTAAATACAATAACGGCAATCAAAAGGCCTTTGTGTGGAGGAGTGCTGCACTGATCAGCTGTTGGGTGGGTAAAGACGGATGAATACAAAAGAACAGGGTGAGAATCTGCATCATTGTGTGTCGGCGGACACGCCTTGACGTTCTTAAACGCAATCTTAACGACGCATTCCCACATCGACCCTCGGGGCAGAAACAATGACTGCAAAGTCTGAGCTTCTAGAAGCAGTATTTAAAAGAATAAACTCAAAGCACTTTTGCTTAAAAAAAAGTTTATTTTATAAAAAAAACAGTAAATGACCCGGCAGGCCTACATTTTGTCCCTCGGTTTAGAAAAATAAATTCACAGGCAAGCAAGTCTCAACACCCTCAGGGCAAACAGGTGTGCTGTCTAGCACTCAGGAAACTAATCTCATTAAGCACACACACACTTATTTACAAAGCACCTGAGATACATAGCTGCCAATGGGCTCATTTGAATTCCAAACTCGTAGTGTTTTTACAACTGACGGAACAGAACACGGCCAGTTGTTCATATAGCGAAACACAGTCGTCGTCAGATCGGCTTCTGTGCTTTTTCCGGAAGAATTACCTGCAATGAATTCAAGTCCGCCTGGTTGTCGACTCAGCACCCGGGGGGGGATAGACACCGTGAATACAACATTTTAAAGAAAACTTTCTTTTTTTCTTTGTTCTTACCTGAGGCAACACAGGTTTCAACTCATTATTTAAACACTAAAACAGGAGCCCATAACTTATTTGAATAAACATAGTGACACATTGTCACGCACTTGGCAAACAAACCCCAGTTGTCAGCTGCCTTCTACATAAAGAGAATTATTCATGGAGTAGAGAGTGTATCAGGTTTTTTTTAGCTTTCATTAACTATCAAAATGAATAGTTCCCCCCCTAAACAACGTCAGTATAATACATCATAAACACAGGAGCTTGTGGGTGAACGGTAAGTGACTCGTGAGTTTCAGTGATGGAGTGCCAAAAGGAGGTGCACTTAAATGAAAGCTCCCACGTTCCAGATCAAAGAGAAATTCCCTCATTTCACCTTTTCATTTCTTCTTCAAAGGGAGTGGATCTAGTGGATCCATCACTTCCTGAGCGTCAGCATGGCGTTGACGTCCCACAGCAGGTTCCTCATCTGATCCATCAGAACCTTCATCTCGTGGTTCTTCTGACGTACCTTCTGCAGGCGGACCAGAAAGACAGATCTAAGCTTTCACGTTGGCCAACATCGATTAAAGAAATGGCAGAACCTAGTTCACTCACATAATTATTCATTATTGTAATTTATGGTCATACCTGCTAGATTTGCTACTAACTATGTTGTTAATTAAACAAACAACTTGTCAGCCTCGGGCAAACTTTTCCACTCAAATCTTCATCTCGCTGGAGTATTGGCTCTAACAAAACCAACACCCTGATTTTAAATTTAATTACTGCATGTGATGCATAGATTCTGCAATTCACCCACGCCTGTGTAAACACTGCCATCTAGAGGGGATTGTGGGGGACATTATGCCTTGCTCAGTGTTCTTTGAAGGCCGAATGAGAAGCCCACGCTGTTTAAATAGCACATTTAATAAACAGTATGTTCATGTTATTCAAGGAGTTGCAGCAGCGTTGGACTTAAATACTCTTTATATTTCGCTAGACCAAGTGTCACTTCAATATCCTGCAATACGAGGCACATTCCACCAATCTGTAATTACTTTAGAGTCTTTTATGTATTAGTGCATTCGTTACCTGCAGGATAACTACTGATTATATTACAACAGCACCTCGGTCCAATGCAGAAAATGTGTGTGAAGTCATTATTATGGAAACAGGAACACACCTCGAGAACTTCTTTCCTCTCCTGGTTGACAGCAGAACTGCAGGGCTCCACTTTGACAGAAACTAGCTCCTCTCCAACATACGGGAGAAGCTGAGGACACAGAATCCACACACACAAACAATTACTCATTGGTTTTCTCCCTCCGGTCTATGAACGCATTGGACTTTCATACTCAAGACAAATACAAAAAAACAAACGTTTATCAAAGTAGAAATCCAGGGCACCTTACTGACCTCTGATGGCTCCTCCTGCAGGTCAGAGGTCATCTCCACACAGCGTTCGTACAGGAGCCGGAGCTTTCTGAAGAGCAGGGCGAGCTGCCGTAGGTGTTCCTGGAGCTTCCCAAAGCGGTCCTGGTACATCGCCTGGCTCTGGGTCACGCCATTGGGAAGCTGCATCAAAGACACACGGCACAGTTTAACCGTTACATTTTGAGTTCAGCGTCAAAGTCTAGGCGTTTTCATTTTTACTCTCAATTTCCTGTTCAAAGCTGATACTGGAAGACACTGTCAAAAATCCCCCTCCTTGGTTTAATAGTGTGGGTGGTGATGTGTCGAGCCTGTGCGAAACGCATGACAACTCAAGTCAATGAGTCGATGGTCCTAATGCAGCTCCTTTTCTCTGAGAATATTCAGTGTGGGAAAAATACATTTGCTCAATTTAATGGACGAGGACAAGCTGGTGAGTCCAGTGAGAGACAATTAGACACACAGATCAAGTGAATGGAAGGGTGAGTGAGACACATGCTGACGAGCACGCCAAGCAGATACGCCAGAGAGGAGGACGGGACGAATGCAGACCGACAGACAATAGAGGAACCCTGTAAACTAGAAATACAGCAGCCGTTCACTTAACATCCGCACACACCTGACAAGAGCAGGTCACGACCAGATGGCAGTACTTACTGGCTGCACTTTTAACATATAGTGGAGTTTTCTCACAGTAGCTAATGCAATGAAAACTAAACTTATGAAGTTAAAATGGAATTGTGAATCCAGGATTTGCATTATTTTCCAAAAACAATTGATGAAAAACTTAACATAATAAATAATTATTAAAATTACTTTTATAAAATTTACGTATTATTTTTACCTGCTAAAAAAATCTAGTTTTCGTCAAAACTGTGCAAATTTAATCTACTGATGAGGGCCATATAATATGACCAAAAGCTCCAGAACAAACAAGGAAGAGGACCTTGAGTTGAGATTATTTTGTCAACAACAGCAAAATCAATAATTAAATAATTAGTCCATCAGCACTACAATATATTATACATATTACAAAACCTTTAGGTCCAATGCAACAGTAATACCACCTAAGAAGTTATCATACCGACCCTTCTCTCTTGACTTAATAAAAACAGAACAGGCTTCCCACTAAAATAAATCTATTATTTTTCAAATGTTAGCCACGTGCTCCATCACTATAACAGTGTAACCCTTCATTCAAAATGTGCCATTCATTTATCTGAGGTTACCTGCGTAGCTCTTGTGATCTGGAAGATCTCCATGGTTCGAGTGACGATATCCTGGACAGTCTCCTGTCCGATCCGACAGAGGAACACCGGGGAGATCTCTCTCAGGGCTCCCTGGGGCGGCATGGGTTGCTGACCCGCGGCCGAGGCAGCGCTGGGGGGCAGGTGGGGCTGCTGCTGAGGGGGCATCCCTGCCATCCCTGGCTTCTGAGGTAACGAGGCTGCCATCACAAATCTACAGTAAAAGGCATGAGAAGAGACGCATCACGTCCATGCAGCATTCAGAACTTGACAAGTGCTGATGTCACAAATAAATGTCAACAAAAGCTAGTTCGTTAGAATAACTGAGTTTCAAAAATGAGAATTTTACATAAAGCCCCGACGACGTAACACTCCTTTACATATATAGTGTTATTGATACGCCACAGAGTAAAAACGTCTATTATCGGACGCATTACTGACAGACAAAAGCTAATATTGGTGGCTAAACAGACTAGCCTAAAAAGCTAACATTAATGTAAAAACACACAGAGGCTAGCTAGTTAGCCGCTAGCCAGCTAACTAGCCGTTAGCTAACTAGCTGGCGAAGAGTGCTGAAAACCGCTTACTTAAATCAACTTCTTTACGTGTTAGCGCCGTTCAAATATCCCCGGGTTGTTCTAGTAATGGCACCAAAAAAAACGCTGGCTTGTTTATTATTTTAAATAAAACATAATGAGACCTTTCCCACGGATTTCTTTCAGAAAGCGCCGCACGTTATTGTTTTCATTGCGTCACTTCCGGTGACAGACACATTTCCCACCGCTAGATGGAGACAGATTGAGTAAATGTACTACAACACAGTGATATTGAAAGTATTCAGATCCTTTCAGCAAAAGTAAAATACTCAAGTAAAAGTCCTGTATTCAGAGTACGAAATTATAATTTATCAGCAAATGTACTTTAGTACTGAAAATAATGCCCCATGATAGTGTTTCTGTATTTCATATTGTATTATTGGATTAATATTAATGGTACATTAATGTGTACAGAGCGTTTTAGAGTTACCTACTTCATTTACAATACTGCTTATTCTGTTTCACAGAATAATTGAAGATATACATTTATTTGTTTTCTTGGACACATAGAAATGATATATTTCTAATCTACAGTTTTTATTAATAATAATAATAATAATAATAATAATAATAATAATAATAATAATAATAATAATAATAATAATAGACTTTCGGGGCCATAATGAAGGTCATATGAGAGAGACTTTGCCTTGAAGCCCAGCCAGCCCAATGAGATTTGCTAGTGGCAAGTCATTTATCATTCATGTGTTGACTTGCTTTCTTTATTTGTTAAAACAGTGTGGTTGATTTTATCTGTGGTTTACATAAGATCAAAAGGTTGCACCCACTGTGACGGGCCAAAATGTTAAAGGAAGTACATTTTGCGGTGTGGATTATAGTTTAAAATGTCCTTTGTTAACCTTTACAAACACAAATCAGTTTTCGACCTAATAAAGTTTAGTTTAGAATATATTTCCAAGCGTCAAAGAAGAAAGAATCTGTCTGTATTTTCATATATTTTAAATACCCTCCAAGGTCAGAATGTATCGACTCAAGCGTAGTGCAAAGAAAACTGGCAAGAAGCAGAAATAAAAACCCTGCAAAATTGATTGTGAAGCTGAAAGCCAAGCTATTTTTACTTTCCCCGCTCTGCTCTGTCACTGCAGTCAGTCCTCTGTACTGTGAACTGTTGGGAGGTTTTATTAGGCCTTCCCCCTTTTTGTTTCTGTAGACTACTTCACTATTTTCATAATGGTCACGTGTGTTCACTGCAGAAGGTCAGCTTGAACCTTTAAAGTATCCTGAGGGAGATTAAGTTGGCAAGCATGAAAAAGAACACACACGCTGATGACAAGGAGCAGAAGGGGATAGTCATCCCAGCAGCACATTGGCTTCTTCCTCAGTTTGTGTTTTTTTTTCTTAACATTTTTATGCTTTTGTTTGACTCATTGGCAGCCGGGAGATTTACAGAACACAACTACAAATACTTTACCTCCAGAGAAATACAAATAAATAAAACAATAACAATGGATGTAAGAACAACTATATATATAGGAATGGTATTATTCAACGTATCTTTGGGGTCTAATAAAAATCATAATTTGACTCTTTTTTTATATATATAGATTTTTTTGTTGGCAGTCAGGGGATATACAGACAAATACTTTACCTCAAACGAAAATAATAAAAAAAACATATGAATACGACTACTACTTTCTTCCCTATATGCTATATTTTGCATGCGTCACTTGCTGGTAAAAAATACTATGTACATCCCATGAAAACTGTGAGGAATCTTCTCTTCAGGGTGTGATAAGATCATCATTGCCCTCTTCCATACGTCATTGTTCATTCTTGCAGTGTGTCCTCTAGAGTTTTGCAATTTAACTGTATGTGAACATGTCTGATGTAATATAAATGTTTACAACAAGACCCCTCCTCCCTTTGAGTGCATTATCTCACCTTTATGGCCAAATTCCTGTCAACCCACAAGACAATAAAATATTTTTACGATGTGATATGGAAGGGGCCAGTAACATATTCAATATCAGAGCAAGGCCTTGAGGAATGAGCTCATCCTACTAACAGTTACATAGTCGTGTGGTGAATTGAAGGCAGTAGCACTGATGACGAGGGGCACTGGGTTATCTGTAATACCGGATAGCAGGAAATATGCAGAGTGGCGATAACACGGCTGATAAAGCGCCACAAAGGCTCGGCTGTGCCCTCGCAGCCGACAGAACAACCTGCTACACGCACAGGTGTAGTTTTCCTCTCCGTCCTTGAGGTCGATGATGATCGGAGGAAAGCGTGATTTAAGTAGCGACTTGGGAATCTGTATGGTCCTAATCTAGATGTAATGTGTGCCACACAGAGTCCCAGCTCTCTGTCACACCCTCTGTCGTCTTCAACCCTATAAAGTGTAAACGGGAGGGCCCGTCTGTTTGCTTTGCCTTAAAGTAGATAAGTTGAAGTTTCACTGGAAGATAAGTTGTATCTTTAAAAAGTCAAAACATCGGTAAACTCAAACCACAGCCAGTGTTCTGCCAAACATGTAATATTGATATTTATTTGAAAGTGCCTAAATGTTGTTATTTCATGCACATGTGCAAAGAGCATCGTTGCTTTGTTTGCATGATAAAGCGCCTAAAGTATTCTCCGTACAAATTCAATTATGTTTTTTGGGGTTGAAAAAGGAGTAGAATTCCTGTGTTATCAGAGAAACCCTGCAAGCCTTTAACGACAGGTTTCTGTGGTTACATTCCATCTGCTTTTTAGCAGAATTACATTTACTTTTCTCCCCACAAGTTTATCTGAGCTTGCTTGAACAGTTAAATATGAAGAGTTAACAGTTTCGGTTTCCATCAAAATGCACTGTCAACGCCAGCTTACACTCCTTGGCAAAAATAAGGATTAACAACAAATAATGAATAAATCAAGTTTTTCTTTTGAACATAAGTAATTAAGTCCTAATGATTTATTTAAATGTTTGGTTAAACTTTTGTTCTCTGATTGTGGAATGGAGGGAAATTAATTCTGTGTTTATTCTCTACACTATTAAATCTCATAAGCAATCAAAAATCATATTAAATTGTTGTTTTTTTTCATTATCTCAGTGTAATTGAATCATCTGTTTCAAGTCAATGTAATAGATCTAGCTCCCACATTCACAACCTGTAATTATGAGTTCACAATGATGGTTTGAATAAAAATCCAAAACACACAACTCCCAAAGTAGTGCTGGAACAACGTTATGTAACTTCTTGTTAACTCATTAACTTCTCAAAAGTTAGTCAGAGCAAGAAAAGTTACCTCACAAAATGCAGTGAGAGGGAAAACCAAACAAAATAGAATATAAAATACTCATTATAGACACTTTATTTTAATGTAAATTTTTAATGTTTTATGTAAAAGGTGCGAAATTTGAGTTTTATTTTCTAACACATAATAACTAATGAAAGATAAAAGGCATACACAATCGCCTTCTTAGAATAACTTTCAACATCTTTCAACAATCAAGTTAAGCCGGGGTAAATATGGTGATATAATATATCCTGTAAGAGTCTACTGTATGTTATTGGACAGTCCACGGTTTCCAAAACCCTGGCATTGTTTCATCAGTGTGATTTAATCTCCAGGGCTGAAGTGGGAAGTAATTAGGGGAGATAAAACCAAAATACAGCCCCAGTTTTATAGAAAAGACATTGTATATAATAAACACAATGTAGGACTTGCACAGATATACATCACATTGAATCTGTCTGCCGTCTTTTTGAGTGCAGGTGAAGTTGAAATGCTTCAGGGTGGAGTGCATGTTGTTTTTTCTCTCCCTCCCCCTAACAGTTATCAGCACCATTGTTATGGAGGCAGGTGGGTATAAAAGCAGGGACAGGAAGGTGGGGACGGCTGTGAAGTCCACGCTGAGGCCCACGATGGAGAAAACAAGGATGCTGGTCCTGTCTGTCTGCTTGTACTTCATGTTACTCGGCTGCTCTGAGGTAAGGCTCACTTTGGACAGCAGGTTTAAAAATCAGGGTGATCAGCGTTTGGAGCACAGGCGACTCTTGTTTTCTGGCTTAATTGTGATCCCAGTCAAATGAGTCCGGGCTGAATGAAACATTTAAATATCAAATCTCAAAGTCTAGGCAAATGGAGGTAAATTAGGATGAAATGGATTTTCCTGTTTTGATTTATTTCAAGCTCATTCTCCGTCTTGGAAGCGGTGGTTGATTTTGTGTGATCGTCTAATTCGTAACCATCTGTAAAGAAAAAAAACTGCAATCACTGCGAGGGATAATCAATGGGTTACATTAACCTTTTGTACAATTCCCTCTGAAGACGGATGAAAGTCATCATGTTGAATTTGACACCGTTCATCTGCGTAATAATGACCAGGAGAATGTATTTATAGCTCCTCTCCGCTGCTACGATTCTGTGAAACAGAATAAATTACAGCAACTTCAATCACTAATCTTTTTCATTTGCTGGAGGGAGCCATTCAGTGCCAGGCACGGGAGCGCTCCTGTTCCCAGATAAACTAGATATGACCCAGCGGGGGAAAATAAAGTGAAGGTTTGGACTGAATACAACGAGGAGACGGATGCAGATAAACCGTGGGACAATACGTTGTACCGCAGGCCTCTATGTCCACCACGGCAATATGCAAAAGGTTAATGTGTCCATGCCTCGTGTACTCACCCGGAGCAGCAGGTGCTTGAACTTTGCATGGAGCGGCTACCAATGATTTGGTGCAGAGACACGCCGTGCTGCAGCTTCATCTATGGCTGACTATATAGAATACATGCAGGAAATAATAAGCAGGGTGGGAAGAGAATTTATCTAACTAGAATATCATTTTATTTGTTGTTCCTTTCTGTTTTGTTTTTTTTCTTAAAGAGTTGATTCACCAAAGTTACATCTTCTTTCTTCTCGGCTTCGTGGTGTCGATCCATGCAGATGGTTCTGATTTTATTTGCCCAAGTCTAAATAGTTCTGTTTCTGACATGACTCCTATACAGTGGAGGCATTTCATTGGTGGGCTCATGACACAAAAATAAAACCTAAAAAAAAATTAAAGAAATCAACCGCAGCATGAAATCTACTGGAATAGTTTTACTTTTTTTGGGTGGAGTGAACTCGGGTCATCTGTTTGTCTGTGGTTAGCATATTAGCAATACCCAAGTTACGCACTAGAACTATTTCTTTTTTTCAATATGCAAAGGCATGACCCGCCCTACTCTGCCTCTGACTGGCTCTCCCTGATATTCACAAAAGTGCCAGGCAGATATGGAACTCCCAACAGATATAATATGTAAATAAGACAGCTTTACAGGTGTTGACGAGGCTACTTTTTCACTTTCTCGGTGGGACCGAGCCTCCAGTATTTATGCTAAGCTAGGCTAACTACTTCCTGATTTGACACACAGACTGAAATTGCTATAGTTATACTATCTGAATGGCTAAAAATACTCTACTCCAACTCCAAAAAACGTCTCTTGTGCGATGTTTTCTCTTGCCAGGAGACAGTGACACCTTGTCCATCCTGCACGAATACAACCTTGACCGGCATCACCAACGCAACGGCTGTTAGCAACACAACAGCAACGGAAATGGCAACGGCAACGGCAACCACACCAACGACCGGGCACAACACCACTGACCGGACCACCACAAACCACCCAGCACAGACCAGCTCCACCAGCCCGACCGCCTCCACACACACGATGACCACCACGTCCACGTCTCAGCAGCCCACCAAGTCCGTCGGAGCCACGTCGCCGGCCAGGACCACTGGGACCCCCGGCCCCACATCGTCAGCTGGGACGTTGGCCTCTTTGTTCCGGCCCTGCAGTCAGCTCCTGGTGACCGCCATGTTTCTTCTGATGGGCTGACGGCTCTCACCGTGTCTGTCATACCATATTTAATGCAATTTTGCTTTATTTTTTTTAATTATTTTCTAGTTTTGATCACGACTGTTCCACACAATCTCATATATAAGACGTTTAACGCCATGCTGAAGATGTAAGCAAACATAGACACAGGATATGACATTTCTCTGGAAGTTTTGGCAAATAAAATGCTAATTAAAGAACCGTTGGACTGTATTTCTTTCAAAGTGGAAAAACATATAGTTGTAGTGAAGTGTTGTGGATGCTGGCTCACTGGAATCGTTAATGTTATCAGCTTCGCTTGTGCTTTTCCTACTAAGACAAATTAAAATGTCGGCCACTGCCGACCCCATTTGCATTTTGGTTTCGATGTGAAAAAAAGATACCCCCATTGTATTTAGACATTCAAATTCAGGCTGAACCACCACTCTGCTTACACCATAAGAACAGTGTTTCAGGTGAGTTTTTTTCCCCCCAAAAAAGGAAAGGTTGTCTGTTACAGCTTGCTCAATGTGTGGTTTTGCATGTGTGGTCAATTGCTTGGGTGGAGACAGAGGCAAGACGGGTATCAGGTGAAAAATCTGAATACCTTTATAAAAAGGCCAGCCTCGGGGCAAAAAACACATTTTTACAAAACTCTCGGCAAACACACAAGTGTAACGACCACATCAGGAAGTTAAAAAAAAGAAGGAAAAAAGCTTTACAAGAAATCTCCAGCTGTCTGTCCTCAACAGGAAATCATCTCTCATCTGATCCAACATGAGGTATCTTGTCCTGGGGCTGTTTTCTCTGGCTCTGCTGGGATTCATCCGTGCAAAGGTAGAGATCCTCTTCAGTGAACAGTAGATAGAGGGAACCATGTACGCAAAGCGTGGGGGAAAAACCTATTAAATAAACTAAACTTTTATTAAGTCCTTCAAATAACTCTGAGATTTAAACAAAAATCTCCCTTTGTTTGTTTTTTATTATCAATCAATGCAAAATTAGAACATGCATTCATTTTCACGATATAATTGACATTATTTTGCAGGTGTAAGAGGGTTTTCGCCTGTCAGAAGGGTTTATTTGGGACTCCTTATTTCTCCTGTTTCTGTATAGAAAGCCCACCACTCCTGGTGCTGGAGGCGAGGCAGTCAATATGGATCTTGAATGAGAGCTTCTCATCAAGCCACGGCTAGATATTTATATTCAGTGTCTCTCTCTAGAGGAGAGCCATCAACAGTAAAAAATCGGAAGTTTTGTAAAAATCAACATATTTAGCTCTTGTGTTTTTTTGCGAGTTGAGGACTAATTGAAGGTCAGAGAGAGATAGAGTCCTGTAACAAATTAAACTTATTGACTGCTCCATAGCATGAAATACCATGTTCTGTCATAAATATGTATTTGTCTCATCCTCTGTCCTTCACTCATCACACAGACAGAAGAGGGGACAGCAAGGACATCCAATAAACCCCCTACTTCATCCGGGCCGTTGAAATACAGAACCACTGTCAACGACAACAACAAGGAGGAGGAAAACAAAGAACCTGGGAGACCCAACCCCGCCGACTCCACATCAGACAAACCCACCCGCACCACGTCATCCAAACCCACCCGCACCACGGCGATCAAACCCGGCTCTGCCACCACGGCAATGGCGAACGGACCCGCGTCGATGAAGCCAACGGGTGGCTCGCCCTCAAAGAGCGGACAGAGGCACATCTCTGCGTCTGTAGGTCTGCTCTTTGTGTCGCTCGCTCTTCAAGCACTTGTGATTGAGCGCCCTCTTCAGGCTCAGAGCTGGAAGGGGTTTTAAACCGCAGTAGCCTCCTGTTGAACACGCTGCAAACCTGAGCTTTTTTCTTTCTTTACTGCTGCCTGACACGGAAGGTGACATATCCTCAATCTTATTTACACTTTCTACGTACTGTAGGCATATTTGTTGGTCCGTGAAAATACTTTATTTAATATTTATTAAAGGTGCTATTGACAACATTGATAACATCTGGCCACTAGATGTCTCACTCGCACTCCCCCCTTCCATTGCATTTCTTTTTCCTTCCATTGCATTCAGTCACAACACAGCTGTTGCTCGATGCTCTTGACCCCTGACATCAGAGTTACCACGTGATACCAACGTCGTTATTCTATTGGCTCACAAGCCTTGAAGCCCTAGCCACACTCACACATCTACACAGAGGTAAACAAAACAGTAATTTTGGACCCGTCAAATTTTTTTTAAATGATTAATTCACAATTAAACTTTGATTCTGCATCTTTTTAAAAGTTCTTTCGATTTATTAGTTTTTTTTAAATAATTTGTTTAAATAAAACTGTTATCAATATGACCTTTAAATATGACACTGTGGTAGGCGTGTTGAAAGCAACCCTTTCCCATGTGTGTGTGTATAAGTGTAGTTATTTGTACATTTTTCTTGGTATAAACATTGAATAAACAGAGTGAAAACAAATTAAAATGACGGATTGTCTTTGTGGTCTTCTCTGTTCCACGCGTCGTGTGTTCAGAGAGGCTCAAGTGCTTATTTACTGAGTACTCTCTGCCATCAACGAGCCTTTTACAGTCAGAGAACTGCTGCTTACTGGATCTTCCTCTGTAAACCTCAGAGATGGTAAGAAGATCAGGAGTTTCTGAAATCAAACCAGCCCAACTGGCTCCAACAACCATGTCACGTTCAAAGTCACTTAAACCACCTTTCTTCTCCATTCTGATGCTCGCTTTGAAGGTCAGCAAATAGTCTTGACCACATCTGTGCCTGAATGCATGAATTTGATATCAATATTCAATCCTTAACATCACAACTCTTCTCATATTTGCCTTAAAACGGCAGATTTAAATACCACACTGGTGATATAGCCCAATAAATCATGACAGAAGAACAGATTAAATATGCATGAGTGAGTAGTGAGTCAGCAGGTGAAGTGGGAAAAAAGGGTTTCAATAATCAAAAGTGTAATTTATGCTTTGGGATGCTCCCGCTAAAAAAATGTAATAAAATATAAATAAAACAACCCCCGAAAAAAGCCATAAAATGCGGATTCAAGTCTCTCGGTAGCAGAGTGTGGAGACTGGCTCAGCGCGTCAAGGATTTTTCTGGAACAAAAATCTTAACAATGATTTATCCTGCAATTTAAACTATCACACACACACACACACACACACACACGGAAATTATATTGTAATGTGTAATGTTGACTTCAACGTCAATTATTGACCAGAACAAAGGAGGAAATGTTCAAAATTTTATATTTCATGATAACTACCTGCTTCAAATGGCTGGTCAGAACTGACGGATGTCTATAATAGATTAACATGAAGCTGTATCACTACAGGGAAACTAGTGCGGTGTATAGAAGTTCAGGACACATTTGTTTATGGTTAAAAATTAAACCACTTGTCAACGTCACATGAGAAGTGAGAATAATATTTTCTATCACTGTGAAATATTTTCTATCACTATATATATATATATATATATATATATATATATATATAATGTTTACTAAAGTTGCAAGGTGCTCTAACATGCAAAGTGTAGTACATGTGAATGTTAGTTTGGGGTCGATGAAAGTGAGCAGTGACCGAAGGATTATCTGGAGGGGATTTCCTTTTAACATAAAAGAAATGTCAAACCGCTTTAATGTTTTATTGCTTTAAATTAATACGTTTTAACTTAGAAATTTAGAGTTCCATGACAATGGTGAGCACTTATTATTAGTGCGAAGTACATAGACCATAAAAGCATGAACTTCACACACACACACACACACACACACACACACACACACACACACACACACACACACACACACACACACACACGCACGCACACACACACACACACACACACAATCATCCCAAACAACTTCCTGGATCCAGGTCCAACTGGACGTCATAAATTCACACCTTCCCCTCGTGGAACGTGATATTTTGGTATAAAAGCAAGAACAAAAAAAAGTTTCATCTCAGTTTCCCAGAAGAAGGTCGCAGGAGACCAGGTTACAGCGGGAGAGCTACACCTCACTACAGAACGCACCCGCCTGCCTTGTGTTTTCAACGGGACTTTTTCAGAAACCTTTCTGCCTCCTCTCCACCATGAAGATACTGGCTCTGGGATTCTGCACACTGGCTCTGCTGGTATCAGGAAAGGTAATGACTTTAACACTTTAAAAAAAAAATTGTTCTCTTAGAAAGAATGCCTGAATACAAATGTAGAATTGACTTTTTGCACTTTGATTTAATAATCCATAATAAACCAATAAGTAAAATCTTGGCAGAGTGGGTGTGGTTGAGTCAGCCTGCTGACTTGTCCCCAAGGTTATACGCTTTCCAAGTGTTGTGGCAATTATTTGATCATTACAGTTTTCTGAAATAATACAGTCACGAAGCATCAGTGTTTAAAACCTATTTGTGGAACAAATGTGATTTGCGTGCTGGTGAAATACATTTCAGGTTGGCAAAAGAGCAGAGATGACTAATATGAAGGTGATTCACAATGCCCTTGCAAAAGCATTCCTTCCCCCGGCTGCAATGACTCAAGAAGAGGGTTAGGGAATCTGCGGCAGTACTTAAGACGGAGTGGCTAATGAGGGTAATGAGGACCAGGTGTGAAATGGGCACAGGAGCGCTGAATGAGCTGATTGCAGGACAGATGAGGGTTAGTGATTAGATGGGGCAAAAACATGAAATAAGGTCCATTTGTGACAGATTGGCATTACAACCTGGTATTGAAATGAATTTTTATTTGGATTTTATGTAATGGACCTGCACAGAATAGTTCGAAATTGTCTTAAAAAACACTAATTTAAATGATTCTTCCCAATCAGGCTCAAGATAACACTACTCCTGTTCCAGCAACAAATACAACTGTGACCAAGCCTACAACCATCTTCCTGACAACCACCACTTCAAACACATCTGCGACCATCACTTCGACCTTGACCACAGCTGATTCTACCAATACATCTAAACCCACAACTACACCTACAACTACAACAGTCGTCCCAACCACAACTGCAGGTAGTGTCACCACGCCTAAACCCACAACTACAACTACAACAGTCGCCCCAACCACAACTGCAGGTAGTGTCACCACGCCTAAACCCACAACTACAACTACAACTACAACAGTCGCCTCAACCACTGCTGCAGGTAGTGTCACCACGCCTAAACCCACAACTACAACTACAACAGTCGCCTCAACCACTGCTGCAGGTAGTGTCACCACGCCTAAACCCACAACTACAACTACAACAGTCGCCTCAACCACTGCTGCAGGTAGTGTCACCACGCCTGAACCCACAACTACAACTACAACTACAACAGTCGCCTCAACCACTGCTGCAGGTAGTGTCACCACGCCTAAACCCACAACTACAACAGTCGCCCAAAATACTACTGCAAGTGATGTGACCACGCCTAAACCCACAACTACAACTACAACAGTCGCCTCAACCACAACTGCAGGTAGTGTCACCACGCCTAAACCCACAACTACAACTACAACAGTCGCCTCAACCACGACTGCAGGTAGTGTCACCACGCCTAAACCCACAACTACAACTACAACAGTCGCCTCAACCACAACTGCAGGTAGTGTCACCACGCCTAAACCCACAACTACAACTGTTGCCTCAACAACTGCAAGTAGTGTGACCACGCCTAAACCCACAATTACAACTACAACAACTACAACAGTCGCCCCAAATACTACTGCAAGTGATGTGACCACGCCTAAACCCACAACTACAACTACAACTACAACGGTCACCCCAACCACGACTGCAGGTAGTGTCACCACGCCTAAACCCACAACTACAACTACAACTACAACAGTCACCCCAACCACGACTGCAGGTAGTGTCACCACGCCTAAACCCACAACTACAACTACAACTACAACTACAACTACAACGGTCACCCCAACCACGACTGCAGGTAGTGTCACCACGCCTAAACCCACAACTACAACTACAACTACAACAGTCACCCCAACCACGACTGCAGGTAGTGTCACCACGCCTAAACCCACAACTACAACTACAACTACAACGGTCACCCCAACCACGACTGCAGGTAGTGTCACCACGCCTAAACCCACAACTACAACTACAACAGTCGCCCCAACCACGACTGCAGGTAGTGTCACCACGCCTAAACCCACAACTACAACTACAACAGTCGCCCCAACCACGACTGCAGGTAGTGTCACCACGCCGAAACCCACAAATACAACTGTTGCCTCAACAACTGCAAGTAGTGTGACCACGCCAAAGCCCACCACCACCACCACCACAATGAATCCGTCAACCACCCAAACCATCACCACACACAATGGAGGCTCTGAAATCAGAGCTTCTCTGCTGTTTTCTGTTGTGCCGTTGTTGCTCGTCACGTTCTGCCGCTGAGCTGCAGACCTCATGTTGGACTTAAAAGACAGATGCAAAGACGTGCTGAGTAAAATCTATGTACAGTAGAGTATCTGTAACATTTCCAGATTTTTATTAAATTACAGTAACTGTATATATTATAAATTAACTTAAAGTTTTTGTTAAATGAGCATGTTAGCAGAAAAACAGAAACGTGTAATGTAATGGTCAACGCTATGTGACTACTCCTAAATCATGGGTTAACAGCAGAGGTTAAAGGTCTCCTAGTTACTTATACTATTGCTTCTACTTGATTCTAATAATAGTTTTAAGCTCATATTGAGAAATGATGTGATGAGCTATTTCAATGTTAATGTTAGATAGTGTTAGTCAAGACTGAACTGTGTTATACTGTCTGTTTGCACACATTTATTTATATATGAGCATTGAATCTAAAATTATGACATCAACAAACATTTTTTTGTAAAAATGGGTGCCATTATTGTTGTTGTTGTTTATAATTTGGGAAACTTTATGCAGATACAACATCAGGAAGAGTCTTGCGACAGATATAATTGAATAAAAACTTAAATCATAAAATATCCAACATAACTCGGTTTATTACATTTATTTGCATGTATTTGTGTAATATGTAAGTCCTTGAAACAAGCATATAATTAAATGTTATTCCATAGATATGAAAAGTAACCTTAGAAAATAAAGTTTATTTTTGATTTGAGTATTTTTGACTGAATCGGGGGGGATGATCCGTCTCAATGAACTCAAAATGTGAAGCTTTTGTTTAATCTTCAGACCGACAGATGGCCAGCATAGCCTGAAGATGATCTCCTTTGAACTGTTTCTGTTGGAAAGAATTGAAAAAATAAATGAGTATACTTTTCCCTTAATTAAAAAAACAAAACATGCATTAACATAACAGTATAAGAAGGATTTCAAGGTGTACTCAGCACCGTGTCGTGTGTTGGACCCACCTGAAGAGCAGTGTAGAGAGAAGTGCCTGTTAATTTGAGGTAGGCAGCTCGAATACTCAGCAGATCTTCCTCCGAGTGAGACACCATAATCCCCTGTATTATCGGGGTCTGGAAGAGAGAAATATCTGCTGTGTGAACTGTTATGTCTTTCAAACTTTCAGAGATGATTTCCTGTATGAATAAAATATCAATTATATCTCATTTAGGTTTGTACAGAAGCATAATGCAGGTGTTGCTCCAGGATCAGTTGAGCAGATATACATTTTTTTTTCATAATTCTGATAATAATCTCAATCTCAAAAACAACGCAATCATATATTATTTCAAGTAAATCCATTCCACTTCTCTAGTTTTGCCTTCACATCGGCTTCATGACTCATCTTTGTATATTTGTACACTAGAGGATTAAAAATATTAAAAAACAAAAGAGTAACTATTAAAATACATCGTACATACGAGATAACCATAACAATCTATACCATACCAGGTAAATGGTGTGTATATTATACATATTACAACTCATAGAGAGTCTGGTAAATGCAGTGATCAATCACTTCAGTACGGTTTGATCATCAGAAATCGTCAGAATAAAACAGCTGATGAGGACAGCATCTTACCTTTGTGCTAGTCAGTCTTTTGGCGAGGTACAACTCAGGGGTTTCGATGCACTGCACTGTCATGACACGGATAAGAAGAAATATGAGTGACCGATGAAGTCGTGAAGGAACGGTCCGTACTCCTCAGCTGCTCAGTATCTCGAACAACACTCACCTAAAACTGTCAAACCCAGCCGAATGTCTCCGCTAAACTTCTTCTCCAGAGCCTGAACCACCATCTGTCCTCTCTCCAGCTCCAGGCACATCAGCACTGTCGACGAGGGGAGACGAGCGTTATTCACAATCATACAGTGAAGACTTCCTGACTCACACAAACGAACGGGCAACAGCCGCTTCTTGTGAGAAGAACATACGACAACCTCACCTTTGCTGAGATGGTTTGAATCTCTAGAGGTCAGGATGTCAATCCACGGTCCTGCGTCAGCTTTTTTCCCATTCAGCGTCGCAGAGAGAGACTATGAAAATAATAAAAGACAATCAGAAAAGGAGGAAACCTCAGATTTAGACGTAAAATGATCGTGGAAAATAATACCTCGATATCTCTTCGAATCCCACTGGGAACAGCTTCTTTCTGTTGGGAGATAGGAAGTGAGAAAACACACTAAGTCTCTCAGAATATGCAATAGAAATTATGTTTTTACCATTTTATATCCAAGATGAATTGTTTAAATAATACAAAATGTGGGGGATCAATGCCCATTATTGATGCTTTACTGACAATGTGAAGGCAACTCGCTTTAGGTATTAGATTAAAGATGACAGTAATAATAACGTTACATTCAACAAAGCCAAAAGAAGCTTGTAAAAGTCTCCGCTGGTTTCTCCTTTCAGCTCCTTCTCCAGGTCCTTCTTATACACTGAAAAACAAGGGATTATATGGATTACGGGGTTTTAAATAATCAACCAGAAAGGAGGGGAAGACTAGAGAAAGTTCTGGGCCTTACTTTGTTTGTATGTAGCACTGATTTCTTGAAGCTGCTTTCTGGATTTTGTACACAGGATCTCCAGAAGTGTCTCCTCATCTGTGCCTAAACCCTACACACACACACACACACACACACACACACACACACACACACACACACACACACACACACTGTTTACACTGGGATCTGACAGGTAAGGTTAAACCCACCACCTCCCTCTCACCACTCACCACCATGGCCTGCTGCAGGCGATACGCCTCATACTCCAGAGGAGGCATCAGCAGCTCCAGCAGCAGAACCTCCAGGTCTCCGCCCAGAGCCTTCTTCAAACCAGCCACCAGGTCCTGCCACAGAAACAACACTAAACGGTTACTCATATCATAGACATTGTCTTGGGTTTTTCTCGAGGGAACCAGAAGTGCAACTTATTTCCTGGTTTCAGGACAAATTCCTGCAGCAGTCTATTGCCTCATGACATCACCAATTTAAATAACAATCTCAGCTCTGTTCTTTGAACTTTCCACAGATACTCTGACAGGATGGTACTATGCAACTGAAAGGAGATTCCTGGCTGATTGACAAACAAAGTATCACTGTGATAGTATCTGCCACATACTATTGCGTCCTCCTGTAGCATAAATAGAGGACTAACTGCTGTTTGCTCAACACTACAGCATCAAATCCATCCTCTGTGATACTACTTCAGCGTACACTACCCCTTCTCTCAACAAAGGTGTGTTCCAGTCCTTTAAAACCAGTCTGGATCATGTTTGAACAGCAAACACTTGGAAGTTCCAAATGAGCAAACACACACAGCTGCAATATTCGATCATCGTGTATGAGATTCTTTCGCTGTAGCTTTGAACGTTTCCCACTTTCTAAATTGTTAAATTCAACAAGAAGTACCCTTCGTGTTCGTTCCTCAAAGGTCTGGGCGATCACTTGTCTCTGAGCGTTGGTCCGATTGGTTAGGATCCTCACCAGGGTCACCGCATCTGAGCCGGGTACACAATGCAATAATTAAAGCATTATCCAACATGGATGATCGACTCCACCACGTCCCAAAACCTGTTTGAAGTACCTTTCTTCTCCAGCGCGGCCTGGATCTCCATGGCATCCTGGTCAGGGTGGAAATTAGACATTGGTCGCACCGTTCCAAGGGTACCCCAACACATCTCCTGCACGATGAACGGAGAAACGAAGAACTTTAGACAAAACCAAAAAAACGAAGAAGAGGAAGATATAAATATATAAAAATATGACAAGTGGCTGGCAGGGAACACGTGGGAGGGGTTACAAGAGGAGATGCTGATTTAACCGGACATACCATGGAGGTGTTGGCAGAAGATGAGCAAAGACGCAGGTCGGTTTTCATTGTATTTTAATTTAAAGAATGCCAACTATTCTACACTCCTGCTCTCACTCATGGGGGGTTGTAAAAGTATCGATAGCAGTTTGACAGCATACGGGCTGAGCTATTCTTCAACAGGAAACACAGCATTGTCCAGCCAAGTCTTAAACATGACATTCCAGCACACTTTTGTAGATAACGTTTGAAGGCATGCAGTTGATCAGAGAACACAGCAGATAACACTATCTGTGATTCAGAGGGAAGACGGGGGAGCAGTCTACTCACATGAGACTGGTAGTACGCGGGGTCCATGGCTTTGATTTAACTGCAAGGTTAATACAGATATATACAGTTAATCATTTACATCCCCAAAATAAAATGACATCCAATTCAATGGCGCGAATCGCAGGAAAGACAATCTTATTTTGAAAATTTTGTTAAAGAATCACTTGATGACAGTTAATCCACGACTCTTGTTCATCTCAACAACATTTATATGACTTTTAGTGTTAAGACACCCAACACGATAAAACAAACAGCCCATAGAATGATAATACATCTTTCAAAAGTGCTTATTTCTCCTACCTGTAACAGAAAGCTGTGGCGGCGGCAGGAAGGTGTGGAGGTAGTGGAGTGTTTTTTTTTTTTTTACAACCTATAATGAGCTCTGTATCTCAGTCCCACCCTCACTGTGCCACACCTGCTGCAGATCACCTTAACAGCTTACCAATCGGTGCTCAGCATCCTCGCAGCTTTGACGACACCATTGGTCCGTGAGATCACTAGACGGCCCACTTGTAAAATACTGACATTCCTCACAGCGGAGGAATCCAGGCCATCGGGTGTGTTTACAGGTGGAAGTGCAGATTCTGTGTGATTTGACTCAAACTATGAGGGATCCACAAATCCATCCCCCTTTATTGGATAATTGTTTAGTGTCTATGTTTTCAAGTCACAGCTTTCTCATCATGCAGCTTGTTTCCAAGATGGAGCAGATATCTGATAAACAAACCCACCAGGCAACATGTCAAATGTGTTAAGTGAGGGGGAGAACTTAGGTTTCAGAAAGAAGCCGATCTCTCGCCAGACCGTTGTGCTCATGTATAACCCGATTGTCTTTTTGTCTCCAGAAAACTTTGTGTCAGGAAAGATAACAAAAGGGCTTTTCAACACCTGCATCTGTGGCTGCGAGTGCTAACAATCCTCCAAAAACGCTTAACTCTTATAAGAAGAACAGAGGATCGAGAGGAGACAAAGAAAGACATTCTCTTTCATAAAAATGACAGTACAAATAAGTAACTCACAGAAAACTCCAGTAGAACAACATCCTCTTACAACAGGAAACAAACGCTGAACGGTGTCGTCCTCTCCTAGTTTTAATCTCTCCAGTCCACTCACCTGCTGCTCACCTGCAGAGCACGGGGAAATATGAGCCCTGTGTGGTTATTACAAACAAAGCAACCTGCCTCTCCTCTCCGCGCTCAACATCCGTTTCAAGAGAAGATTAAATGACAAAATTTAAGACAAAGGTATTTAAAAAAAAGTGTGAACAATGAACAATGAAAGTTGAAGTGGAAGTGCATTTCTGTTAAACAATACAAATTAGTTGAAGTGTTGCGTCTCTTGTTGTGTGAGAGCTGAACGCAGTTTAAATGTCATTTAAAGTGAAAGTTCATTATTAAAACTAGCATTTTCATATTTACTCAGTGCCTATTTATTCTTCTCTGTTGGTCATTCATTAATGGTTGTAATTATTTGAAATCTCAATAATATATTTATATGTATATAAATAACAATTATTTATTAAAAATAATGAAAAAAAACTAACCATGTTAAGGTTGTTTTCCATGTTTTACACAGTGTATTTGTTGTTGGCTCGGTGCCTTTTAGAACCTTTACAATAGACATAGAAAGCAGTTATGCTGACACTTTTATTATTAAGATTAAATTATGAATGAATGACCACATGGGAGTGAAAGAAAGTAATGTGACATCAACCAGGTATAACTAAAGACATATGCACACCTATTTGTTCTTGATTAGTACTGAGATGGAACATGTGATCAGTGTTGTATAAAAACACCTTCAATTATCATGTTGTTGTTTTTTTAACCTGCAGTTGATAAGTTAACATGACACCTGTGTAGCTGTTGTGTAGTTATAACAGTGTTGTTGTTGTTTTTTTAAATAATAATACTTCAATTTTAGAATTTAAGATACAAAGAATTCAGTATAAAGGTTTGTAGTACGTGGGTTTGATATAGTGGATTTAAAAGACAAACAAACAATGGAAACAGGATGCATTTACACATCCTGTTCCAATAACAATAACTCAGTTTTGTTGTATTTAACAATGTTTATGCTTTATTTAATATTTCGAAACCACTCCCTCATACACAACATCTTACAGCACATCTTTCAAATATTTACAAATGGCAGATGCAGAATGTATATATATATATGTATATATGTATATATATATATATATATATATATATGGAACAATCATAAAAAGAACACAACTGCACTGCACAATTCAATGCGATATACTGCACACATACATACACAAGTGCTACATTCCCATAAAACAAAGATCAGTACACACAGTACATATAAAACATGGCTTGAAAAAAATAGAGCAAAGATTAATTTCTTGCACACTTTGGCTTTGTTTGTCCAATATCTGTGTAAAGAACTTGTGAGCCACTTACGCTTCACTCCAGTAAAAATAAAAAGTCCACTTATGGAAACTTGTAGCTCCATTGTAAACAAAGATATAAAAAGATCAACTACAGGTGCTTCTAGTCAGGGAATTTGCATGAGCCTCATATCATACCAACAGGTCGATCCTGGTTTGAATACTCAAATTGTCGACGAATGATTGCTTTGGATGAAGTCAAAGACGTGGAATAGGTCAAACCTGTTTGAATGGTCACCGTGGAATAAAATCATGAGAATACAAAACTCTGCAAAGCAGCTTTCCTGGGTTTCGATTGCATCCTTACTGTCGCAATGTTTACAGTAGTAACACGGATGATGGAGTTTAAAAAAAATAGAAAACGTAGTGGCAGTGGTTCCCATGATATGGACTGCAGGTTACAGCAGCTCTATCTCCCACTGTTGGCTTGGCCTCTCCTCATCCTCCGGCATGATCACCACGTGGTCCTTGTCGTACGTTTTGCCACCTAAGGGAAAGGAAAATCACAATGACAGACGTTGATCATCTGAAAAGAGTCAAACCTGGCTTTGTGGTGCCACACGGTGGAATGTAAGTCAGCATAATTACTCAAGTACTGTTTATTTTTAGAGATACTAAAAGTCAATACAGCGGTTAGAGTTGCTAAGAGGAACTTTCATTTTGCGGTGATTCTGGCGGCCCCTGTGGACAAAAGGGGTAGTGTTTCTGAGCACCAGATTCCCTTTAGGAAACATCGAATTTTACTGCAGCAGAGTCTTGCTCTGAACTAACTAACTACTACTAGCAATCTAGTAGTTCATATAAAGGCATCAGTAATCAGTTAAATGTAATGATTGAAGTTCTAAAAGAGTATTTTTATATTGTGATATTAACAAATATTCCCACTTTTAAGGCGATCAAAGGGAAATTTGCATGGATTTTTAGCATATTCACAGTCTTATAAACGCTATATGCAATCAGCCAATGCCCTTTTCTTTTCTTTTTTTCTTCTTCTTCTTTTCATACCTTTGACATCCAGGACGTAGCCTGGGAAAGTAAGGCTGGAGATGAGGCCTCTCCTCTGGGCTTTCCAGGTCTGGGTCGGCTGCCGGGTCTCTGACCACAAAACCACCTTGGCTGCCGGCTCTACGTTGCCCATCACCTGAAGGCTCATGGTTTGGGACAACTACACACACACACACACACACACACACACACACACACACACACACACACACAGAGAGTACATGATAAGACCAGTTCAGTGTTATCAAGGTCAGATTAACGTTTTGTCTCGCTGCCAACATCATAACAATTTAATCATGCGTTACCTTGTTCTTGATTAGGCCGTCCTGATAGAACCAGATGTCACTCATGGGCTCCGGCTCTGCCGTCACAACCACTCGTCCTGATTTCATCTCCTCCACGCCGCCCTGGACGGACATGAAGTGACCACTCACTTTGTTCTTGATGCGCAGGAGGCAACGCTTCTGCAGGAGGCAAAAAACATCACAACATATTGTCATCACAGTCTTAGATCAGTGGAGCATTTTGACACTACATTATAAATACCCAAGGAATAACACTTTAAACTGGTTTAAACTTTGCACTGGAGACCAGTTTACTTAATTGTTTCCCCTTGAAGGCCGGGCATGATGGGAAACCAGCCTGTTTGGCTATGGTGTCCTTTTTCTTTTACTACTTAATGTGCGTTTGGTAAACCTGCCACCAATTATGTAGAGCTAACCTTTTGGAGCAGGGCAGCCAACCAATCAGAGTAGGGCTTATTTATTTGCTCCTCTTAAAATGATAGGCAACATCCTTCCACCTAAATAAATGATTAATAACTTCTGTTAATGTTAAAACTTAATACCAGTCCAAAGAGACAACGCCAGATGTGTGCAAAGTGATGACACACACACACACACACACACACACACACACACACACACACACACACACACACACACACACACACACACACACACACACACACACACACACACACACACACACACACACACACACACGGCTGATGACTTGAACAAACCTGTTTGACTGGGAACATCGAGCCAATAGTCTCTATTGAGCTAAACTTTGGCCAGTTGGTGATTTCAATTGGTTCCAGTAAGAACTGGCGCCCCCTGTAGTTGCTGTGTTCACATATCACCCAACTGCAGAGCAAGAGAGACAAAATGATCGTACGGATTCGACGCCTCACGATCACGAGGACCCAAAGACAAGGTAGAACAAACAGACACAGAGAGACCGGCACGCACCAGCCGCTGTTGACTCTGATGGACAGGATGTGGTCGTTGAAGCCCTCTTCAACCATGCCGGTGATCTCGGTGTCCATGGTGATCTCTCTGCCCTCCAGACACTCCAGGCCGAACAGAGAGATGGAGGGAACGGAGAACGACTAGACGGGGAGAGAAGGAGGCTCAGAGCGAGACAGAAGGATGGAATACGAGAGTCGTTTTTCATTGGAGCGTTTTCTCACCATTGGTACGACCTTGACGGAACGGATGGTGAAGTCGGGAGGACATCCCATGCTGGTGAAGTTGGGGTAGTCTCCATCAGATAAGACGTAGAGGTTCCCGGAGTACTGCTTATTCTCATAGAGCACCCAGCTGGAACACAGAGGTATTATTGAGTTGCCTTTCCACTTTATATCCCCCCCTTTTTTTTGGTAAACGCTCCTCACCTTCCCCCCGACACTCGGCAGGACTTGGTCCGTAATTTTTCCGGCAGCGCTTCGTTGTTGAGTTCGAAGACGTGACACTCGCCCTGGAAGTCTGGCTCAGAGTACAGCTTTATCTGACGGGTAGGAGAAAGGAAAGGGAGAGAGATTAACACATTTAGAGCCTGAAGCCTTTTTTATTCTTCTAATTAGTTTGACTTTCAGGCGCCGACTGATTACAGGGTTTTCTGACACTGCAGTTTACTCTATTACTTTATGTGGTATTACACTTTGGAGGACAAATTACATAAATATGGGGGTTTCTTTGGCGAATATAAATTCACCCTTGTGCTCTAAAAAGCATCAGGTTTAAGGACTGAGCCATGCCAAAACAAAAAAACTAAAAGGAAAGAAAGGGGTTTCCCCTTCATGGTGCAAAGTGCACATGAACCCGCTGGTGCCAAACAGTTTTTAGTTAAAATTTTGCACCATTGCGTGCTGTGAGGGACACGATGCAGAGCAAAGAAAAGGAATGGAAAAGAAGAAGAAAAAACAACCCTGTTTACTGTATTTTTCTCTCTAATTTAAAATGCATGAAGGTTATGTTTTCTCTGCAGATAAAATCCAATATTCGAGATGCTCAAACAGTGAGAAAGTCAAGGCAAAGTACCTCACTCCTGGTCCTTGAGCTTTCTCTTGGAGCCTAAAGGGAAATGCAAAAAAGAAAGAAATGTTAGCGCCGTCATTAACATGAATACACTCATCAAATAAACATCATGAAGGCTTTGCAGCGCTCCTCACTGGTAGGATGGGCTGCACCGAGCAGATGCGGTTGTCCTGAGAACCCCAGTCAGCACAGTAGTTATAGAAACCTTTCTCCAAGACGTACTGGCTACCGGAGAAGTCCACATGGGAGTAGGCGATCCACCTGCGAGGAGGGGGCGTCGTTGTCATACATAATACACCTCCACTTCACTGAGCGATGAAGTAAAAACACCGTAGAACAACTTACGCTCCGCCGAGGACGTGGATGGAGCGCGTGGAGGTTTTGTACTCGAACAGCTCGACGTCGGCGATGGCCTCCGTCACCTGGAAGGTGTTCTCCTCCTGCATGCCGTCCTCTTCCTCCGGCTGCTCGAACATCACCATCATGGGCTCGCTGAGGTCCTGCAGGAGAGCACGGAAACGGCTTAATTTACAGGAATGACACTGACAAGCATGCTGGGGTAAAGAGTATTCTGCATTGAATGTTTGAATGGAAACAAGAAACTGTACGTTCATGTTTAAATCAAAAATCTGAGGTCTGGAGAACTCAGCGTGTGGAGCACGACAGCCGGTTATCAGAGAGCAAAGTCACTTTTTTAGATTAGATATGGCTTTAATGATGCATGTGAAAACAATGAGGTCATTACAGCAAACGAATGCAAACAGACCACCTAAACCGAGACCAAGACCAGGGGGGTGTATCGAGGCCGAGACAAAACCGAGACTAATGGTCCTCAACTCGAAGTCCACGTTCCACGAGAAAGGTCTCGATTAAAGTAATAAAAAAGTTCATTCATGTTAATAAACAAACCAGATGATGCAAAGGCAGCTTAGTGATGATGATCTTGTAATAAAATCCCAAGGCCACACTGACAGGCACTACCGTGAATTAACAAAATAAAAGCACATAAAATAGAAGCACAGTTTGCATGCAGTTACTACACAAATGTATCATTGGATCGCTACAGTTAGATTATTTCATATCACGAGCAAATACAAGTTAAAAGCCCTAGAATGTCATGGGTGGTTTGCACCACTTGTGTCATTACTTATTAACAAACATTCACCGCAGTGAAATATTCCTGGCAACTTACCGCCCGTATGATCCTGGCGGAGCGCAGCTCGGCATCGACGCCTCCCCACACCCTCCAGTCGTGGTACTCTCCCTCCTCCAGCAGGTACTGGTGGCCTCGGAAGCCCTCCTTCTCGTAGCCCACCCAACTTTAGCAAACAAAAAAAAACATGCATATGTGATCACACTCCACCTCGTGTATCAGCCAACCCACCTGAACCGTGCAGCGGTGCTACTTAATCATTAATGACCACGAAGACGTGCAGCACTCACATTCCCCCCTGCACTTTCAGGGAGCCGACGTTGAACATGAAGGCCGTCTGCTGCCGGTTCGTTCTGTTCATGAAGTCTCTCCTGTTGGTGGTCACGATGGTAGATTTCCCAGAGAAGTAGGGCTTGTCGTAAATCACCATCTGGAGGCACAAAAGGGTGTCGTTCACCATCACGGCACGCTGAAGTGTTACTGGGATTTAGCAGCAATTTATCAGCAGTTATTTACGCTCTCTTACCTTTGGTTCGGTCATGTTTTCCACTTTTGGTTCACCCTATGATTAAAAAAAAAAGAATAAAATGATTAATCACATATAGAATCAGTAAACAGAAACTGTAAATATTTAAACAGGGGTTCAATTTTTGTATAAGTAACAAAGACTAAAGTTAATTGTCATGTTAAAACTTTATGTATGAAAATAAATCATTGTAGTTTCATCCACATCCTCTAATGCCCAACTAAACTCCCGTTCCACTTACAACTTTGAGCGGATGGACTGATCCCACGTAGGGCTGTTCCACTCCCCAGGCTGCAGGGTTGGAGTACCCCCCCACCTCCAGGACACGTGGTACGCCCTGGAAGAAGGGATGTGCATACACGAGCCATCTGAGCAGGAGGAAAAAAAAAACAATCAAAGCAAGATTCATTTGGTTTTCATATCAGATAGAATAAAGTGGAAAAGTATGATGATTTCATGATAGTCCAGGGTTCAGAACTCACAGCCCAGCGTTAATGATGATAGAGTTAGCCTTGATGGGGAAGCCAAAGATCCTGGCGTCGTCAGACGTGTCTCTGAAGGTGACTTTCTTCCCTTCTGCGTTCTCCTCTGGGAAAAGACTGATTTCTGGGACGCTGTAGTCCTGAGGGACGGCAGAGAGCATCCATTAATGTCACGTTAGGGAGAAAATAACTGGTTGTGATGCTGCAGCTCTGCAGGGACCTAGAAAACATATGCTCTTCTAAAACGCAGAATAATATTAAATAACTAAATCCCATTGTTTTCTGATGCTTGAAAAGCTGAGAGAGCCTTTAAAAACTTCTTTGCAGAGGTGGAAAAATACAGTTAAAGTGGTGTAAACAATATCAGAAACTTTACTTGAGTTTATTAATTAGATCGCTCCTTAAAATGTTTGCATTTCATACTCTGTTTTTGCTGAAATTCCCCTCGGGATCAATAGAGTATTTATCTATCTACTCTATCTTTTGAAAGAATCAGATCAACAGGTGCTCACTCCTGCTTTCGACACTAGGTGGTGCTACTGAGTTAAAGAAGGCATCTTCACTTGAGCGGACTAAAAATGGATTTCCACAGTACTTTATCACAACACATCTGATTTGAGAGGAGGATGCGTGACAACTACTTTTTGACGACAACAGAGTGGCGTGAACTCGTCTCACCCTGACAGCCCTTCGCAGAGACCCAATGATGAACCTCCTTGCTGGCTTGGTTTCACTTTGCTCATCACTTGTGTCTCCGTTCTGCTCTCCGGCCTCCTTCTGTCCGTTCTGCAGCTGCTCCTCTGGAGGGCCGAAGGGGAAGGTGAGCTCCATGTCGCCCTCGTCTAGGGCGATCTTCTCCCCTTTGAAGTTAGGCTTCTCATACAGCACCCATCTAGGGGAGAAAGAAGGATTACCACCTCTAATAAACATAGATTGTGCTGCAGGTTGTTTCTGCAGTTTTATAAATGAAAATTCATAGATTCCTGTTGACTATTAAAAATATTTTGTTCTGCATCACTATTCTGAAAAGAGGTCACATAGGGACAAAGTTATGAGCATGAATGGTTAAAGTGAGCCTAGGTAACTTTTTCTCCCCTTACAGACCAAATACGTACTTAATAAGCGATAATATGCAATATTGGACCTCCCTTGGTCTGGTATGACCAGTAGCTTTCTGTAGCTAACGTTAGCTGACATTCGCAAACGTACAACACTATGACTAAATGACTAAAAACCTGCAAAACTGACCCCATTCCCATCAGTCTCAGCTGTGCATTATCTGAAGCGCTAACCGACAAATGTTAGCATGCTAACATTCTCAATAAGATTTGTGGATATGTTCAACGTTATACGTGCTAAACATCAGCATAACACTGTCTTTGTTGGCAGGTTAGGATACTGACGTTAGCATTTAGCTATTGCTAAGCTACAATAGGTTTTTTAGCATTTTAGCATCATCACATACTTGTCACATCTTCAACAGGACGAGGAGCCCCAACTAGAGTGATCAAAGATACTAGTAATGTAGTGGAATAAAAAGTAGGTGCAGAAAGTACCTCGGAAATGTAAACACTCAAGTGTAATACAAGGGGATTTCAATTTGACTTAAGTGAAATCAATATGCATGAATGCTACTGCAGCCTCACACTGTTTGATAAAACATTCCACATCTGAGGCAAACGTGTGTTTAAGCGCGTGTTAACTATTGCAGGCATTTGCATTTCCACAGAGCATCAATAGCAGCTTTGTTTTAATGCCACAAGTGCATCCGGAGAGAGAGAAAAAGAAATGTAATTACACACCTCACATTTCAAGAAAAACAAGATGCGGAGGTGTCATCTTAGTCACCTTACAATTGTGAAGATCTAAGGAAGCCTTTAAGGGTTTAAGGGAGTGCCAACTGTGTAACGGTGGTGCTACGAGGAAAGCGTAGATTAACTGTGCACTGTTATAATAATAAAAGTTATACACCACCAACCATCCTCATGTGTATAGGACACACTGCATCCAATGAGTATGTAGTAGAGAGAACATCCCCGGTTAAGGGGAAGTTTAAGATAGCAAAAGAGTCACTCACCCTCCTCTGAGGACCCTGATGGAGATGGTCTCCTGCAGCTCCCAGGGCGTGGCGTCGATGACATCACTGCGCACCTCGATCCTCTGGCCGCACATCCCTGGCCGATCAAAGATATACATCTAGAGAAAACGTACACAGATGTAAGAAGAACAAACACGTATGGGAAGTCTGTCTGTGTGGCCGAAGGGCATCGATTCCTTCACAAAGAAGGAAGAGAATCAGATTCAAAGCTTTGCAAAGGGAGACATTTATCATCTACTCGCACAGCGAGAATGATACAATGGCAGACCTGTTTATAATGACGAGCGTGACAAAAATAAATACTGCAGGCAAGAGCTCATCCTGTGCTGCTGCCAAAGAATCTTTTATATGGTTATTGGGAAATTAACGAATGGAGCCAATATCATCCAGTGGCATCATCTCCATTTTCATATCCAAACACGAATCTTGGATTTCATGCTGGTCCCCATTTGATACAGTGTAGAAAGCAACAGTGTGGTGGTAGAGTTGCACAGTCGCATCGGCCCGGATAAGCAAAGAGTTTGCACAAATAGGAAATTTAACATGGAAGCTAACTCTTCCTGTAGGAATACTGTTTCTTGAGTGTGAAGTTGGCGGCGGTAGCTTCTTATAACGACCTGTTCTCGACATTTTATCCATGTCCGCTCAGGTCTGATGCCCTGGAGCATGGAACAGTAACCAGACGCTGATCCCAAATGCCAGCTCCACCTCTGGCATTCAAGCATCATTCTTTGGACAATCTGCAGCTGCGTGCAGGAGCAGGCCTGACATTTCAAAGTTCACCACCCTATGTGGCGCGGAACAAGGCGTACATCTGCAGTTTAACGGCAGTCACAGCCTGAAACAAAGGAGTTATGGAATAGCTACTGGAAGACACGTGTTAACCGAAACCCCTCCCCCGCCAAACAACCCACAGTCGAGTTCAAGTCCCGTGCTAATAAATAACTTTTCCCCCTGCAGGTAAACCTGTTATGCGGTTTGTGAATGAATGTTTAACAGCATGATGTGCGTCCAGATTCACAAGATAGATCCGGAAACACACAGCTGTCTCTATTCTCTATTTGTTACACGCTAGCACAGTCGCCTCTAATAATCTGGTGTTAAAAAATAATATTACATTCTATATTTATTCTGTAATGAGAAAGGCTTTTTTTTAACTTTAAATATATAAATACAAATGCTAACATTAGCTTCCAACCCGGCTAACAATGCTATCATGCTGATGTTTAGCAGGTTGACCACAATCATGCTTTTGGTTTAGCATATTAGCATGCTAACAAGTGCAGCTGATGGGAATGGGGTTCATTTGAGCAGGTGTTTTTTTTAGTCATAAACCAAAATGTTGTGCACATTTTCAAAGTTTCAACCTGATGACAACATTCGAGGTAAAGTCATTGGGTCATTAAAGGATTCATCCTCTGGGGATCATAGTCATCTCTACCAAAATTTAATGGCGATCATATTCAGAAATGTTATTCTCTGTCGCCTCCTCGCTATGTTTGAGTTGCTTATCCAGCCAGCGTCAATACAAATTCCACACAAACACAGCCTTCACAGTGATGACATCACTTCCTGGTCCCAGGTAATCAGTGACAGCTGTCAGCCCTATCTCAGCAACACATGGTTGAAGTGTATTCAAGAGTGTATGTTGCGATGAGACTCACCTTTCCAGGACGAGGATTGAGCTTCCCATGCTCCTTCGCTTTAGTGAGCTGTGGACACAGAATACATGCATATTTTAGCAAACTTTTCATATATTTAGTATTTAGAAGTGCCATTTATGTTCTTTTCTTTTTTTCTGACATCCTGAAGCATTCATTAATATGATTAAAAAGGTCATGATGAAGGTACACTGCTTTGATTATACGTAAAAACCTAGTAAATTTAAGTCAAGAACCCACATTGATTCACTTTGCAACGTAGGACCGACTCATTTCAACTTTGGAAATATTTTGACTTTTTCCTCAGATTACCCCCGACCACAGCACTATTATTTTATGTATGTCATACTTCAGTTGGCACAGCAGACAACCCACACATTGTTTATGTTTATGTCACCCTGTTCAACTGGTCCTGTTGGCGTCAAGGACATCATAGAACAAGCGTCTCTTTGACAGGTGGGGATGCCGAACATTCCTCGATTGTACCTGTTCAACCTGATGCTCTCCACTTCTGCTCCCAATGATAACAACGCTATCTCACTGGAGGCCCAGTCAGACATTTCACTCACTTCCACTGGATTGTTCTCCCTGTTTCACCTGGTTGTGTGTGTGTGCATTTCAAAGCCTTCAAAATCTCAGCTGCTGCAGGAATTTGAGCATGTTTGCTTGTGCAACTTGGAATGTGGTAGCAGGTTTTTTTTTGCACCATGCAATTTTGATGTGGTTTGACCAGAGAGACTGTGTGTTCGTGTCAGGTGTCACTCGGGTCTCTGTTGTCTGGAAGCTCTGTAGGCGACAGGTTATCATCTGGATCATGTTGCCAACCTTGGAGGGCCTCCAACAGATCTAATGTCTTCAGTCCTCATTAGTGTCCGACCGTGCCCTAATTTACTTTGGAAGAGTTTTTAATAGAAATAGTCTCAACCTCCGAATTTAACAACTTAACTAACTGTGTATAACACAACAGCATTTGGACGTTTCTAAAGTGTAATAGAACACTTTTACATTTTCAGTGACAGCAAGCTGAGGAGATGAATGGTGAATAAATAAAAGAGTGACTCATTACTGTTCAAAGACTCGCCGTACAAAAAAAAGTTTCCCACCACAGACCCACATAAAAAAAGAGAAAAGAAAAAGCTTTGACCTCCTTTTCACCTCTCAATTATTCTTTGTATTTTGAGTCAAGAAGCTTTGACCTTTAGTACATTTACATGTACACATTTTGAAACACAAATCTGAATGTTAAAGGCAATGCTACATTTTGACAACAAATTAGTTATATTGTCATTTAACACAATATTAAATATTTAGAGACTCTTTTTCACCACTTTTCTCAATCTTTATGTATTTTTGGACTCAGAATGTTCAAATTGTCATTTGCATTCTGCACTAAACGCTACGATTGCATCTTCAGTAAAGACTCAAAGTCAACATTTACTTTCGTCTGGCCTGTCCTAGGAACATGTACAGTGGTTTTATGTTATCGCTGTCAGGCAGAAAAACCTGCTTAAAACAGGTGAGAGGCAAATGCTGAAACAATGGAGCAGTATTGATTGTCTGACTGGACACTCAGTCAGTCTCACGGGTGCTTACAAGTCCCAAACAACAGGAGTGTTCTTCACGGGACGAGCTTGACTTGAAGAATAATTGGAGGAAAATATATATTTTTTATTTTTCTTACTGAAGATTATCTATGAATTAAACTCAACACCTGTATTGGTTTTCTAGAAAAAGTGTTTAGTGGTGAACATAATCAGGAATCGAATCGGGTAGAAGTTATTTGCATGTATTAAGATAATATACAAATTGAATCATGACATTCAAACAGGTCATTGCATTTTAGTTAAGGCATTTGCAGCAAAACAAGTGCAAATCCAGCACACTTCTGTTTATTTAGCGTTTTAGTCTTTATTTATTTATTTAATTTAAGTTTATTTATGGATCTTTTATTTAAATATTCACCTGTAAAAAATATTGGAGGATGTGTATTCATTAAGGCTTTTTTAAGTCTGTGGAGGAAAAATTTGAATAAGAAATCCAGTGCATTTTTTCTTCTTTTTTTTGCGTAAACTTTCTTTTAAACTTTGGTCCTAGCCTTCACTATATGGTTCAAAACAAGGTAATGTGTTCACTGCATGCCTGATTGAAACAAACTCCAGCAGACACTTCCCCCCTTGCATTCCCTTCCCTCCAGCAGCCTGAACGTCCCCATAAAGTTGGTCGAAGCAGATGTTTAAGAAATTTCGAAACAACTAAATAAAGAAATGCATGAACATCTGCTGCATAAAAAGTGATGATCAAACTAAAAGACAGCTCATCTCCTCTCGCCCTGTCGCCTTCACATTTCTCCCCGACAGCTCCACTTCATCAGAAATCCAGCAAACAAGCACAGAAATACGAGGATGGTTACGAAAGTCGAGGTGTGGCCGTGTCTCTGCAGGAACAGACAGATAGCTGGGAAGGGTGTGGAGCCCAGCGGAGGAAAAAAAAAAAAAAAAAAAAGAGACGAGCAGGTGTTACGCAAGGATGGAATTATTGACAGGCCTCACGCCCACCAGCCTGGAAATGTCACTGATGGTTTCTGTGCACGGGGGAGTTTAACAGCATGTAAAACTTTTAATGGTGTGACTAAGAGAGACATACATCAGTCCTGCCGCTTCTTTAAAATTCACTTAATGTCAAGCATGTGTCTGCAAGAACCACTTCATCTTCGGGGTAATTCCTTTCTTTATTTTTCCTCACTTCTTTCTTTGAGTTGACAGGATGAACTATGAAATATGTCCGTGCTCACACCCACTGCATACTAGGACACTAACACACTACTTTTACTGAAAAAAACCAGGTCATGTGTCGAACAAGTCAATTTAATAGATCTATTTAATTTGATAGAATTCAGAATTCTAAAAATCTACATTTTAGTAGAATATTAGCATTAATACCAAGTAAAGGGTCAATGAGCTGTTCTTTTTAAGTTCCTCTAAAGATGGACTACAGAACAGGCCCAGTGGATCCTACTTGTTAGGCTTCGACCTAGAATATGTCAAGACAACTACTTAAAGGGGCAAAGACAAAAAATAACTACAAAAAGACCACAATAACCAATAACCATGAAGTCTGTGTGTCTTGCTCCTGTGTAGGACAGGCCCGGGGCCCTGTTGTCTCATAATCTGCCCATGACCCAATGACCTCCAGACCAAACAAACCAGCTACCTGTCAGCTGGAACTGCCTCTGAAGTAGAACTTGAAGGCTGGAATTCAGCTTCATGGATTGGCGACACCAGAGAGATGACATTGCTGGCCTTCTCTCCATACCTTCTTCATAACATCCTGCTCTGCATTATTGACTGAGATGAACAGTTCAAACTCCCCCGTCTGAAACACTTTGAGAAACGATATTCTACTGCGGGAATATGTTCAGCCACTCTTAAGAGGCTCTAAAACCTTTATATGGAGATTGTAACAGTAATACGAGCCGCATGCTTTGGCCTGGGGAGAAAAATAAAAGGAGCAGCCACACAACTGAAACTGTTCTACTGTGGGACATGAACAAACATCCGGTGCAAACATTTGGATTAAAACTACGCAGGACAGCTGTCGACTAATGAGTCCTCACACCTTCAAGGGACCAGCTGACGCTCCTCACATGTATCATTAACTTAGGGACCAGCTTTTACTGCTTGTCACAACATCTCCAACTTCCCTCAGGGAACCGTTGGCATTACTGCACTCATTAGACATATAACGGTTGGGTGTGACATTTGGAAGGGTGACATTTTGTGGTTTTCTTTGCCGAGGTGAGAACTCCAAATCATTTTTAAAGACGTGTTCAGTTAAGCCCTTCATGTGAATGCTTGCATGTAAGGACGTGCATATGAGTGAACACATGGCTGGATGCGCCGCCCTTTTTGTGTGGGATTTTCTGATGCTCAGTGGGCAGAGAATGGAACCTTCAGGATGGGTTTAGATCCAACTGACTGCACTTCCATTTTTTTTTTTTTTTTTTGCTAATTAAGGACGCCACTGGTGGACTGGTTTCCACTCAAACCAATCACTTGTAGACACATGCGTTTGAATAAAGAAGCTGCATAAATGCGGTTACAGTATGTGAAGGTACGTGGAGGACAAAAGAAGCCACACAAAGAGCGACTTCTCCTGTGTGCACAACAAACCACATATGAAGTCATCCCTCTCAACTATTGTAACCTGATCAGTCGTTTGTTGTAAAAAAAAAAAAAAAAAAGGGAGAAGACAGTGGGGAGAATAGATTTGTGCGGGCTAACATAATAAGTAAACACAGATATTGTCCAAAGGCAGAGTATATCTCCTTTCTTATGTTGTGTTTGCACACTGTGCACGTCGGATGTGCAGGATCGGGTGGCAACTGGCGGTGAATTTGCACATTGCAAACAACAACACTTCCTTATTAGAATCCTCAGCAACATCATGCAACTTTATCTGATATTATATTAGTAATACTCACATAAGCATCAGGGAAGGCCCTGTACTTCGACACTAAATTCTTCTCAGGCTCCAGTTCTTGGCTCTGGAACTGAGACCCTCCGTGCATACTGTTGAACAATGAAGTGTGCTGGACTCCCGCTGTGCCCTCGCTGCTGAAGCTCCTCTGCAGGATGGGATTGCTCGGTGGTCCAGAACCCACACCCATCCCCATCCCCATCCCCTGTGTCTGGCCAAACATCGATAAGGGGGAGTCTGTGGTGGTGTACAGCCTCTGGGTGTCTATGGAGCCGGTGGGGCTCAGGAGGCGGGTGGGACTGCCGCTGGAAGGCGGCGAGCCGATGCCCGCCATCAGAGGCCGACCGAAATGGGAGTTGTGGTCTTCAACCCCCGTCATGGAGCCCAGCGAGGACGGGGGGGAGTTCAAAAGGAAGGAGAAACGGTCAAAGCGGGACCCTGCTGGTTCTGTTCTGGTGCCAAGGTCACCAAACTCCTTGGCTCCCACACTCATGCGGTCGTTTGAAGGCCCCGTGTCAGGGAGCGAGCCGGTGCGGAAGAGCGGGCGATGGGCTTTTCCGTTTTCCAAAGTCTGATCGATGGACGACGACCTGTGACCTCCGAAGATGACGCTGTGGTCCAGGCGAGAGCCAGAGCCGGAAGGCGGAAGTAGTCCATTTCCGTTCAGCAGTGGGGATTTTAGTTCCTCAGTAGAAGAGTCTGAGGACTTCCTCATTACTAAGCTGTTGGAAGCAGATGCTCTGAGGGGCAAGTTCAGGCCTCTTGTTCCAGGCGGCTGCTGGTCCTGCAGGGGAGGAGAGCAACATGTTATATAAAAACATTCCTAAAAAAACTAAACTAACCAGGCAGACGGATTTTGTCATGCAGATTGGTTTTGAGATATTAGTCTCTGAGATGTCTGCCTCCAACACAATATAATGAAGAGGGGGTGGTTTAACTTGTTGACTGCATTAAAACGTGTAATCATCAACATTACACAGCACATTTCAAAGTGCAAATGTTAGATGTCGGCTGTGACAAGGTAAATAATTGCTGGTGCCAATTCTCCAGTCTGGGGCCATTAAAACATTGTTAAATGTGGAAACATAATTAGAAAAGCAGGTCAAACCACTAACGATGAAAGACTACATTTTGTTAAATAACGTCTAACAAGCAATGAAAGTTACACAACCAGAAAAATCGGACTTAATATGATTCATGCAATAAGGAGAAAATTAACAATACACTGCTTTTTTTTTGGGAGGAATGTAAGCATAATTTACATTTTGGAGATATGAAGGTTTTCACTAAGCAAAGACAGTCGCTGTACCTGGCTCTGCTTCATCAGCTCCAGTGGTGAGCGAGTATCTCTGGAGGTGTTCCTCTTCAGTCCCAGGTCATCAGGCAGAGTGTAAAGTCCTTTGAGGGACTCGCCAGGCTCCCTCACTTCCAACTTTTTCGTGGGACTGGTGACGGAGACCGGGAGCCCAGCGGTGACGGGACTGGCAGCATCCTCCACGATCGGTGCCAGGGAGGAGATGAGGACCGGAGGGGGGCCGCGTAGGCCCGGGTTCCTGGGCCGCAGGGAAGGTCCCATGCTCTTCAGGGTGTCCACCAGGTTATCCATGTCAAACTGGATGGGGGAGTCTTCCTCGGGGGTGGCGGGGGGAGTGGAGTGGGGAGCTGCGGGTTCGGAGACCAGCTCCACAAGCGTGGCCTTGAACACTCCACTGAAAAGGGATGAGTCGCTGTCGTCGTCCTGGAAACCGATGGGGTCGAGGCTGGTCTGTAGTGTCGAGTAGTAGCCGGACTCAGGGAGCTCTTGTGTCTCCCAACGTGACTTTATCCTCACTGGCTCTCCCTCTCCCCGTCCCTCTCTTTCACCTGCAGGTGCAGCAAGCTCCTCCTGCCACGGCATACTCCTCCTCCACTCATCTCTCAGTTCTCCCGCTGGCTCGCTCTCGTGGCTCAGATCCACTTTGGTCATGTCACTCAGTCTGTTGCCAAGGGTAATGAGTTCCCCCGGAGAGGAGGAGGAGCTTGTGAGATGTTTGTATGCCGAAGCCTCGGGGAGAGCAGACGAGTAAGAGGCGCTGGAGTAGGAGTCAGACATTCTGTGGCTCAGCGAATCAGGAGAGGAGGAATTCTCCATTTGGTAGGGTCTGTACTGAGAGACCCCATCAAATCTATTCCTCCATCTGTAGTCGGAGCTGGTTTCTGTTCCATTTGAGTCGGTGACGCTTGTGTTGCTGAAGTCCACTGTGTCCTGGCTGCCCTCGGTGTCACCGGTCTCACTGACCAGAGATACTTTACGGAAACGAGATTTGTATTCGTCCTCCTTGGGGGGCGATGAACCCTTCAGGGACAGTTTGGTGCTCAGGCTGCTGTAGCCTGAATTCATTTCGTCGGCCGATTCCTGGTGGGCTTCAGGCGGCTGATTTACTGAAGCAGAGACTCCTGAAGTCGCGGTGGACGTCGGGGTCCTGCAGAAATACAAAGAAAAAGAAGCAAAGATGCCAAAAATAGAGACGAATGAGCAAGAGTACGATTTAACAATAGAAACTGGTCCACAGTGTATCAAGTACAGCATGGCCTTCAGGGTGTGGTGGTCATGCAACGCCGACAATGCAAATCACAACAAAGCAAGCTTTGAGTATCCTAACTTGCGTGCACACAGCTCAGCTGTATGACTGTTTTTTATCTGCAGTTGACACATGTAATCGTTAAAAATAATTAAAAATTTCTACTAGACACTGGATGTTCGGAGTAACACGTTTTAAATGAAGCAGCTGGATTCCCTTTACTCTGCACAAACACAGAAAACCAACATTGAGTTTGTAAACAAAATGCTGTCAGCTGACAATTCAGGGCTACTCATAGTCAAATCTGCAGTTACAGCACATGAAGTTTGCTCAGCAAACAATTTGGTGTGTGTTTTCTTTTCCTGTCATTCAACACTCACTTGTCCAGCAAAACTACCCACACTTTAAAAGAACGCCGTCAAATAGGAGCATCTGTAAACCGAGCTGCTCTACAGTTTCATGTGAGAGGCTTGATTATAACATTAAGAGGCTGTATGTTTACAGAATCAAGAATATATTAATTTACATCCAATTTTGAAGGGGGAAAAAAAGGACATATATGCATTATAATGGGGATTTTGCACAAGTAGCACAACTCAGTTGTATTATGTATTCTGTAGCTCTGGAGGAAGCGTTCCAAACTCTGAAAAAAGCAAAACAACTCCCAGACCGGACAACATTGTGGTAGCAACCCGTCAATCACAAGGTAGCCATGCCCTAACATGTCATGCTTTATCATCTATCTGACTCTAAATGGGACCATCTTTTACTAAATGAACATCACGCTGTATTGGAGAAGACTTGAAACTGTAAACTCATGTTTACTGAGATAATAAATAAATAAATAGACTTCCATGCAATAAGACTTCTTTTTACAGATGGCCATGAGAGAAAATGCAAGTTTAAGGAACTTCAACTTTGGCTTCACTTCTCAGACTCACGGTTGGACTTGCGCCTCTGGTGCTTTAATTAAGATCATTGCTTTTTTTAAATATCTGGCTCTCATACGTCCCCCAACTTCATAAAATCCCAATTTTAATGTCTAAATCAAATGACTTGTTCTCGTACAGGATACTTTTGTATACTTCATAACTCTCGTCTTTGGCTGAAGTTCAAACCTATAGAATAGTAGCTCTTAATAAACATATAACATTATTATATTAAAAGCAAGAGTGGCAGACATAGGAATAGGACTTGGAGTACATTGCTGCTCCGACCACGGAGCCACACCTAGTTTTGGCAGCGATCCTAAACCTCCTCATAGGCTGCAGAGGCACAGCACACTCTACAAGAGGATATTGTCTTCGATGTACAGAGACATACTTTGCACCTGTAAATCAAACCTACGCACACACACACACGTGTGCAGGAACATGTACGGACCCATGCAATGACACTTGGGGAATGTGAACATGAAAGCAACACGTCGCATATTATGCAAAGTATGGTGTAATTTGCAGCTTTCCGTCTCGTCCGGTTATGCAGCTCTGAGATTCAAAGTAAGTTCTTAGCCAAATACATGGCAAAAAAATAGAATGTTAGAATGTGGCCGCTGTCCACACTTAAAGGCCGTCTAAGGACCAAGCCTTGAATGTTGGAATGTGGCCGCTGTCCACACTTAAAGGCCGTCTAAGGACCAAGCCTAGCATGCACAACACTAGTTTTGTTTGAAAAACTCCCCTGTCAAGGCATCTCGGCCAGAGAATTACAACCAAGTACATACCAAAACATTGCAGCAGGATGTTTAGGATGCTTACTCTTTTCTAAGTACATCCTGGAGGCAGTACGGAGCCTTCGTTAATACCGGTATTGATTTTGAACTTTTGCCAGGCTGAGTTCTGTGCAAACAGATGACTTCAAGCGTGCAGAACAAACGCAGGCTGTCGCTACCTCACGCGAGGCCACCAGGACTAAAATGTGTTTCCTTCTAGCATCACGGGACGAAAACAAAAACTTAAAATATAAGATTTCTCTCTATTGAATGCATGTGTTCCCCATTAGCCAGTTCTCTGGTTCAGCCTCTCTACATATCTGCAGAGGATTAAAGAATGGTTTACTGTGTGAACAGCAGTGTGACTGTTTAGATTTCTACCATCTGTCTGGCTGTCAAACACCAGCGAGCTCGCCAGCTTGAGCTCAGAGATCAAGTGCGATTTAAACATCATCAATCACAGTGTTAAAGGCAACCGCAACCATTATTCACAAGTCCACTGCCCTGTGTTTAATCTAATTATTATGAGAAATAAAAAGCTGTAAGATGCCTTCTGTGGTTTTCTGCTCCGGAGGAAGCTGTGAGGCACTCGGGTTCAATGCCTCAAGTGATGTCATTTGAGTCCGCGTCAGCTGGGGCTGAAGAAATAGCCACTGCTGACCGGAAGCGATGAACAGCTGGTTATGGTGTTGTGTTGTGGGTAATGTGTGCACCAGGTTTGTGCACTACGGTTCTGAAGCCTCGGATTCAGCATTTTGACCGTCACCATGTTGGATTTTTCCGCAACCAGTGAAGGAAGTGACCATATTTGGACTGCGGAGGAGCGACGGGTGGATCTGGCAAATACAAGTTGCACCCTTACTGGATCTGGATCCAGAACCAGAAGACTGGAAACTAGTGATTAAGACCACAAAGTTCATGTTTACTGAGGTATAAATCAAGTGAGAGGTAGGGTCATTTTCTCATAGACTTCCATGCAATCAGACTTCTATTTGAAACCAGATGAGTCGCCCCCTGATGGCCAGTAGAGAGATGCAATTTTAAGGCACATCAGCATTGGCCTCACTTTTCATGACTGGAGGTTTCCACCTGGATAAAGAGGTAATTTGGCATGTGGATGAGAGGGTGCTTAAACATTTCCAAAAAACTCTTGCTCGGTTGCCTACTTCGGCCAGAAGATGTTTACAACAGAGGGAATCCTCCACTAATTCCTCATTCCACTTTCAACAAAGCTGTAAATCCACAGCCAGTCTGTCACACATGAAAGGAACACAAAAGGACAAAGCTGCCACTGCACAATTCTGACTAAACACCAACAAGTGGCTCAACTGGCTTCAGATCTTATCGTCGTAGAAACACCGTCGTCTCCTTCCCATTTGGGAAGGAAACAAACACCAAGGAAAGTTCATTGCCAGATCTAATTCCAAAAGGTAGAAAGTTTCTTCACCACTAGACACTAGATTGAGTGAGGTTGGGGGGGGGTCCTGGGTCATTTCCTGTGGGGATGCCCAGTTTTACCCTGCCCAGTGTTACCCTGTCAGAACCCTGTCAGAAAGGTGTGGCTGGCCAAATGCCTCATCTTTCATGAGCACCAGAAAAGGTGTTGTTTTAAACGGAGGAGTTGTTGACATGTGATGGATGTTTGTTATGTTGGTATTTCACCTGAACTCAACTTGAATAGAGTTCAACAAAACCCCTTATAATGCATGAATAAAAAGCCAATTATAAAGTCCCCGCTTGGAAAAATGCGTTAAGCTTTGGATTAACAAATAAAACAGGTTGTTTTAATACTATATACACTTTTCTTCCCTACTGTCTCCTATTTCTTTGTGTTGGTACGGCCATGTGCTGCTTTCAGCCTTCAACTCCAGTAATGACACATCTTTGCTGCCATCTTGTGATCTAAAAGAATATGATATATTTATATTGTGAGTAGAGTGAGGAAGATTTTTTTTTATTGTGTACGACATTAAAATCCCGCTTTGTTTTCATGTCTGTAGCTGTCATCACGTGCCACAAATTCCTCCGAAAATCTTATCTTCTTCTCCATCATCAGGCAGAACAAAAGACAGCAGAACAAAAGACAGCCATGGTCAAATGTCAGCCTTAAGTGTAAGAATAGGAAGGGCTGGGGAGATGGAGAGAGTAAATATTGGTGGGAAGGAGGCAGTGGTGCAAGAAATGACCAAATCTGATGGCAATATGGAAAATGAGACTCCAAAATGTATCTTTTAAGTATCATTGACCCATTTTAGGCTAGAAAGGTGGGTGTAAAAATGTTTTATTTAAATTAATGAATACATTAATTAGGCAAAAATGTCTTTCCTCTGTTTCATATTATTGTATTATCTTTGACTGTTTGGCAGAGAGGACAATCAGACTGAGGCCTCTGGGAAACTTCTGATGTGCATTTCACACTATTTTCATGAAACGGTCGATTGGTTAAAAGAAAAAAAATATTGATACATTGAAACGACAATGAAAATATCAGTAGTTGAAGTTTAAGATGTTGAGTGTTTGGATCTGATCTTATTTAAAAATCATAAATATATATACATATATGATTATTATTATTATTTTTAAATATGCTGCATCAAGTGACCACAGATCAATACTCTAACCTTATTGTACTGAGCACATGGTTGAACAAATAAAGATGACAGGCGATCCGTGGACTGCACATGCTCAAGGATCAGTCAATCAGTCAATAATGTCACAGAGCTGAGGGTATGTGACGGTGATCCTGGGTTTTATCACTTAACACGTGGTGCATTTAAAAGGGTGTGTTCCAAACTTGTTGGTGGACAAGTCTTGTTTTGTTTGTTTTTAATCAGAGCCAATGTGGAGCCGTCACACGTTTCAGGGCCTTCCTGTTAAAGCTACTAATTTAAAGTGTATAATCTTGGCTGTATATCGATTTACATTAAGAAGAAATCAACGCTCCCTTACGTGTCCAACCAACCCCTCCGGCTACGTGTTTCACATTCCAACACAGAAGCTCCACAGCTGCAATTTCCTAAATGACAGCGTTCAGTATGTAAAAGAACTCTCTCCTGCTGCCCTTTCCCTTAATGCCCCCTAAACTGCCAATTAGAGTTAAGGGCTTATTACACCAACTTGTTCTTTCACGTACTTTCAGTTGTGTTGAGTTCAGATCCAGAACGCCCTGCAGGCCTTGACACCAAATCTGATTTTAACAAAAGATGAATAGGCCAACACTTACTCCTGATTCAGGTTGGGTCGCGCCTCTGCCTGTCTCTCTGCCGGATGTCTCTCTGCAGCTTCGGGTTCGGGACGGCGTGCGTCTGCGTTCAGGGCCGACGGCTCGACTGCCACCTGTTCCTGCTCCCTCCTGGTTCCCTCTGCGCTCTGTGTAAATGTATCCTCCCACTCACTACGCGGAGCCCTATTGTGTTCGCCCTCTGTGGCGTCCGATCTCAGCTCGCCGCCGTGTGTCAGACCGGCCGTGACAACCTCCACTCCAGCGTTTGCATCTGTGAGTGCGGCGGCCGGAGTGTCGCCGCCGCTTTCCGTGCTGCGTTTGCTCGCTTGGCTTAACCGGCCTGCCTCTGCAGTCGGTGGAACTCGCTCTTCTGCCTCTCTAAATGTGGGTGTGATCCCGTCTTCCTCTCTTGTGTTACTGGATGCAGCACGTACGTGTTCAGAACTTATTATTTCTTTGTGTGCCAGATATTGTATCCCCTGGTTCGGGGGTTGATTTTCTCCATCGGGGTGGTCTTCTGTTTCCGATTCCCTGCTCCAGTTTCCCTCCGACCCCTCCCCCGCCCCGTGCGGCTCACAGGCGGGTGGAGCAAAGTCGCATACCATCGTGTTCACCTGCTGAACCGGTGTGGCGGCTAACCCCTCCTCCCCCTCTTCTTCCACCCGTGGCAACACCGCGGTTGCCACTTCCTCCTCCCGACTCTCTGCATCGCTGCCAACGAGACACTCAGACCTTTCACCCTCCCGCACTTGAGCCTCTGACCTCTGACCCCCGGCTCGTTGCTCCACTTCAATTCGGCTATTAGACTCTTCTTCCTCATTGGCCCCTCTGCCTCCCTCGTGCTGTATTTTAACAACAACCACCTGATATCCTCCCTCGTCTCTCTTGCTCACCCCTCTTTCTGTGACCTCCGCCCGCTGAGGAGACCAGGCCTCTCTCGCCTCGCCTCCCATGTAAGTCGCTTCTTGCTCGTCCACCGTGTACATCTCTTCGTCCGTGCTGTCCTCTTCAGCGCTGTAGTAGATCTCCACGGCGCTGCCGTCATCCGATCCCACGCTCAGATACGCCGGACTCAAAGCCCCCTCGGACCCATCCGTCTGTCTGTCTGGAGGGAAGAATATCTCACTCGTTTCGACTCTTATCTCAAGGCGCTTCGGTGGGCTCATTTCTTCGGGCACCGGAGAGGGACAGACAGGAGAGGGACAGACAGGCTTGCAGCTCGCTTCGCCTGTGACTAACTCTTTGACTAGAATTGCTCTCCGTTTGGTGTCCGTAACCTGAGTGTCTCTCCCCTGGGACATTACATAGTCAGAAACGGGAGGGGTAGGGCTTTCAGCCATGGGGACTGACCCGACATTGTCCTGAGCGAGGCTAAAACCGGCCGATTTCATCTCTGAGCGACTCGTTGTATCACGTGATTCAGAGGGAAGTAGATATCTGTAAACGTCTGGGTCTCTTTGAGGATCTGAAGCAGTGTACATTTGGTAAGAGGTCCAGCTCTCGCTGGAATACGCCCTCTCTCTGTCACTCAAGGTGGCGTTCACGTCTGTGTAAGCGCGGACACGTGAGGCTGACGGGCGAGAGTATATCAGGTTAGTCTCCGTGTGGCCTTCATTAAGGGTTTTCACCATGACGGGGTCTGATTTAGCGTGAAGGCGCCTTATTTCGGTGGAAATCGGAGGCGGCGGGTTCGACAGTGACGACAACACCTCCGAGCTAAAACTCTGGGGGAAGAGCGTCTCGTACAGCGCTCCGTAAACCGCGTCTTGGCTGGCGGCTGGAGTGGTCTCCTCGCCGTTAACAGCCAAGGTGGCGGGCACTCCCGTGGCAGTTTCGGGAAGGGATCTCTCAGAGACTTCTTCATGGATAGGAGCAGAGTCTGAGTCGGGACCGGAGTCTGGAACAGGCGTCGACTCCACGGTTGAGTTGTCAATTTTGGAGTCGACACTTCCCGGGGAGAGTTTACCAGTTGTAATGTCAGTGACGTCGGTGGCACCAGGCTGAGGATGTGATAATGTGACTCTGGTGGAGTCGGGAAGAGAGATTTCTGTATTTGTGTGAGACTGCTGGAGGATGTCATTGGGGCCATTGATGGTGGCGTCCGAGTCAGCCTCGTGCTCCCAGGTGTTGAGAGCCACAGGAGGCTGGCTCGCTGGAAAGCTCGGGTCGTCGACAGCAGAGCTGGTTTCCCTAAGAGTCGTGGGGGTGGAAGTATCAGAGTTATCATCAACAGGAGTGTTCCCTTCCTCCTCTGAAGAGTTTGGATAATCCAGCTGCAGCTCAGGCATGGTAGCGATCGGGGCCTTCTCAGGTTCCTCGCGTACATCAAGAAAGTCGGAGCCATTCGTCAAAGGCGCCGTCGCTTCCGGTTGGGTGTTTAAGGTGACGGATGGCTCCGATTGGTTAGGGAAATAGGATTGGTTTGTGGCCACAGGAGGAAGAGAAGGGATGTTGAATTGGTCGGTGGTCTCCAGCTCTGGTTGAGACATGGTGAACATCGTCTTCGCATCGGGCTGATCCAGATCCATCTGACTGAGGTCCGGAGGAGCCTAGGAGATGATCATTAACAGAGTTTAATAATGTAGATATGAATAAGCTCATTACCTCTCATATGGGCAAAGCAACATGTCATTCTGAAAAATAAAGCCCTGTTAATATTTCCAAACACTTGTCTTTAGAAACGTTAAACCTGCAATTACTGGTTTTGGGCAGTTGGGGGCAGGGCAAACAAGTTTGACACATCATCCTGTTAAGTTGATTTGCCAACTTGTTTGCAAAGTTACAGTACTTATTTATACATCCAGCAGACTTGAAACATCATTATTGTTTAATTGGCCACCAACTAAGAGAAATATGAGCCTGATTAGCTGCTAAATGCTAGCAGCTAAATCTAGCTTTAGCTAAATCTAGCTTTAGCTGCTAGGTTTGGGCAATGATTCTTTGTAGTTTCATCCCTATGGCAAGATATTTTTTACAAGTTTCACATTTTAAACATGAGGAAATATGCCGTTTCTGGATATTATCTTAATTGAGTCGTGTCCAGATGGACACACAACACTTCTGGGAAAGTCTTCAAAACGGCTCTACACAACCATCTGGGGTTTTGAAAGATTGCCCTGGGTATATTTCTTTTCTTTTTCCTAGAAAAACAAACACTTAACCCTGCACTAGTAATTACAAACTGGGGCTGTGGATAAATCAGACACAACAATATGATCATATTGCTATAGATGACACACCAAAGAAATGTATTTGTCACACATGGAACACAACACTGAGGGAGACAGGGTTACCTCCTCTTGCTCCTCAATGCCAGTTTTCCGAAGGCTAAAGGTGCTCTTAGACATGGTCTGTTGATCATTCTTCTTCTTCTTTCCAAAACCGAAGGAGAAGGTCGCAAACCGTTTGGGCTTACGAAGGTCCAACTCTGAGTAGCTGAATTCTTTGCCCTGAGAAGAAGAGGGAGGGATGGGAAGTGAAACAGGGAGAAGAAATGCAAGACAATAAACGCAAGTTTAAAAACATCTATTTAAATAAAAAAAAAATTATTTACGCATATGACTTCATAAAATCCCGAAGGAAAAAAAAATATATTGCCTTAACTAGATCTGTATATGATGATCAATAATTGACGTTTTATTGAATGAAATAAATCAGTCAATTAAATCATAATGCATATCCTTCACACCTAATTTTTAACTCTTGCCAAAACATAATTATGCAAATGCTTCCAAATCTTTCACCGCTAACAATGAGGATGTTGCACAGTGAATTCCTCCTTGCACCTTACCACAGCTGACACCCTAACTTCATACCACGGAGTAAAAGCTGCTCCACCCTTTAAAAAAATGAAAGACTCGTGGAACACGATCTACTTAACCTGGTAGCTGCTGGCAAAAAAACCACAAATTGGAGGTGTTTTCCTTTTAATTAGGCCACATCCTGTCCTTGAATGTCACTTATCTATACTGTTAATTAGCCCGTAGCCCCCCATAGATAGATAGCAAATAACATAGAATACAATATGGTGTCCCCAAATTGTGATATGTGTCGTTTAGGGTATATAGATCTTGCAGGTCATAACCAAATGTGTTAAATCTGGCCAGTATGAGCCACCTATCCCTTATCAGATCCTTTCAAAAGGACACATAAGCGTGCTCCTGCAGGCGAGGATAGAGGCGATGCTTTTCCGGTGATTACGTGACGACAAAGGAGAATGGAACACGAGGCACGAAGGTCGCTGCCATCTGCCAGGTTTCTGACAGGGTGTGCCTTTCAAATTCTTCTTTCTAGACAAGGTGGAGACTTGAGGCTGCAGTGGACGTCTAGGACATTCAGGTGTTTATTCGTAAGCACACAACAGTAATAAAACTTTTTTAAATGCATTGCTGTAAGTAACGCAGGATATCAACTACAAATACGAAGCATGGGATGAAACACTTAATTTCTATAATTAAATGCAAGTCAAGTTAAAGCTTGCATTGTTAAATGCACAAAAACATATTTACAGTTTTTTTTCCTTAAAATAAAATAATCATACTTTATCAATAGTTTTTTTTTATTATCTTTGTAGCCCCAGAGCCATGCATGCACACATCACACTGTTCAGCAGTTGTCACGAAAGAAACCGCAGCTGTCAGGTGGTCACATCAGCACCTATTAGTTGAGATGAGGAGTGGAAACTTAATTATGTCAGCACTGTTGACATTAAAACACAACGAAAAAAAAAAATTCAGCTCCCTTGAGCAGCAGCACAGGATCATCAGTGGATGAAGCAGCTTAAAAAAAAAAAAGACCGGCATGGTTCATCGTGTTTCAAACCTCAAACATCAAAAACCTGAATCACCTTTCATTCCCGAAGCCACCTGAAATGACCCATGCCCCCCAGAAGGCCTCCCACATTGCAACACTTTGATAAGCTTATGTTTTGGTCTGCTGCTCATCAAAGCCATGCAGGTGCCGTGAATCACGACGCCCTTTTTTTAAAGTCGTTCAAACAAAGCGATGGTTTCAAATCGATCGACTTTGATTTTGAGAGCTTGACTTTCCTGCTCATATGCTGCTCAGCATGTAGCATCTGCCAAACCAATGGATCACAGCTCTGTGTGTAAAATACATTTGCGGGACTACTTTGTTCCTCCACAGCATCTGTCCTGCAGGTCTCAGCTGCAAAGCAGTCGGACCAGAATTGGTCTTCACGCCAATGCAGCTGTTTAGTGAAACGCTGGCGCCCCCTTCTGGAGGGAATAACATCTTTGGTGTAATTCACCTGTTGCTGTGTCTTATTCTGTGTAATATCTACTGCAGGCAGGGCAGAGTAATGCAGATATAAGTACACTATAACATTGTGGACATAGTACACACAATAATCACAAGTGATATGAAATGTCTTTATGTATTTGTTTAGTTATGGCGCCCTCTAGAGTTGAGTCCTGTATGGCAGTTGTACGTCTTTTGGTGGGTGTAACCCAATTGAGATTATAAGTGTGGTAATTTAGAGTGATTAAATACCGATGGATGCATGTAGTACTATGAGGAAGATTGTGCTTATATATATATTAGGACTTGTACACTCAGCACAAATCCACTTCTGGCATCTCCGGATTGTATCCGGATTGATTTGAGGAGGTCTGGACAGCACAAAAAAATAAATAAAATTTAGCAAATCGGTTGCGACGGAGGGGTTCGCAGCGTAAATGTTTGGAAGCAAGAGCCGGAGGGAGATTTGACGAGCCGCAGATGGAATGTAGCGGTAGTTACGGTTGAAGATGGGGGTCATGAAGTTATCTAACAGAGGGGCAATTTTACCCAACATTCACAAAGCCCCAAGGATACTCGTGTTCAGGCAAGTCGAGAGAGAAAACATACAGGCTCGTTTGGCTATCTGAGAGCAAAACACACATATGAACAAACCCAAAACTAAAATATGAAAGATACGCAACAGGTGGAAGTATGAAGCACTTTTTCAAATGATTAAGGAAACTCTGGCAACAAGATGAACTGATGAGGAAACTGATTATACATCAAATCTCAAGTCATTTTAGGGCAGAGGAAAGCAGTACGTTTCAAAACTGGTTATCAGTCTGGCAAATGGCCACCAACCTTTGATTGACAAGCTTGACTGAACAGTTGACATATTTTCATTGCTTATAATTGTAGTGGTTATGGTCCCGTGTAATTAAAGGCCATATTTTTATAAATGAGTGATGATCCCCATGATGACTAAGCATATTTACATCCCTGAAATGGTCTTCACCCAACTTTCACACTCATGCTGTGACTATAACTACAAAACTATGCTATTTCTAGAATTGAAACCTGTTATATGTCAGAAAAGATATCTGATACCGCATCTTTCACAATAAGAATAACTACTGTAAAGATTCTCAAATGATATGCAACAAAAACCATGTGTGACTCTAAAGCTGCTTTGCTTTTAAAAGCTAAAGGCAATCTTGTAAACCTCAAGCTATAATTACTCATATCAGGTTCTACTGAACTAGATGATGCTATTTGTGGATCCAGTCAGAAATCTTTCCTGCTCGACTGCATTGTCTGAGAAAAACCTGAACATTTTCCCTCAAAGTTCGTGTGAAAAGAGGTCGACAATGCAAACAGCTTGACTGACCTTTGACCTGGGTGCGGTGGCATAGAGAGAAGTCTTCTTGTTGTCCGAGGCGATGCCGTCATACCGGGCCCCTCCGCCCTCGGCAGCGTTACTGGGCTCAGCAGTACTGAGGGGCACAAAACGTTACAATGAATGAATCCACTTCACCCTCCCGTCGTGTTCGGCTCAAATCTGACTGTTTTGCAAATTTCATCAATCATAAATATTGTGGTTTTCATCTCAAGGCCTTATGTTATCTTTCACACAAGACATTTGAACATATAATATTGCTGATCACCCATATCATTGGGGTACACATGCCACTGGGTCATATCATCCTGTTTATACAGTAGGATAACTGTATAATCAGTGGTTTTAGCATCGAGAAAACATGCTGCTCAGCAGAATAAAGCAGTGAATCACTGGGAACGTTGAATAGAACCGGCTAAACGAGAGGGAATGTTTTTTAGAACAGCCATATGACCTTTATGTGGGGGGGGGGGGGGAGGCTCATTATGCCCTCAGAATGAAGTTAATACATTAAGATAGCACATTTTTCTGTCCACTCGGTGGTGAAACAGCAGGATTTCGGCTTTGTCCAGCCATCACTTGTTTATTGACTCATGTTTTGGGACGTCGGCGTCAGTGTGCGGCTGTACAAAGGTCGCTTTATACACGAAGGCGGTCTTCCTTTGTACAACTGGATGAGCAAACATCTCCGTGTTATATAATGGGACAGGCTCACGAGGACCATGCAAAAAGATAAACAGACGGACAAAAACAGCAACAAGGTGGGGTTTTTTTCATGCACAATCAAGCGATTCCATTTACAGCTGCAAATCAGCTGTTCTTTGTGCCTGTGTGACACGGGTTTACATGTCAACACAAAAAAAGATCACACAAAGTCTCAAAACTTGCAACACCAACATTCTGAATGGAAGAATCTGGATTTGGACGCAGTTCAACAGGATGTAACTGCCTTCTTTCCTTTTTCTCCGGCTGCGCAATAAAAATTTGGTGGAAGTTTGTTTGCATAAGAACCAGACTGAGAGAGAGAGAGAGAGAGAGAGAGAGAGAGAGAGAGAGAGAGAGAGAGAGAGAGAGAGAGAGGGAGAGAGAGAGAGAGAGAGAGAGAGAGAGAGAGAGAGAGAGAGAGAGAGAGAGAGAGAGAGGGAGGGAGGTAACTAAAGTGCAGCCTCCAGCAGCGAAACTTGCACATTTGCATCTGTATCTACAAGCTGGCAGATACTTTGCTACATGCAAGCCGCACATGGACTTAAATGGTCATCATAAAAGGCACAGTTCAACATTTTTTTTTTTTGCATAGTAAATACATAGCTGGAGTCAGGTTAGCTTAGCATAAAGTCAAAGAAACAGCAAGCCTGCCTACCAGGACTGAAGGGAGATAACAGACATCTATGTAGGCCATCCTTCCATGTGTTGGCCTACATAAATGGCCATCCTTCCATTTAATTGGGCCTCAATCACAAAGGTTTCTGAGCATCACTACCTCGTTGTCATCCGTCTGGGCCTCACTGCTGGATTTCCTACTATCACACATCATTGTCTGAAAGCGATGTAGTAAAAGTTAATGTTCAACCATTTCCATTGTTCAGAGCACACAGCTGTCACTTTGTGAGCGACGAGCGACTGATGTCGGGACTCATTACCACGGTCGTTTTGGCCTTAAATGGATATTTAAGATTACAATACACAATATTACTATTCTCTAATGTGGAAACAGAAGTCATCACAGCACTGAAAAGAGGATGGTGATTTCGTTAAAGTGGGGTTGTATGAGGTGTTCATCCATCAGCCCTGGGAGTGAAGCCATGTAAGCAGTAAACTGTATGTTAGTCACCTCAAGAAAGGTGCAACTAATGAAAAATCTGTTTAATTGTACGCTTTATTTTGAATTTTCCCAACAGGGATATGAAGCTGTCGTCCATGCTCACTTCAAGGCCAACAGAAGAAAAACAAACTTTTTACAAATTTGACTTTGCAGAACGCAGGATTGTGTTTGTGTCACACAATAGCGCAAACAGACAAACAAACAGACAAACAGACAAAGCGATGAAAGCAGCGGTAGACCAGCAGCTCTTGTTTCTGTGAGCTAAAATGACTGTTTCCTTCTAAGGAGTCTGGTGGCTTTGAAGGAAGCATGGATGGATATAACTGTCCCGTCAGAGAGGCTACCTGATGAAAGGTAAAGGGCTGAAAACATTCTAAATACAGCGTACAGTTAACAGTTACAGATATTACACTGACTGCCATCTTTTAGACTGTGGTGTCATTTAGAGTCAATACTCATCTTTTACCAAACACAATGGACTGAATGAGAACATCAGTATCACCAATCCCTTACTTCAAGTATTGATTTGACTGACAAAGCTATCTTGAACCTCACTGAACCCAGTTGTATGAATTCCTCTGCTGCTGTTTAACCTGGGGGTCCGTCAATAAGGGCCAGACAAGAGCCAAGAAAAAGCAAAACATCCCCCGAGGATGAATTCCAGACAAATAGATGCAAAAGATCTGAAGAAATGAAAGTCATGTAGGGAAATATATCATTTTAGGGCCTCAAGTAATGTTCATTGATTAATCCCTGCTTTATTTTTACATTGGCAGGGCTGATTTAAGCTTATTGCAGATGTATCATATCAGTGTCCAACATGTTCTCACTGCCAACTCGTCAAATATGGTTACTATGACGATCTAAGCAGCCCTCAAGCATCAGTTTTGGACTTGGGGATGGCGTGCAAGTTTCAGCTTGAAACAAACGTCCAACGTAGGTTTAGGAGAGAATGGTGGTTTGGGGTTAAAATGTGTAAAAGGTTTTATACGTCATATAACCCAAAACCTGTAAGCAGACTTTGATGTAAAACATCAGTAGTGTTTCCCCTTTAATTTTGTTTCAGTGAACAAAAAACTTTTATTTCAGCACCATATCCTTTATAGCTCATATAACAACAAAAAAACAAACAAGGGTAGTCATGCTTTTAAGGAACGGATATCCATTTCATGTCTTTCAGCTCAAAATAATCAATATTTCCACTGATATGAGCAGCCAACAGGTTGCACAACCTTGGTTGTTCTGTATATGTATGTCAGATGTTTAAAGAAAAGCTGTGACTAACACGTTGCCTATGCATCCCTGGCACAATGATGGTGTATTTGTTGTATTTGATTAGCACTTCCCTGACAATGCTGCAGGCATGTGGAGCGGCAGGTTTCTCTGCACGGTACCTTTTTTTTTTTTTTCGATTCCCAGCTCTACTCAGAAACCCGGACGAAACCTTGCCAGAACTCTGGGTGTGTTTGACATGTTTGAAACCTGACTGTCTTCTCACACAGCAGGGGGAAGGTGTCAAATAAGTCCACTATGACTTTGACATCCCCTTCAACTGTATGAGATGCCGTGGAGTCAAAACAAGATATATTTCTTGGAAATAAATCCTTAAGACTTTGCCAGATAAAACCCTAACAATGGATTAAAAACGAAATCCTTCCACAAACAACAAAAACAGATTTAAGTCTCCGTCTGGATGTGACGCTTATCTTGGACATTCATCTATGATGTCAACAATTAAGCAAATCACTTGAGAGAAAAGCTCATAGAAACGCTTCCAGGAAGAGATGAGACGCTAACAAGAGCATAACTGTGTGCGGCTCTTGTGTGCGAAGGCGGTCCTCGCACTGTCAGTCCATCATTTCTCTTTTTTGTCCTTGCGCAAACACGAGCTGCCGCTCGGTCCGGCCTGCCACCACCACACGAACAACATGACGGCGACTACCCATCATGTGACTTGTTGTTGAACCACCTCGTCACCTGTTTGAGGTTCAAACAGAGCGACGGGTATCCTTGAGATCAATTGTTCAGGCTTCCACGGTGAAGCTGAAAACTGTGCGTTACGTGCATGCATGACACTGCTGAGCTGCGGTCTACCAGGTGTCTCTGTCTGTCCAGGGTGAGGTTGCACTCAACTACAACACCCACACTGTGAAAAGGCAGTGGCTCGACATTGTGTAACACTAGCAGTGCTTGTATTTCAAGTGCAAGTGTTGCATGTCGTCTCCACCCGGAATTGAAATCATGACACTGATGAACAAAAGCACCACAGTGGTTTGCAGTGGGATTGTGTCATCACAAATATATTGGTAGTAACTGATCATTGTTTAAGGATCATAAGACTTTCACTATGTTTCTGTGGGACATTTTGAGTCTCTTTGTAGTTGTTTGTGTTTCTTTGTAGTCTTTGTTTGTGTTTCTTTGTAGTCTTTGTATGTCTCTTTGTAGTTCTTTTGTGTCTATCTGTAGTCTTTGTAGTTGTTTGTGTTTCTTTGTAGTCTTTGTATGTCTCTTTGTAGTTCTTTTGTGTCTATTTGTAGTCTTTGTAGTTGTTTGTGTTTCTTTGTAGTCTTTGTTTGTGTTTCTCGTTGTAGTCTTTGTATGTCTCTTTGTAGTTCTTTTGTGTCTATTTGTAGTCTTTATAGTTGTTTGTGTTTCTTTGTAGTCTTTGTATGTCTCTTCATAGTTCTTTTGTGTCTATTTGTAGTCTTTGTAGTTGTTTGTGTTTCTTTGTAGTCTTTGTATGTCTCTTCATAGTTCTTTTGTGTCTAGTCTTTGTAGTTGTTTGTGTTTCTTTGTAGTCTTTGTATGTCTCTTTGTAGTTGTTTTGTGTCTTTTGTAGTCTTTGTAGTTGTTTGTGTTTCTTTGTAGTCTTTGTATGTCTCTTCATAGTTCTTTTGTGTGTATTTGTAGTCTTTTCATGTTTCTGTGTGGTAATTTTGAGTCCCTTTGTAGTTGTTTTGTGTCTCTTTGTAGTCTTTGTAGTTGTTTGTGTTTCTTTGTAGTCTTTTTATGTCTCCTTGTAGGTCTTTTGTGTCTATTTGTAGTCTTTCATGTTTCTGTGGGACATTTTGAGTCTCCTCCTTGTTGGGACGTCTCTCTTTGAGTGACATTTTGAAGCTGAGTGCCCCGTAGGTCCGTTCAGTTATCCATCCATGCTGTCAATGAGCCTGTAAAGTTTACACACGAGCTAATCACAGGCTAGCAGATGCTGTTTCTAGCTCTGTTTACAATACTGACTTTATTGCTCAGCTGTAAACCTGCCTGCCTCTGGCATTAAGGCCTAAAAGTCCATGAAGTCAAAGCATCCTGTTATTTATCTTGCATCTTTTTTTCACCTTTCTTATCAGACAGCCTCTGCTTCGCAGTTATCATGAATGCATCTTTTGTTCACAATTCCTTTTCCATAACATTAGCACTTTTACTTTGAAAATCAATAATACTGTTAACAAATTATCTAAATAACATGAACAGGGGTTCCTGCTGGTCCCCTCAAATTATGAAATGGGGAGAGCGGGGATGGTCGGGACAGTGTAGCAAGCTAGAACACAACGCCTACTATGCCATCCACCACGCTGAGCCTTAGCCACACCCTCTTCACTGTATCCTCAAAGTGGAGACCTTCAGGCTATTCCTCGCATTTCATTTCCAAACCCGCAGCGTGAAAGTACTTTTTTTGGCTCCATTGTTAAACCTTGACTTATAAGATGACACTGCTGAACTGCCTCTGTCTGTCCAGGGTGAGGTTGCACAAAACCCACACACCCCCACTGCGAAAAGTATGAAATTTTTTTATTTTTTTAATTAATTAATATCTGTACTTTTACTACTTACATTTTCAAACCAGACTTGTTACTTTCGTTTTAATGCATTTGAGGGGAATTTCTTCTTGTTAACATGATGTGAGATTCAGTTAGCCTTACAAAAATGTAGAAATGTCCTTCATTAAGATACTTTTTACTTAAAGCACATTTCAGATCCTGAACTTGTTCACTTTGATATGAGTAAAGACGTTTAATCAGTACTTCTACATGAAGTCCTTTAAGACACCTCTGTTAAATTATGCCACATACAAAAACATATTGTTGCAAAGCTCATTTTCTGGCCTGTTAAGTGATGCTGGTGTTTTTTTCCATAATTCAATAACAGTGTGAAGTCACTGAGTGAATGTTTACACAAGTGGCAGATGAAGACTGGGAAGAAAGCCAAATTCCATATCTCTTATGAAAATATAAGAACAATACAATGTTTCTGACCGTCCCAGAGAGGGAATTTGGGGATAATTTGGACATTTAACAAAATAGTGCCTTTCACATTCGGGTTGGCCTCTAAAATAAAAATGCATAACTTGTTAGCAAACACTTGTCTGTTCAGGGATGAAATGATTTCCATCATGTTCAAGCAGTGGAAGGTTATGTCGTGTCCCTACAATAGGTACTCAATCACACGTTTGTTCTCTGAATAAACAACATGCATCACTGTGCTGCAGCTGCAATTTGACTTTTCTAAAACGCTTTTTCTACCGCACGTCCCTGAAGGACTCTCAGGGATTTTCAGGGAACTGAAGGAGATTTCATCTCCCCGCAGCTTCACTTGCTCTTTTGCACAATTACATAATGACTGAAAGAATGGACCGGCCTATTATGGATTTCACCCCTCTTCAACACTTCTGTCTAGACAGAAATTCCCCCGTGGGCGATCTGAATCACCATCAACTCCATCGGCTACAAAGTTATGGTCATTCTTGGGAAATGGATTTTGGCATGCTGCAGGAAAGAACCCCTTTCTACTGTCATTAACTTCATTAAGATAATTTATCGCCTGATAAATGTCTGCACTGACTGCTGGACAGACTAATGCCTGATGACATCTGAGTTCACTTACAAGGGCACTGATGTCACACGTTGAAGGCTCCACTGAGAACCCAACAACTCACACAGAATGTGCATTATGGGTGTTTAATCAAACACACTTTAAGTTTCCATGCTCCTCTATTAGAAGACATACGACACATGCATGAAAAGCGGGCCGGTGGAAATCCAGGACTTTCTGCAGGCTTACCTGAGCAACTGCTGGCCTTCCTTGGTCGGCTTCGCCGGTGCGGGGTCGCTCTTCGGCTTTGTCTTGAACTTCAAGAACCGGAACTTCTTCTTCTCCCCCTCGCTTTTATCCTTCTCCACCGATTCGTTAAGGTTGACCGTGCTCCGGGAGAACAGGCTCTTCAGGGACCTCCTGGGTGAGCTCTTCGCCATCTCCAACACCGAGCGTGATGTCACCGAGGAGCAGCGCGGCACCGGCGACTCTTCGGGCTACTGCTTCCCCGCGGACGGTCGGCTCATGGACAGCTAATGGGAAAAGTATAGTCGCGGAGTGGGAGGGAAACTGGCCGGGCTTATTGACACTTCTTATTGACAGGTGGCGGCTGCTCCTGTCGCCTCATGTTCTCTGCGTGCAGGAGGCAGACTTCAGGTGTGGCGACACGCCCCTGAACAGCAACACCCAGATCCCAGACAGCCTCCCCGTGACAGCTCTCTGCTCACCCTGGGTCCAATATTATTGAATATAAATATAAATCATATAAAGATATATCAATTAAATTATAAGATAATTTACTTTTTAAATTGCTTTTATAATAAAATTCCTATTTTCCACTATTCTGGAAAAATAGGTCCCACACAGTGGCGGTTCTAGACAAATTTTACTGGGGGGGCCAAGGTGGGGCCAATGTTTGATCAGAGGGGCACATTAAAAAATGGAAAGTGCCGTTCTCACTCTCATCTCGCATCCGGCAAGGCAGTGTTTGGGTGCGTCGCTCTAATTATTCCGTGTAGAGCGCTGAGTCACATTAGTTCCGCTTTTGGCGCTAGCGCATAAAATCGTAATAACTTGATCAATTTATTTCATTTTCATTTTATCATTCAGTCAGCTTATTCAGTCAGCTCTGGGGGGGCCACAGGGGGGGCCTGGGACATTTTTACAGGGGCACTGGCCCCTGTAGGCCCCCGTGTAGAACCGCCACTGCACATGGAAGATCCTTAATTCCATCTTGATAAAGGTCGGTGCACTAAACGCAACAGGATTTATCGCTTTACTTTACTAATATCTGATTATGTCATGTTTTATAGATATAATAGCCTTGAATATTTGATCATTAATACAGACACAAGCAGTTTGTTTTTGAAGATGCATATCAGATAATGGGAGATAATAATTGAGAGCACTTGTGGCACTAATAGGAATAAACCCTTCAAGATGACTTCAAATTATAGTTCTTTATATAATTATACAAATAATAATATAATAATAATAATCGTACGATGATTTCACACATCAGCAACAACGACAAATTGGGCCTGGGGTGTTATTGGTGGGATAGTGGCACCTGCCTTCCCCACTTCCTGTCCCCCTACTTCCGGTCATTTCATTTTGGATCAGTTCTGTTTTGTGACTGCAGCTGCAAAGAGCTGGCAAAGTGCCTCGGTGGTACTTCCGGTTAGGTCAGGTGTCTCCTGGAGAACTTTCTAGCGACAAGGACAGACACATCCCAAGGTAAGAACAACACCACACGCTGGCTGGTAACCACACATTCTGTGATATAATAATGATACAAGTAATGATGACAGTTAATAGTTTGCCGAAATTAAATTGCAATAAGAATTTACAGCTTATTTTATACAATTAGGAAATGCCTCCTCATTATGTCTACCAGCACAGTGTGCAATCACAGTGGAGGCACAGCGACATCTAGTGGGGAGGCTATGCACTCCGCACACGTTCATATGCACGTGGCTTACTCTGCCTCACGGTGGCGCTGCCAGCTTGCTGGAGGTGAAACGGCAGTTCCAGTGTGTGCTGCTTGTTGGGTGAGGACTAACTGAACGAATGAAACATCAAAATAACACCAAAAAGTTTTTCCTTCCTCTAGGTGACATTTAGAAATCACTGCCAGAATTTGCTGTGTATTTCATGATAAAACAGACTAAAATAATCAATCTATGCAGGCAGAACAGGGACTGAACTACAAAGTGTCAGAGGGGTATGCAGCAACATACCCCCCCCCCCCCCCCCCCCCCCCAAAAAAGTGCTGTATGGGCTTTAAATAATAAAGGTTTATTTTAAAGTATATCACCCACTGTAGGCCTACCATAATTATATATATATATATAAAAAATATTACTATTAATATATTTATTTTGATTTTTTTGTCTGTTTTATATTTAAATATCTAAAGAAAATCGTTATAGTGTGTATCCAGTATTGGTAATGATTGTGGATTTGTTTGACCAGCACCAGGCAATAAGGGTTAGGGTTAGGGTTAGGGTTAGGGTTGGAGTTGGGGTTGGGGTTAGGGTTGGGTTTGGGTTAAGGGGGTTAGATCGTGTTGGGGTTGGGGTTAGGGTTAGGGGGGTTAGGGTTAGACGCAGTCATCCATCCATCTCTCAAATTGGAGTACTTGTTGCACATTCTTTAAATACCTTTTTTTTCTTAATGACATATTTTGCAATACGTTTTTCAGTGGTAGGGCGACTTTATGTTCAAGGAAGTGGCTAAATGTTTTGACAGAAACGAAAATGTATTATCTTTATACCTCAAACCTTTAGACCCATTTTTACTTATTGCTGCAATATCACAACCTTTTGCTTTTAGTCATTCCCCCACGCCCATCTATATGGCCTTGTCTGCTGACTAAAACACGACTGCAACCTCAAGTCAAACCGGAGCCAATGATGAAGCGATGAACCCTGGTGAGTCTAAGGAGAGTTAACATCACTGACTATCAGGAACTTAAAACAGAAAGTCAACAATGGCATCAGAGCAAAGTCTCTTTGGCACTCTCGGTCCACACTTATACCCACGTTAAACACACACACACGCCTTTTAATAAATAATCCTTGGAATCGTTCCGTTCAAATAAAACTCAAGGGTTACAGCTGCCAGGGAGATGTTTGGTGATTAGCAAGTCTCTTCCAAGTAATAGGGCATGGCTACAGGAACTGCTTCTGAATCACCTTTACACTAATGCATTGCTCCAGGGGACTATGTAATAAATCATAGTCTTATCACCTACCTTTTTCTTTACCATTCTACTATAATTTTATGATGCAAAACATTTAAATGTCAATAATATCCTTTCCTTTTTAGATATATTGTACATTCTTAACCCCTTTCTTGAAGTTTAAAGCACACTTTTTTTTAGTTGTTTTCTCTTAAAATAGTGCAGTAAAAAAAGTGAATCTCAGATCTACACTTAACTTGTGACATAGAGCACAATACACAGCATTCAATGCTATGCCACGTGCACAAAACACTTTTAACAAATAAATCGGAAATGGCCACGTTAAAACAAAAAAAACACGTATAGCACATATCTAGAGTGAAACTTTTACTGGCAGATGTAGCGGTGAGTTTTCCCCCATTGATGGGGAAATAGACTATACATAAACAGAGTGTTACTGATACTGTAAGATGACACGTGTTTTCTTCACAACGCGTCCAATTTCAAAACTTCATCAAAGTCATTGCAGTCATACATGAGAACGTATGGATCTGATTTATGTCCATAAAAGGTGCGGCATATAGTATATGACGCAACTCCTCACTTGACTGTTGCAAGTCCACTGAATCACAACAGCTGACATAAGTGTGTGTGTGTGTGTGTGAGTGTGTGAGTTTAAGGTACAGACAGGAGCATTCTGCCACAAACCTCCAGTGTATGTTAATTGTTATTAATTATAGGATGTTATTTTAAAAGTTTAAAGTTATAACACCTTATAGTTATGTACTACTTTTTAAAATCTGATTCATAATTCTGTCTGTGATTAATTCTGTTCTCGTTCCTTTAAGGGTAATTGTAACTGATAATAATAACAACAACAAAAAATAAATGGAGGTTATCTTACCATGATAATCTGATATCATTACAGCCCTAAGTACCATGGTTAAAGACGTTAAAATGTAAAATATGTTGGTGGTTTTTCTGCTGTCAAATGGCATCAAACTGGATTGATTTAGGTCTTTTCCAAAGAAATAAATTAGATATTTTACATCCTCATGAGAGCTTAATTGTCACCAATGTCAAAGTTGCCTCTGACAATATACTTTTACAACACTGTTTCCTCCTTTTCTTTCTTTGTCCTGCTTTGCCTTCGTGCCTCACCTCGCCTGTCTGTCTCTGAGAGCCACTGAGTCACTTCAGCAGTGGGTGCTGATGTTTACTGTGTCCACATGCAAGGCTTGTAAATTTCCTGTCAACGTGACGATTACGCACCGTTCTGTCCGGAATTGGTGAATTGCACTAATGTGACCTGACAAACTCCTCCTGCGTTCATATTTTCCCCCGTTCCAAAGTTCAAGCCAGTTGGACATTGAGCCAAATCAGTGATGTCACTGTAGCATCAATCAAATGTTAATGGCCAAAATAAAGGGGGTGGTTGAGTCTTGATGGTGCACAATATGCTCCATAATTGGAGGTAAATGTGAAAGCAAAAGATCCAGTCTTCCCGCAGCACTGTGTGTAATCTGCCCTGAAGGCGTCAGAAAGGACTCCAGTCACCGCTGATTCCTGTAATTGATCCACTAATGACCACCAGTGTACGTTTTCCCAAGAGAAACTGGAAACTTTGCACAAACTGCAGAAGGTCAAGAACAAAAGCTCTTACCGATGCAAGTTCTATGCATAACGCAATCAGACGCGAGCTAATGACTTCCCTGGAATTTTTCATTGGTACTCAAGGCGACTTCCTCGTAATGAGGGTGATACACTCGACTACACACACACACACACACACACACACACGCACACACATGGCGAGGCATGCTTTTTGGTGTCTTTTTGATGTGTTTCTTTCATTTTTGCCTGTCAACCACACTACACGGCAGCTTAAAGGACGTCCTGTTGTGATTCGTAGGGCCGCAATGAATTGAGTCTGCTGTTCGGCCGGCCAGCGGCAGAGAGGAACTGTTGCATGACTGATTTCGAAGAATTAGAATTTTGAAACAGGATGCCTTCTTAGCATGAAACCCTGTCATCTCAACCAGGCAACCATGTGGTTAAAGAGCTGATATAGTTTTTCTAATTCCTTTGGTTTGGTCCAATTGTTATCCCTAACTTATATTTATTTGCCCAGTCTGTTAATTGACTGCATTTCTCTGCTAGGTTGAATGGGGCATATTTATTCTGTTCGGATTAAAAAGATACATTTAGTGCTATAGAATGTACCAGTCCCACCAGGTGTTCATATCGTCAAACTTGACACATCCGACCTGACATTCGATTCAAATTGTGCCTGAGAAGATGTAATGGACATGTCACAAAGACAATACAATACAGCTCAAAATGCATGAGGCTGAATGACTGAATAATTGCATTATATATAGATATATAGATATTTCCCACTCATTCTAACTGCGAGTCAAGTATACAAATATAAATAAGTCATACCTAGGAGTTGATTTTTTTTCATTGGTAAGATGCTTTGCTTACATTTATTCGAGCTTTGCTCAGTTTAAATGGTACATTTTTCTCTTTTGTCCCGAGCTGCTGGGAATCTCACGATGAGGAGTCCCAGCAGCTCGCCATATAAAGTCCTGCATTGCAGTGTGCATTAAATTGGTACATACTCTCATAACAAGGCACCTTGAATTGGGGCTGAGTGTGAAGATAACGTGCATGTGAATGACCTTATGTTTTTAAAGGATGTGGTGTATGAACGGGGCTGTCTGCAGATCGAGTTTCTCTTCTGTTCAGCGCAACTCTCCCCGTGGCTTACTGCTGCTTCACGGAGCGATGGGCTCGACGTGTAGCTGGTTGCTCACCAGACACAAAAAGGATTTCCTGTCACCACTGCAGTGCACATTTTAAAGGTCTGAGGTGCCTTGATTCTGGTCAGTGTTGTGTGGGTGTCTAGCTGTGGGGTTGTCCCTCACGGCAAGCAGAAAGTGGTTGAGGCACAGAGAAAGAGGGAGGCTGCGATGGAATTACTGTCAAAAGTGAACCGTGCTTACAGTAACTTTGCTGCGTTTTGCAGATTGAAAGTGTGCCTCACTGCCACGGGACGGCAGTGATTATGTTTAAAATTATATATTGAGGTTTCATGTTCGCTTAGGTATGCCTGCTGTGCCCGTAAATACATCACCAGGTGCTCTGGTCTGTGTGTTGTGTTAAAGCTCAGTTTCCCTTGGCAGAGATCGACACAGAGATCGACACACAGGGCTTTCCCCCAGGTGACCAGAGTTGAGTACTGTCTTATGCTAATTCGGATTGATTGATTTAAGTTTCTCACAATTTCCGTTTTTGGTTGTGTGATAGACTGGTGACCTGTCCAGGGTGGACCCTCAGCTGGGCCTCTGTGACTTTGTCCAAATAAGATTTTTTGACCTTAGAGCAGTTCTTGAACGCGTATTTGCTCAACCCTCCTTTTAAGTTACTTGTCGGCAACGCATGATATAACAGGAGCATCTGTGTTCACACGCATCGATTTTGTAATGTTAAAAAATTATGACGCCAAACGTGTTTTTTCAAGAGTTTCATTCGTTGCCGACCAGTTTCACTTCCTGTATTTTCTAGGAAAGGGAGCCTGAAAAGTGAACCAATCTGGGGAAAGCAGCGTGGGACTTCCTAGAGTTTATTACCAGCAAGAGAGCGGTAGTAAGCAGGATGTCAAAAAAGCATTGTGATCCTGCCGATTACGATGTCGTTGTTTTAGTTATTGTGCTAGAGTTCTGTATGCACTGCTTATCAGATCCACCCGTCGCTCCTCCGCCGTCCAAATATGGTCACTTCCATTCACTGGTTGCAAAAATTCCCAGATGGCGACAGTCGAAATGCCGAACTTGACGCTTCATAACGGTAGACCACAAAGCGATGGATGACGCCCCGATGACTACGTTATTATATACAGTTTTACTGTTTCTACGTCAAGAGGCAAAAGTGAGTCACTGGAGCCTCCAGCCGGCCTTCGGTTCACACGGAGACGAAGAAGTAGAGCCGCCATGAGGCCTTACCAATCACGTTGAAGGTATCTGTATGTAATTGTAATTTTATGGGCCCAGCAGTAAAGGGGAAATGCTGCCCTCTTTTTATTTGCATTATTGCCCCAAAATACTCATAATTTGTCGTTTCATTCGGAGGGCTTGTTGTGTTGTGAAGCGTCTTAGCAGCTGCCTCCCCATGAAGGCGATAAGTGATTCTATTATGAGCGATTGCTTCTCAGACATGCTTCCTTTATCACTGGATTTCAAAACTGTTTTCTCATCTGCCTTCCTCCAGTTGCTCCATTTCCCCAAAATACACAAACACACTTGACATACAACGACGTATAGAAACAATATCTTTAATATGCTACATCATGTAAATATAAAAGTATCATCAAAATAGCCTCTCGCATATAAATTCTGAACATCTCATAACTTGTTTTCAAAAAATAAACTACATAGACAAACGTATTGTACAAAAGGAGAAATAACACTACAAAAATGATAAAAAGAAGTACATCACTGACTCATCAGTACAATTTTCAAGAACAGTACCTGCCTGCTGCTGGTTTTGGGGAACAACCAAACGCACACAGACTTTGGTTGTGTTTTTCATTCCAGTGCCAAGTGAGAAACATATGAACAAAATTGTTCTCCTGTGTTGCTCATTTTTTGTTGTCCAAAACGTTTTACAATAAAGCTTTGTAAGAAATATCGGAAACATCCAGTAAACGGCTACGTAGCGATCCACGTAGTTTCTCAGTGCTGATATAAAAAAAGTTGCGGTAAGAAAGAGTAAAAGCCATTTTTTCAGAGGATCCCGTGCACATATTTAATTGTGATACCGTGATCATGTTAAACCCGCAGTTTAGATCCTTTTGGTGGTAATCACAAACATCGCTACACATTCATGTTCTTTGATCATTATTTTGGCAATTGCTTATTAACACACAATTTCAAGAGATGCAATTTTTCCCTTTTTTTTTCTTCTCAAAAACATAAATAAATAAAACAGTTGCATCACAGTGCCCTGTTGTTCATCTATACTTCCACACCTCAAACACGCTGCCACACAAAAGTAAAAAGGACACACAAGTGAAGACTCATTCACAGGTTTGTGCCACATCATTGTTCCTGAGTCAATTTGCGGTTTTCCTCGGAGATCAGATCCCCTTTGGAATTGTCGACACACACAGAGAAAAAACAAAAAAAAACCCAACACTAACAGAATGAAAACAAACTATGATACAACTAAATAAATAAAGATGACTCAAATTTCAAGAAAATAGTAATAAGTTAAAGCACAATTAAAGCAAACACTTCTCTACCTGAGTGAAAAGAGTTTTAAATACTTCACAGCTTACACAACATCCTCCTCCATTTTTCATTTTCTTTTTCAACTGAGTTTTGGGAGGAAGTACAATCACTGAATACCCGCGACCAGTCTTTGGAATGTTCTTCTTTTGGTGCTGCGCTCATTGGATTATGAAAGTTTATATTCCCTTTAATGCCCTTCATGGACGATATAGGGAGTTTTATTTGGCGACGTCTGTTTTCTTGGTTGCTGGTTTGCCCCCCCATTCAGTTCATTCTCACTGTCCTTCTGTCTTCACCGTTGGCCGCGGGTGGAGATGAACAACGCTGGCCCTCTCCTGATAGGCCATTGGAGGGCTGTGGTGCGACGTAGCCGCCGACTGGGCCGCGGCGTGCGTTGCGTTTATAGCTGCCGTCAGAGATTTCAGCAGCACGGCGGCCTCCTTCTTGTCCTCTTTCCCTTCCCCCTCCAAGGTACGAGCCAACCAGCGCTCCACCGCCTCCTCCACCTGCGGCGCCGACGCCGCCTCCGTGAGCATGTCGGCCTCTTGGCTGGCGTCGAAGCGCTCCAACATCTGCTTCATGCGCCCGTTGACGGGGGCGCCGCCGCTGGCCAGGCAGCAGCTGCACTGGTGGATGCGGAGGGAGAAGCGGTGGAAGAAGGCCTGGGCGCAGAGCTGGCAGCGGTAGGGCCGGTCGCGGCTGCTGTGGAGGCGACGGTGCAGCTTGAGGTGGATGTACTGGGTGAACTTGGTGCTGCACAGCTTGCACTGGTAGGGCTTCTCCCCGGAGTGGAGGCGCAGGTGCGTCTTCAAGTTGCTGGTGCTGCTGAAGCGTTTGTGACACACCTGGAAAAGAATGAAGGGAAACGTTAGGGACAATGTCGCGTGACAGGTCATTTACGCAGATGCTTTGTGTTTTGGATCATTCTGGAAAAATGACACGGCATGACGCCACGTTGATGCCATGCACAACAAAGTGTCAGGGTTGACCGCGTTATTCCAGTTCTGTGGGGTACTTTCATTGAACAACAGGGATGGCTTTGCTCTCTTTGTTCTATCCTTGCTCTAGAAACTCACACCCACACAGTCAGACCAGTAAACAATTACACAGTAACGGATCATTGAGATAGACGCTGCCTTACCAGAAAGTGAGTCAGCGAGTGTTTAACTGTATTGTGTGTGCATGTGGCGTGTTTCTGTGTGCGCCTCTAATGCTCGATTCAGAGTTCAGCTCTTAAATAGTGATGTTCAACATACCTGACATTCGTGTGGCTTCTCCCCCGTGTGGACCAGGTGATGTTTCTGCAGGTGGGCCAGCTGAGTGAAGCTCTTTTTACACAGGTTACACTGGAAAGGTCTTTCACCGCTGTGCACTCGGAGATGGACCTGCATTTACACAGATCATAGGGAAAAACAGTAATTAGCACTGGTGTCTGACAACATAGGTGATGAGTTGCATCAAAAAACAAGCAGGAGGATTTGTACCTTGAGGTTCGATAGCTGTCCGAAAGTCTTCGAGCAGATGTTACATTCATACTTGATCTTCCCGTTCTGCTTCTGCAGCGGGTAGGGGAGCGACTTGTGGCCTGGGCCGTTGCGCGTCGCCGTTTTGCTTTTGATCATCGCCAGGCTCAGATTCATGGCTTCCTCCGAACCAGAGGGAGACTGCTCAGAAGAGTGATGCTGACTGTCGGGCTTGGGGAGAGGGGAAAGCTCCGGGGTGGCCGGGGCGCCCCAAGGCGGTGACACATTTGGTTTGAGTTCTTTCAGGCCTCCCTGGGAAGATGGCGGGTAGGGGAGGGACACCGGCAGCAGGTTAGGGGGCGCAATAGGCGGATACGGGAGTCCGTCGGTGCCCAGATAGCTGCCGTATCGGAGGGATCCTCTTGAGGGCAGCATCCCAGGAAAGGGAGGGGAGTAGGAGGGGAGCAGAAGGCGAGGAAAGTGTGGGCCGTAGGGAGGAAGGAGTGGGTAGTTGGGTTGGAGGGATCTGGATTGAGGGTAAAGGGGGTAAGATGAAACCCCTTCCCTGTAGAGGCCGTGGAGGTGCAGAGGGAGGTTTCGGTGCTGGGATGGGAGCATGGGATCAGGATCTGTTAGGTACCGGTGATTTAAGCCCAGGCTAGGCCCTCTGTGTTCGGGCTTAGGGGAAGGACTGATGCTCCGGTCTTGTGACTCTCTGTCGCTCTCAACCTTTTTGCTGAAGTCCATGATCTGGTCGTCGGGCGTATCGGGCGGTGTGTCCCTTTCCAACATCTCCACGTCGATCTTCTCCTCGTCTTCATCCCTCTCTTCTTTCACCTCCTCCTTCGTTCTTTCCGACAGCCACGTCTGCTGAGGTAGATGCTGCTTGGTGTACTCTGGCTCGTGCTCTCCATCTGAACTCATGTATTCTGCAAATAAATAAGTGCAAATTGAGTTTGGTGAGTTAAAAAAAAAAAAGGGCATCAAACTGGAGGGGAGAAAAAAAATCTTGTGAAAATCACATGAAGTTAAAGCGCTTCCACCAACACCCTGCCGCCCACGGAGAGAGCACTCCCTCTTATGGTAAATGATAGTAGTTTCAGTCTGACTTGACATTTTAAAATCATACGCTAAAGGTTTCTGTTTGTCAATTGCAGTAGTGGTTTATGATGTGGGAGAATAAGTCGGCGGTGAAGCGTGTGGGAGTCCATGTGTCACAGTTGTACCGCAATACTTCGAGTTTCATTTGCGGAACCTTTTCTGGGCATCGCTGTCTCACTTGCCGCAAGATAATGTGAAACATCTCCTCCATCTTTTTTTTTTTCTTCTCTTTTTGAGAATTTGTCACCATTACGGTACGTCAGCTCTTGTTTCATGTATCGTGTTATTCTACCCCGTTCATTTTGTGAACTGCATTCGGTGTCATTTAAGGGCTCTTGCATGGTTTAGCTTATTTGCTATACTTGATAATTGACCATGAAATAACTTATCGTCACGTTTGCAAACTAGTACATGAGATGGATAATCTGTGAAAGAATCAGGTTTTTCTGCTTCCTCTGACAGAGTGCTTGTTTGGAGCACTCAGTCAACGCTTGGGAAGCTCATAAACTCCGGTAAATAGGCAGTGCTGTTTAAAAACAATAAATCAAATGTTTTCAGAAACATCTGTCTTCTGTTTAACTGTGAAATAAGTAAGTTTGTTCCGGTCGGTGGGTCGGTGCTGTGGTCCTGAAACCATTTGAATCTTGATTCATATTTGAGCCACACATTTTTCATGTCACGTCACAGATGCACAACAATGCCCTTAAAAAAGCCCAAACTGATTCATGCCAGAACCGCCAATCGAGATTATCTTCAGATATACGAGAAAGTCAAACAATGAGCATACCTGAACTCGAAAGGGAAGGGGAATGCTTTTTACGATCCCGTATGTTGATCAAACAATTGAACGATACCGCCTCGGCCTTAGTCACCGAGAGGAATTGTAACGCATCTGGTGTATCCAGTTGGGATGATGAGTCACCACTTTGTGACAATCACACGGGAGGATGACTTTCCATTCTACTAACAGCTGAAAACAAATGACTCACAAAAGGTACTTTGACCAGGCATTATTCCCCCTCCGATTTCTACTCAAAGTCCCACGTCATTCGCTGTATCTGCTGAGATTTTTCCAGGCCAATGTCTGGGCGCGTTCCCTCTATGATATTTACCTCTCACAGGAAGACGCAGCATCAAACCTACTATCTTCACCGTGAAAAGATAACATCTGGTCTCGTTTACAGGACGGAAGACGAGTGCATCTTCATACCTCTTGAAGAGAAGGAATTTGACTGATGATAGAAATCATGGCATGACGCAGGCGTGCTACGTGTTTAGTCACCGCCACAGATCTCAATCTGCCACTTTGTTGGATGGAGTGAGGAAAAAACAACCAACAAAACAGCTGATTATCGTCAGTTTTTCAACCCTTCCCTAAATCATTCCTTCCCTGTGCCTCAAGATAATAGTCAACCTTTATCCTTGGAATGGACCGTCACATCCCTGACAAATAACTAGAAAAAGCATCTCCTGCTGCACTCACTCTGCTTGATGTCGACCTGCTGGCCGCAGAGCCTCTGGGCGAACTCCTGGCTGTACCACACCAGCAGCTCCTGGTTGGGCTCCACCGGGCGGATGGTGTAGAAGTAGACGTCTCGGCCGTTCTGGCACGCCACCAGGTTCTGTTCGGCCAGAGAGCGGGCCGGGTTGACGTAGCGCATCCAGTTGCTCCTGTGGACGTCATAGCCGTCAATGAAGTGTTGAAGCTGCCCACCGCTGTAAATCTGTGGATGGACGGAGATGATGGGTTCAAAACATGTACGCTCCAAGCAAATATAAAGTATCTATATAAAATGGTTTAATAAAAATAAAATAAATGTTATATGAATCTTCTTACCAATTATAACCATTAATTATTGCAGCATGTGATGCCTTATTTCTTAAATTAATGTGAAAACTGCTGATTGAAATCCACGTAAAATTGTCCAAAAAAACCTTTAAATAAAACAAGATTATAGAGAAAAGAGAATAATCACCTCTGCCATGTACAGTTAAATATCCTTCAGTGATCAGTTACAGTATTATCTTTACTCCTTTAGGTCTGCTGCACCTACAGCTCTGCTCTCTGCTCTCTGAATGTGTGATTGTGGCTGCCGAGCTGTATTATGTAGTAAGTGGTGATGCATTGGGGGCGTGGCCAGCCACTCACCATAGCGGCTGACGCTCTCACTCCCCCTCTTTTTAATTTTTTTTTCTTTTTCTCACTTTGGCCGTGTGAGTATTGTTGTTCCTGTGTTGTAATTTTTTTTTATTGAACACATGCCAGTTGTACTTAAACTATGATTATGTCTTCTGAAGTATTTCCTTATGAAAACAAATTTTAATTGCTGGGTGTCTGGCAGACAGGTACTGGCAGGCAGCCAAACACACACACACACACACACACACACACACACACACACACACACACACACACACACAGGCATGCCTTTGCCAGCACGTCCGCCCCCCTCCCTCCACCTGTGTCATAAGACCGATAACACAATTACTCCTAGAGAACGTCTCACTTTCACTATTGCACCGCTGCAACACTCCTTGCACAGGTTTCCAGGAAATGGAGCCGGAAGCATAATACGTAGGATGGCAACAAAAAGTCCTGATGGGAATTGACTCAGCAGAAAAAAAAAAATTCCTAAGTGACATAAGGGATGAGCGAGAGAGGAAAGAAACAAGGGCTTAAAGACATAAACAGGGAGGGGGGGATTGTGTGAGTCTCAAGGATAGTGTGAGAGTGTACGTGTATGTTGAACAATAGTCCCTTCCTTTGTGTATGTGACGGTAAAGCTCTGATGACTGTGAGTGAATCCATTGTTACATGCCACCGCCGTCAACTTCCTCCTTTTTAAAGTCTGACCAAAACCAATGTACGCCATTGCTGTGTGAAAGCTTATTTGTTTGATGTGAAACTTCTCAGCAACGGATGTCTTTTTTTTTTTCTTCTTCTTCTCTTTTTTTGGATTAAAAACAAAGGAAATAAACACATCCCCTGTTGCTTCCAGTTAATCCCAGTGTCGATTTCTTACTGTATCACGCTGAGCTGGGTGGCGGTATTGATGCCTAAATATGCATTGAGTTTGTATATACATAAACGTGTGTGTGTGTGTGTGTGTGTGTGTGTGTGTGTGTGTGTGTGTGTATGTGTATGTGTGTGTATGTGTTTTCCTTACCCTCCAGAAGTATTTCCTGTTGGCCTGTTTGGGAACGTTGTCTTTGGTGTAGATGACTCCTTGCAGTGGGCCGAAGCGAGTGCCCTGAGGGATGTACTCTTTGCTGAACACGCCCATCACCTGCAACACAGATGAGCACGTCATTAGATCCAGACTCTTATTCCTTGTTTCCCCCCCTTCTACCTCTATTACGGCGCAACAACTTGTTGCGTCCTCACGTTGACCCAGACAGCTCTCGATCCACGTTTAAAAAAAAAACCCTGCAACGTGACACACTTTCCACACTAACGAGTTAATCGAATGGAGGGAATTACACTTTCTCTGACCTGCTCCACTGATCTCTGACCTGCTGTGCTCATTCAGAGATGACACGGGGAGAGAGAGATGAAGCAGTGTCACCTGTTGATTGCCTCGTGAATACGCTGAGCTCTCATTTGTCTGTTTTAATATTCAGATGTGGAAATTAGTCACACCTTCGACGATGGTTGGATTCATTTCAAAACGTGCCCGGACAAATAACGTGGTTTGTTGTGTTCTGCAGGTTATTGAGTGCACGAGTGTGAAAACATTTTGGTTGGCAGATCATATCTGTAGCGAGGGCGCAGGCTTGGGTTCGACCCTTTCTCAAAACACAAACACACGCCATCAGGCAGCAGCATCTGTGGTGTACACACAGCCTCCATGTCTTGAGGAGCTTTGTGTTCAATCCTTAAATACCCCCCCCCCCCAAACACAGTGTGTGTGTGTGTAGAGGTGGGGGGGGGGGGGGGGGGTGTCAGCAGCCGCCGTGGTGGCGAGTGAGGTGATTCCCGGATGCGATGAAGCAGAGTGACAGGGACATTGTGCTTCGCTGGCGTTGCGTGACTAACGAACCATTGCGGCCGCCGCCGCTGCTTAACCGCTCACTTTGGCCAGGTCGGGAGGAAGAAGGGAGCGGGAGGGAGAGAGGGAGGGGTCAGCGGTGTTGGAGAACGGAAGAAAGGAGGATGGGCGTTCATAAACTGACCCACGCTATCACGCTCCTCCTCCCCCCCCCCCCATCCCCAGTCTTTTCTTAACCCTCTGGAAATAGCTAGTGCGCCTGCCAGGTGGAGGCACAGCGGCCCGCACGAGCTGCCTGGCCTACTGCCTGTCCCCAATGAAAGTTAATCATCTGGTTTTAACCTAAATCCCCCCCCCCACCCCCCCACCCCCATGTGCTGCCTCTCTCCCTCTCTCGCTGGCACCCGTTGCTAACGCCCCATCTGCCACGCGCCCCCCACTCCCCTCCCCTCCACCCTTCTTTTCCATTTCCTGGCACGCTTCGGAATTAAAAAGAAAAATGGGAAGGAAAAGGACGTTTCAGGGAAATAAGTCCCACGAAGTTACGGAATAGGAAGTGGGCTGCATTAGTATGGCAAAGCGTGCAGGAGGACATCCTGCCAATGGAGACAAGCGACCTGACTACGCACTTTTGACTTGTTTCTGTTCGCCAAATCTGCCAAATGAAACCGTCAGAACCATACGCTCTGTCCGTGTGTAAAATCCCTTCGCTTGCCTTCCCGATGACTGTGTCAGGATTCACATGACACTATCTTTAGCAAGTGAAACCACTCAGTGGGCAAGGGCCAGTTCGGGCTAAGATTACTGGCAAGGGTGTGTGTGTGTGTGTCATCTAATATCTCATTATACAAACATATGCGAGCACTTGTTTCTCTTGCCAGTACGCCTTTCACGCGGATATAACACATTTTAACGGTTCTAATTCAGCCAGATAGCACTGCTGTACATAAAAATCACATTGTGTGAAGCGTGAGTGTCTGAAGTGTGTTAGTCGTGGATTTGGCGACAATAAGGGGAAGGGGAACGATGGCAAGAAAGTGCTGCCTGGTTAAAGAGAGAAAGAGGAAGGGGGGACGGCGAGGTCGACCACAAGCATCAGAGTGTCGCCTGCAAAACAAGTGAGTGTGACATCTTTCTCTGTTCCGTTTTAAGGTGACAATTCTCTCTTTAGTTACAGGACGCGTTCCCTTTTTCTTCTTTTTTTTTAACGCCTTGCTCGGAGATGTGACTGCAGCGCTTTACGGTGACATGTCTGGGCAGACGCTGGATCTCACTGCACGCCAAACAGTCAGCTGGTGGAAATAGCTCCGGGGGTATTGTTGCGTTCGCTCCTTCCCTGACTCATCAGAGTGGGAGAGGAGGACGTAGGAGGCAGATAGGACAGGTTAGAAAGAACAAGAAGGGGGAAAAGGGGAGGGAAATGTCGCAATAAGCTGATCCCTGACATCTTACTTTTGTGTGTTTATGTCCCGAGTTGGAGCGCAATGGAGCTGCACAATGGCCTGAGGTTTTAAGGGGCGACGTGCTGGAAGCTGAGGTGGCCGGGAGACAGAAAAAAAAAATAAAGGCCGCTGACCTCAAGCTGCTACTGGCCTCACGTCCACGGCCCCCACATGCACGCTGTGCACTCGACTGTATGCGCAAAGAACTCATTAGTCAGCAGATCTTTTGTTCCGAGTCGCCCCGATGCAGATGGCCCAACAGAACGTTATGTAACGCAGAATTAATATTTCCAAGTGTGAATGCTGAAGATTTAATCTGACAAAACCGGCCACTCAGGAACGCCACGGTTTGAAACTAACCACGGCAACATATTTAATTTTTATTCTGATTAAATAAAAAATAAAAAAAACATCAGTTTAAAGAGTAAGCGGAATTGCTCTTACCTCATTGGCTGTGCTGTATTCGAAGGTGAGGTTGCGTGGGATGGAGGTCATGGCTTTGGGCAGGCTGAAGCTGGGATCCGACACCTGGTCCGGCACAATGTAGGTGCAGTTGAGGACAAAGTCCACCTCCCTCCAAGCGCTCATGTCTCCCAGTGTGCTTTCCAGCTTCATCTCGACCATGTAGGGATAACGCCTTGGACTGCGTGGATTTTTGGTTGACGTTGCTTTGGTATAGAAGTGCTTTGGTTTTCAGCCGGGTAGCTCCCTTTGTCTTAGGTTTCACTGGTTAAAGCTCGAGATCTGGAAACGGGAGTGGGAGAAAGAGATGTTATCAGCTGTCATCTCATTAAGTTTGAGGCTAAGTACGTATTTCAATAGAAGGGTGCAGAAGGAAAGTCTTTCCAAACCGCAAACTGACAAAGGTGTCAAACACCTTTCAAACTGCTGGGTTGGCCTGAAGTTGAATACAAGTGATCTCAGCTCATCCATCTTTTCTCTATCCAGCAACAACAACAACAAAATAAGAAAGAGGTATGACTTACTTTCACACATTCATTCAGCTGTAGGATCCTCATTTCTTTGGCTATGTCATCCCCGGATCGTTTATCTGCTTCCTCCTCCGTTGGACTTTCTCTTCTTCCTCACAGTGTTTTTTTTTTTTTTTTTTCCCTTCTTCAGTGGATCCCTGTCAGTTAGATCCTGTGGAAATATCCGCTCTCGCCCCGTGGCCGCTCTGCTTGCCGTCACCAGAAACTCATGTGCCCCCGGATTGCGCCAAGCCTTTTTTAAGCTCAACGCCACAACCAATCACAGGCCGCCGTGGTCACGTGACCGAGCCAAACTGTTGGTTTTGGACAACAACATCGGTGACGTACGCTCGGGCCAGCAAGTGGCTGTTGTGATGAATGCTTACACACATATACGCACACACACACACACACACACGTGCACACACACACACAAAGAAGAGATGTTAATGAATGAATAAAAGAAGAGCAGATGGCTGGCCTGTTGCCACTGAAAAACACACTCATAGACTTTTGCTTGGTTTGGCACTTAATGAGCAATCTGCTGCCACTGTATCTCCTTGACCTACATCTCACTGTAGAACGTCTTGAACTAAGACCCCTGCAACACTATATAAATCCCTAACATACACATTTTTTTCTCCTTTTTTAATTTGAATTCAGGAAAAAACAACAATAACTCTCTCTGATGCACAGATAAAAGCCTTGTGCTGATTGGCGTTCTTCATCCATCCACAGGTATGGATGTAGGGCAGGTCATCCGAGCACGCAGGAGAGAGACTTAGAGACCTGACCGTCCCCTTTACTTTCAGACACACGCACGGTTTATTTATGGGTTTCTGGGTCAACTCACCTGGCAGACTGTATAAAGATAGCCGGGACAGGAGAGCGGTTCAAGCGACATATGGAGGGTTAGAGAAAAAAGGGAATGGGACTTCTATATGTGGAGAAACAGCCTGTGGAAGAAAGCGATTTGTGAAATCCCTTTGGAGCACATCAGCCTCTGTGTCAAATTTAGCACGGGTGAAATAAATGTCAGTTTGTCCTTAATAATAAAGACTTGAAGTAAAAAAAAGGGTCAAGGTAATTTTGTGTTTTTGATGACACATATGCAGAAAATAACTAGCAATTTGATTATATTAGTGTAATCTATTATACATTTACATCTATAGCTAAATGTTAAATAAAAAAATCAAAATTGCAGGTGGAATGCTAGTGTAGTGTAGTTGATTTTTTATTTTATTTTTTTTGTTCAGGTGCACTCCATTCTGTATTTTCCTTTTAAAAAATTTAAACAAATTAAAAGCCAAAAGAAAATCATTTAAGCCAATGTAAGAAAAAAATAATTTGTAAGTTTTATATATAAAACAATATTGTTAATGTGCACTCTCGAGTGTTTAATATATATATCCCAAATGCCCCTCCTCCTCTCCCCCTTACTTTCCTAACTTGGCTGGTGAAATAGTAAATTGGCTGCCATATGGCAAGACCGCTATTCCAAGACGGGAGCTTTACTGCCCAGTGTGGCGTGGGGGTTAATGGTGGTGGTATAAGGAGTGTATGTGTGTGTGTGTTTGGTGAAGAGGGAGGGCAGGTGGGGATTTGGGCTCTTTCACTGGCCTGTGCCCGGCTTGGCTAATTTCTCTAATTTGCAGACAGTCTAGGCTCAGGCTCAGGGCTCAGAGGCTAAAGACCCAGCACTCCAGGATAGCAGGCTAGCTGTCTCATCTCACTCCTGGACACACATCACATCCGGGGTAGTAGATAGTTCCATACACACTTTTTTTTTTTCTTCAGGGAGGGAAACCTCACTAGTCGGGGCAAAGTGAACTGGGCCTTTGCACAAAAGGGGGGGAGGGGAAGGGAGATAACGGCACCAGATGAGCCGAAAAAAGGATAAGTGGAGGTCAGCTATCCTGTCTGAGACGGAGGAAAGCAGACAAAGTGATGTGACCTGGGACGTGATAATACTTCGTTAACAGTACCTGGGTGTTTTGTAATGGTCTGGTTTAAATGGACACTTGTTGCCATGCAATAGTCTAAGTCTGTACAGCTGCAGTGTCAGCAACAGTGCAGAGAAAGCTGCCACCTGTTCTACCAAATGTCGATTACACAAGCGAGTTAAATCGACTGCTTGTGTAAAAAGATCTACTGTGATGGTTTTAGAAGTGCTGTGGTGCAGGAGATAAAGCATTACATTTACATTTACATTTAGGTCATTTAGCAGACGCTTTTGTCCAAAGCGACTTACAATAAGTACATTTGTCAAAAGAAGGAAACAAGGAAACCACAACTGATAAAGTAAGAGCTAAAAATAGAACAAGTGTTAGGTCCTCATCTTAGTAAACTAGTACTTCAAGAGCAACAGTGCTACGATCAGAGTGCTATAGGTAAGGTTTTTTTTTTTTTTTGGGGGGGGGGGGGGGGGGGGGGTCTGTGGGTCATGCTAGTCGAGGTGAAGTCTGAACAGGTGAGTCTTGAGCCTTTTTCGGAAAATGGCAAATGACTCAGCTGTCCTGACATTAGTCGGGAGTTCGTTCCACCACTGAGGCGCCAGAACAGAGAAGAGTCATTATTACACAATTAGACTAAAGGTCTAATTTAAGGTGAACCCATATGAATATGTGAAAGAATTTAATCATTCACACAGTACAACGAAGACTTAATGGTGGTTTTAGTACATCTGTCTCCCTGCCCCAACAAATAGGGCAATTAGCAGAATAAAGTAAATAATCCTATTGTTTACCCATCAATAACCACTGATTCCACCACCCCGAAGCCCCGGTGAGCGTCCACCCAATCCAATGGGTGACCGGCTCATGACGTGGCCGTCGCACGACCGTGCCTTCGCCTGATTGAATCTAAGTTTGGTGGAGTAGCTTAAACACAAGTTAAGATGGAAGATATAGCTGAAATTAAGAAGTGCTCTGTCTGCATGTTTGGAAATAAAACTTTCAACTGTATCTATATCTATATTGTAGATTTGTATATTGTAGATTATTATATATCTATATTGAGTTTTCCTTATCGAGGAAAAATGAGCAATGCAATGTCATACTTCATACACAATCCTCTGTTTATTCCTATTTAAATGCATCTTAAATGCATTTTGGCCAGGTGCAATGATTACATTAAGTGTCCCAATTACCCAGGTGAAATGAATAACATTTGTTTGGCGCTATAAAAGACAAGTAAAGCAAAGTATTCCAAATATATGGGCGACCCTGTATATGCATATATACACACACATGAATCCAAACTCACCCTTTAAATCAAAAAAGGGTCTCACAACAATGTGGAGGTATCTGTTGACCAGAAACTCTTGCGTTCTCAAAATATGTTCTTAAAATGACTGTTTTTGTCAAAGGAGTGGTGGATTTGAAGACAACATAGATAATGGATAACATTATGGATAATAATAGATAGCTAAAATACATTTTTTTGCTGCCGCCCACACACATTGCTTTTTGGCTGGTACTCCTATGACTAGACTTCAATACACCCAACTCTCCCTTTGACAGTAGAAACTTTCCAGTGCTATCTGTAATGTCATCAGATCCAGGACCAGTATTTTTCCTCGAATGACAAAGAAAGTGTAAAACAATCGAGCCGTGGGAGAAAAGGAATAAGCTCACATTGTTTGTTTACAGCTTGTCGGCCATGAGTCACAATCTGAGTATATCCTCTATTGGTGCTCCCGTTTCTTGGTGTTTTTCCAGCTCCGTCACAGTAAACAGTTATACACAGCTGAGCGTCAGAGGATTATTTGCCTGTTAATGCATTTCTGCAGTTGTTGTCCCTGGCAACAACCACACTGACTTCATGAGGAAGTAGATGACCTATAGGAAGTAGCCATAGAAACATCACTTTTCAGGGGCTTGTTGTTTACTGAGCCGGGGCGGCTTAGTTTGCCAACAGATCCCTTTAACCAGAGGGATTATCCCCGCTGGCTCAACCTTAAATATGTAAGATTACATTATTGCATTTCAGTATTAACATGCATGGGCAATTGTTTTCCTGGAAGCATCTTTGTTTTGTGAGTCTTTTTTTTCCCTGCTTCTAGAGGTATTTGGTGGTTGGGAATCCCGTTGTTATCAGTGGGTGAGTGGGACGTCCTAAAGTCAGAGTTTGTTCTTTGTTTTTTGTTTTATCGTCACTTTCCTTTAAACTCCATGGTGTGATTTAATATTTGCATATTATAAAAAGATAACAGATGGATAGCAGGCGGCTGCTTGCCCTGTAGGGCGTCCGTGGTTTCCAGTTCATACTCATCGTTGGCAAACATCCGTCAGTTCATTCAGAACCTGTTCAACCTGCTGACTGCTGTAAATTCCCTGGACGAGGCTTTTGTGTGTCAAAGGTTGAGATAAGAACAGATAAGAACTGCTTTCCAAGCTTATGGAAGCAATCATGTTTACATATGGGGATATAGGAGGGGCGGGGCTCCGGATGGTATCTATAGGTCAGAGGGGGTCAACATACATAATCCAGGTACGATTTGCAACACAAAAGCATCGTTTTAATCTCGATGTATTATCTTTGACAATCCATGACAGTGTTCTAAGATGTGCCTTTGAATGTTTGTTTTCACATGAGGTCAAACAAAACAACAGAATTAAATCTTTTCTCCATCTGTCTGTGTGAGATATTGTTCCACCACCTCCTCTGTGATATTCCTTTGGAGGTACGCCCGACTCTGACAACCCAAACAGGTTCTAGGCCTCGAAGGGTTGATCTTATTTGAACTTTCTGAAAGTGATCGCCGCAATCTTGCCTCTGTGCTATAGTGATGAATCGATTGCAAGATCAAAGATTCAATTCTTATCTCTTGAGCCAAAGTGTGACGATTATTAGCAACCATTGCATCACTCTGTTGCAGACCATTGCAAAAATGATTCGCTGGCACTGGATTTATTCAGGACGTGTATCGGCTGCCAACCATTTCATCAACGACCCAAAGCTGCAAGGAAAACTTGTCGTGCAAAAGCCACTTCAAATTTCAGTTTTTTTCGATCACAAAGTGAGAGCTCACACTTTCTCACCATCGTCTGTTGCAATACGCCGGCGTTTCTCAGAGGCTGACTTTGACAAACCAAAATAACCCATCGCGTTTTCACACCTCCGATGGCTTGCATGTCATCAAGGAGGAAGGAAGAAAAACGGCCCGAGGCCTCAATGAGCAAACATCCTTATCTGCGATCCCCATCAGGCCGTTTTACCGTGCACAACCCGACGACTTTGAAACTGGTATAAGGGACTTTTTGAAAACCTCTAATTTAATCGCCTGCATCATTGTCACCTCGTATACGTTACTTATTCATTCGTGATTTTGTCTTCCCACACGCTTCGTAGGGAGGATGAAATGCATTCTCACACGCCTTATTGTTGTTCTCTTTGGTCTGTGGTGTGCGCTCTGTGGTACAATCATCAGACTCCGACAACTTTATTAAACCCACCAGGGGCAATTGATTTCAGCAGCTTGCATCCTGGCACAGTACAAAAACACAGTACACACAATAAATACATAGGGAATAAGTTAATATAGAATAGAATGCCAAGGAATACAGTGTCATCAATGATCAGCCGGCTTTTTTGGGCCCATTTTATTTAAAAAGAAAAAAAGGCTCAACCAGAGGATGCATGTATCTGTAAGTTGATGCTGTGATTCTGTCAGTTTAGACATGTGAATGTTCACACTCGAAGTGAGCAGAAAGGGAAACACGGTTGGGGAAGTTTGCGTAGTGTTTCCAACAGTTGCTGCTCTCTGAAAACAAGTGCATTTACCAGCTCGCTGGTGCGTCACCTGACGGGGAATCTCTGCAAAATATTTCAAACGCGGCGCTTCAAACAAATGCAGGCATTGATTATCGGACGTCCACATCACCATTACGCCGCCCCTACTGTAATTATGTGTCCTCTGATTCATCACATTTACAGGTCGGGAAATTAATACGCTCCACAACCTCTTTGAATCTTCTGTGACACGGCAACAAATAAACGGACATTCCCGAAATTAAATATAATCCCACAACTTTCTTTTACTTTATGCAGCTAAAAAAAGAATTTAAAGACTCGTTCTGTGACACAAATCTGTATTCCTTTATTTGAATCTTGATGGAAACTTTAACTGCTACCAACATTGAGACACTTTTGTTAATGGTTACTGGTTAAAATGGCTGGACTGGCTTGTCTAGTGCAGTTGCAAGAGAAAACATATCAACATTCATCATATTGCATGGTTTTTCAGAAAACATTTCCTCTGGAGACTGGGTGTCTTCATTTGTAAATATACTGTCTATGAGGACAGTAAGAGGTAATATACATATAATATCTGCAGCACGTCACAAATGCAGCCACTACAGCCAGATTATGGATTATTAGCCAGTGCATGGTGGCTAATTTGTGGTTTAGAAAGCTCCCATAGTCCATCCATGCCACTCAATTACCAGAGGGTGTTTTCTCAATCCCCTGCTTTCTGAACTAATGAGATTCTTACCCTGAGAACCTAATTATTGCTTACTCTTGCCATCCCTTTACAGCAATTAATGTATAACATGAGCTCAACAACAGCCGAGACTTATAGATGTTGTGATGGGGGAGATGGGGATAAGAAAGGGGGTGATGTAAGGGTGTAGCAAAGTCTGCACGCTTTTGGCTTGCGGTCAACAGGTGGGCCCGACGCACTGCCGCCCCCTCCCCTCCTCCGCAATCTCACAGACCACCAGCTAAAAGACTTTAGCCGAGATCTGTCTGGCAGACAGGGAGGGATTTCAGCACCAAATCCAGCGGATCAATAAAAATGTCTGCTAATTAGGCTCTCCGGAGAAGGAGGAGGGGGGGGATGAGAGTGAGGCAGAAAGAAAAAAGACAAAAACATCAGATCAGCCAGTGCTGATTCAGAAGTCTAGACGGATGAAGGAAAATCCCCAGACAGGCGTGCCACTGTGGAAATCAGGTGAGGCACACCAGGTAACAGCTCACCTCGCTGTTTGGATCAATGCAATGCTGCCAGGAATCAGGCTCGCCCTTCCTCCCTCCCTCCCTCCCTCCCTCACTCTCTTCCCCAGTCAGAGGCAACGTCCAAGGCCACAGCGATCAGTTTCTCTGACCCCAATCCTTCCTCCTTCTCCTCCCTCCTTTCCCCCCGGCCCCCACCTCCTCCTTCCTTCCTCTTGACATCACCACTTTGACCTAAATCTCCTCATTTAATCTTCTTCTTCTTCTTCTTCTCCTCGTCTTTTGGATAACAACCAACCCCCTAATTGTCTTAATCTCACTGGTCTTTTATTGTCCTCGGGGCGTCAAGCGTACTGCAGAACAAAAACATTAACCACAGATCAATACTTGGCATCAGGCCACAACAATTATTTTTTATCGATTATCACTCATTTAAGTTTAGGCTACACTGCTTATGGATTTAATTAAAATATAAAAAAAGGGTGGGGCATTTTAGAAGGGGAAAATAATCGTTGTTGTTTGTCAAAGACAAATAATTCATCTCAAGGTCATATTTCTTTGAGGGGCTGATATCATTCAGCAGAATATAATGGAAGGACGAAGAGCAGGGCCACTTGAGGTGGAGGATAATATATTTGGCAGTTTGGAAATGTGAGAAATACATGCGCATTTTGTGCAGCTGTGGATTAAATCCAGCTGGAAAGCAGCAGCGGAGGCCAGCAAATGTAAACACCTTCTTCAAATCCCCCCCCCACTCCCCCCCAAGGCTAAATAAAACAAATCTGTATATTGTCTTATTTTATGAAATGAGAAGCTTATGGAATAGCACTCTCGGTTATATTACAATACGGCTTTGGGCCTGGAGCCAAAGATATTAGCTCCGGTAGCAGCGGTAAGCCCAGGATCACGCTAAGGTTAGGTGGTGATTTGTGTATGATTTCGAAACGATGACCCGGTGGACGATAATCAAAATATTCAGAACAATAAGGGATTATCTGTTTCGGTGGCTGCACTCTGAGCCATCTGTTCAGGAGTGGGTGAATAATGTTGTTCACTTGTGTGTGTTTGTGCATGTAAAAGATTGTTTTGTTTTTCCTTTTGCAGAAGTGTGTGTTCTGATGCCTGTTACAGTATGTCAAGGTGTTGTAACCACATGAGATGAAATCCCCTTTTCTTCTTCCCCCTTGAGCGATTTCTTCTCACTTCTTGCCTCACTACTTTCTTGTTTTGTCTACAGTCTCCAATTCACACATTTTTGTCATCACCATCCTTGTTTCCCTTCTTACAACATCAAGCGCTCCCTCTCCCTCTCCTCTCTCTCTCAGTGGGCGAGTCTGGAGCTCCATCACAGTCAGATGACACTGTAATCTGACATGGCTAATCTAATCTCTCTGTCTTCACAGATTGGCAAACTACCTGAGTCTCTCCAGCCAATTAGGGCCCATCTGTACAGCACGCCATGCAGGCCAAAGCCGGCCCGCCGTAGGGGCCCGGCTCGGGCCTAGTCGGGGCCTGCTGCAGGGCTCAGGCTGTCTGGGGCCCCGTAGATCTGCTTCCATAACAGCCCATCTGCCCGTGGCTTGGCCTGGTCCACTTTCATCCCCAGTGGCTCCTCAGATTAGGCATCCTCCACGGACTTTAACGCCAATTAAAGCGCTTGTTGCCATACAGTTGTTAGGTAATCACCAAAGCAATGATTCATCACTAAGTGGGCTAATTTAGCACTAAGCGTCTCTTCGTCATTAGCGCTTCTGCAAATCAAAGGCTCCTTTTCTATGGAGTAACAGATTGCATTTGCAGTGTTGCAAAGAAAACAACTTCAGAAGGTCTTGAATAACCATGTTTGACGTTCTTTCTTGTAAATAAAGCAGAAGTAATGCGATCCAACCATTTTTTTATTTAATTTTTTGATAATAACATAGAGAAATTATGCTCTAATTGTACCTGTCTGTAATATCATTGAGACAAAGAGGTAAATACACCGAAACAAGGTCAGAGGCCTTCTAACAGCTTATTTCCTCATCAAGCGAGTCTCACTTAATCACCTTAGCTAAATTAGTTTGAAATTAGCCCTCTTCCTAACTCCCTGCCCTCCATCTTTCCCCTCCTTTCCTCCCCAGTCGTTTTCACAGCTTTATGGATTAGACAGATTACGCGTCTGAAACTCTGTTTTTCCTCCTCCTCTCCCGTTTCGCTCCCCGTCCTTCCAATCTCGAGGGGTGTTAATCCAGGACGCACATTGTCTGAACATTTTGTTTTTACCCTCAAACCTGTTATCAACGGCGTTCGTAAAAAAAAAAAAAACACAGCAAATACAGCCTCCAGTTAATGTGCTGGAATGACAATGAGGCACAACTGTGTGAATACAGAACCCGCTTTGGGAATTGTTGTCGGTGGTTTGACATTTAGGTGTGGCAAAGCGACTCATACCTGTACGACAAGTAAATAACATGGAATTGCCTCCAAGTGAAAATAGTGGCCCCCCCTCCAAACACGGGAACACGAAAGCCTCGTGGTGCCGGTGTTGTTCGTGTAATTGTGTGTTTAACTACCAGTAACACAATGCAGGTGTCACAAGGGGCCTTCATTTAGTTGTCAGATGACTGCACTATTATTAGTGATTTGATATATAGTCAGAAATGCTGCCGTACGTTTCAGAGAGAGAGAAGGACGGAAAGAAAGGAAGAGACAAAGACAGATGGATGAGTAATGCGGTTGTCAGATCATTATTTTTAATCGCTCGTATGTTATTCACAGGTTGGAAATCAAACGGAAAGCACCACTCGCCGTGAAAAACAAACCTCTTAAATGTCAAGACGTACTGCTTTTCTCTGTTTTATATCAATGTAAATTCAATATATTTGAATTTTGGGCTGATGGAAAGACGACATATTGGTACGTGGAAAATTCTGATGGGCGTTTTTATTTTACATTCTGAAACAATAATAAAAAAAAGCCCCCGGTAAGGTGCAGTTTAAAAGTTTCAGAGTCACTGTGTATCTGTTCTCTGATATGTGGCTTTGAGTGGACGTCTCGTGTCATTTTGATCCTAAGACTTGAAGCGATGCCCTCTCACCACACGCCTGTAGTTTTTAGACTTCCTCTTACTAATGTCACCGGTACTTCATACAAACCTGATGTAAACACATCCCCTTTCCTTTGTTTCTGTGCTTTTGCACTGTCATGTTACAGACTCCCCGGGGATTTACTGACCCTTTCTTTCATGTTATTGGGATTTGTAGGATTTTTTAGGGGGGGGGGGGCACTAATGATATGGCTTTTGCATCTACAGACACTATTTTCCTAACTTTTTTTGTTGGTGTTGTTGTGATCAATAAAAATGACAAATACGTGCGAGCACACACGTACATGTAATACCGCAGCGCGCGTGCCATCTCACGCCCCGGGCAACATCACTTCCGGTGTAAAGCGCAAGCCCGCGTTGTACGTGTGAAAGAAAAAAAAAATGCTTTCACTTTCACTTCCAGGCGTCGTTGATTTGTCTGTGACGCTGCACTCGCAACACGAGGAGAAACAACGAGGAGAAACAAAAGGCGAACAAAACTCAGCAGCGAGAAGAGAAGGGCGAACCCTTTAGAAAACCCCGCCATGGCTTTCAAGTACCCGGATGCGCGAAGACACGAGAGTCAGGTCAGTGTGTCACGAGCGCTTTCGGTCTCACTCTTCGTCGTAACGTGAATCAGCAAGAAAGTCACAAGAGGGAGAGAGGCGAGTCGTTAGAAAGGAAAATGGCGACCGACGGACTGGTTGAAACAAAACAAAAACTTAGAAGAAACGACAGCAGTGGTGTTCATACCAACTGGCAGTCGTTGCTTCTCAGTTAGTTTAGCTTTTGTTCTCTGATGAAGCACATTTCCGGTGTAATGTGCAGGGCTGTAGCCAGGAAATCACTGAGTCACGGTTTCCAAACTCCCCCCAGGCCCCGAACAGCACCCCTCCTGTATTATTTATTCGTATATTATCTGCCAGTATGAAGGTTTAAAGTATTATCCTGACCAGAACAATTGCTATTCACGACATCTTTACATTTTTACATTATATTTAGGTTGTTTTTTCTAGCTGTGAGCTAGAGACTAGAAACTTCTCTCAACAAAGTTCCATGTATAACCTGCAATGAAAATAAAGATAGATCTATCTATCTATCTATCTATCTATCTATCTATCTATCTATCTATCTATCTATCTATCTATCTATCCCCACAATCATCAAATAAGCTAAAAACGTTTTATAGTTGTATTACAGATGAGTCATCTTTTTCAGATTCTATTTTTATCTTCTGAAATGAACGATTAATAAATACTGAAAAAATAAATATTTTAGAATCCCTTTCTTTTTTTTAAATGAAGCAATGATAACAAGCTAGTCACTCGTATTTAGGATATATATATGGATAATGGAAATTCACCAAAAACAACTTATTGGGAGTGTTTTTCTTCTAAAGTCCCATATCGTCCCATCCAAGGAAGTTTTCAATGCCTTGACATTGAATTACCAGCCTACATTTGTTTTAATTTGAATTGCATGTGGGGTCACAAATTACTTTTTGATTACTAATGTCATTATTATTTGAATTATCTTAAAAATGTCAATGTCAATATTTAAATGTCTGGTTGTTTTCCAATTAACAGTCCAAAATAAAAAAATATTTGGACAAAAGACAAAAGCTGGAACAAAAAATCTCAAGCATTTTAAAATAACAAGTAAAAAATTATGAAAATTGTAAAGGTCACCCTACTGTATGCGACTTCCCTTTTGTGTGATTGTCGAATGTAAACTCCCCTTTAGGGGATCGCAACCAGTAACTGAGGACATGACCTCAGTGCTGACTATGACCCGGGATGTATGCGTTAATTGCTTGTGACTGAAACTTGGCCCTTTGCCACAGGACAGAATTCTGCTGTGTTTGGACCGACATCACCATTTTTATTGAGTCAGCTTTCAGAGTGCAAAATGGTCCAACAGGCTATAATTCATAATCATGATTATTTTAGTCAGTATTAAGATTTGGAAATATTTGGAAACATCATATATTCATTTAGGAAGAAAATTATATACATTTTCAAGCCAGTCTGGTGCACGCAACCTTTGATGCCCTTTGTGCTTTAGTGAGAATGGTGATGACACACAAATCACAGACCATGTTTCTGACATTCGTGACTAGCTCACGTCCGGAGTCGTGAGCCACCTTATTCACCCCGGGCATTTCCAAGCGTGCTGCGGGGGAAATGTGCCAGAGGAGGAACGCCGGCCAGCATCAAAGTGTTAAACCGGATTTACAAAACAAGACAAAGCAGGAGTCTTATTGGGAAATGGAATCTGACACAATCATCGTTTTGTCTTATCTTGTTGTGATCTATTGTGATTGAAAAAGAAATTCAGTTAAACACACAGCCCCAAGCTGTCAAGCCACGCATGATGTGACAGCCGACGGAAGCACACCTGCTCGCCAGTTCCACAGAAAACGGATTTTGCAAGAAAGTTGAACCCATTTTCACAAGAAAATCGTTTTAAGTGTGAATCCTTTGCCAAGGATTGAACACAAATGTTTACGTGTGTTTGTTCCTGTTTGTAGGTGGATGACCTCCACGGAACTAAGATCTGCGACCCCTACACCTGGCTGGAAGACCCCGACAGTGCAGAAACAATGGTATGTGTTGATCTCCTGCAGAAAGCTGAAGTTAAAAACTCCTGCGAAACCCATCTCTCATGTCTCTCAGGCGTTTGTTGAAGAGCAGAACAAAGTGACCATGCCGTACCTGGAGAAGTGTGCCATCCGGTCTCAGTTCCACCAGCGTCTCACCGAGCTCTACGACTACCCCAAATACAGCTGCCCTTACAAAAGAGGGAAGAGGTATTAGTTGAGATGGAAAGAATGCCCAAACTGAAAGAAAAACACCAATGAGAGGGACTAACTTGAACTGCAGTTGTCATGTTGTTTCCTGTGTTTATTTCCAGGTATTTCTACTTCCACAACAAAGGTCTCCAGAACCAGGATGTGCTGTATGTGCAGGACTCTCTGGACGGAGCTGCCACCGTATTCTTTGATCCCAATAAACTCTCCGAAGATGGCACGGTGGCGCTGAAGAGTGAGTCACGTTGCAGCAAGTGGAGACACAAGGAACAGCCTTTTAAAGTGCTGAACCCCCTCCTTGTTTTCTGTGTCCCTCTCTTCCCTCCAGTGGGCCGCCTGTCGGAGGAGTGTGAATACTTTGCGTACGGTTTGAGCAGCAGCGGCTCGGACTGGGTCACGGTGAGTTTCATGAAGGCCGATGACCTCGCCCCACTGCCCGACGTCCTGGAGAGGGTTAAGTTCAGCTGCTTGGCCTGGACTCACGATGCCAAGGGCGTCTTCTACAACTGCTACCCACGCCAGGAAGGCAAAACCGACGGTTAGGAAGCGTCCTCCATGCAGACCGGCGCATGCAAGACTGTTACAAATCCATTCATGACTCAACCCTCTCTTGTTTTTTTGCACTGAAGGCACAGAAACCACCTGCAACATTAATCAGAAGCTCTACTTCCACGTCATCGGCACCAAACAGGTGGAAGACATTCTGGTTGCGGAGTTCCCCGATCATCCTAAATGGCACAGTTCAGTGACCGTAAGTCTGGAATCATCTTGGGGGGGGGAATGACGGATTCAATGAAGCACCTGCTGAAAGCTGATTGATGGACATGACAACAACTTGGCAAAAAAGTGAAATCTGTCTTTAAAAATATAGCAAACGATTTCCTGTATGTCTCATTAATAGTCATTTTATGGGTCCACAAGTGGATCAGACAGCTGCAGCTCATTCAGAATAGTCTACACTTCCCATTAGGGATGCACAGAAGGTGTATTTTTCTTCTTCTTTTTTTTTACATTCAAATCTTCTATTGAGATTTTGACAGAATCACCTTCCTCTCTCGCCTTTCTTTGCCTCCTTCCCACCTGTCTTCATCCCTCCCTCTTCCCAGCTATCAGATGATGGCCGATATGCTGTGTTGTCCATCACTGAAGGCTGTGAACCCGTCAACCGGCTGTGGTACTGTGACCTGCAGCAGCTCCCTGATGGCATCACAGGTACAGAATCAATACTTCTGCTTTGGCATGTTTGTGATTCCTTCTTAGAAAGTTATATCCTCCATTTATCCCACCCAACAATCCTCCTTACACTACATTGTTAGACAAGCTCTAAACGAGGTCTTCATTAGTATTCGCATTGTTGAATATTGATCCACAAATACATCAATCATACAAAATATCTTTGTAGAATAAAGCATTTCATAAGAAGTAAATGTCTGTGTGAAAAAATCTGTCATTGACCCTTTATTTTAAAGGGTATGTCTCACAATGTCTACGATCAAAAGTGCGAAATCCAAAGATATTCATATGATAAATGAAAACGCTTGAACCAAAACAAGACTGTAGTGATTAATCCTTTATCAAGATAGTTGGCGTTTATTTCTCCGTCCGTTTATGAAAAAATGAATTGACTAATTGTTGAAGCTCCAGAATTTTAATGGTTTCAGTTGCAGTTGTTAGTAGCAACGGAGCTGCAGAATGAAAACAAAGTGGCATGCCAAGTTTGGTTCTTGTCACTTTTTATATATGTATTTATTTCTATATTTTTTTAAAACATTGAAAACCACATCAGCTTTCCAAGAGTGGCATATGTGGGTGTTATTTTCATAGTACAAAATAATCTTGGCCAGTGACCCATCAGATTTCAAAATCTTTCACAGTCTGTGAAGACAAAAAACAAACTTTCTCACGCCCTCGAGAATGTTGACACTTTCTAGTGAAAGCCTATTGAGAAAACGTGTTTTCACTCTTTACACGCCATCGTAATTCAGTTGGACGGGCGTGGCTTTCTTTTGGGTGTGCTGGCGTTTAACTTGCAACACCCTGTTGGTCAACGATTGCGATGAGAAACACATGATGTATGTTTTTAAAAAGTGAATTGAATCTTCTCCTCCAGGCCTGCTGCCGTGGGTCAAACTTGTGGACAACTTCGATGCCCAGTACACGTACGTCACCAACGAGGGAACCGTGTTCACGTTCCGCTCCAACCTGGATGCTCCCCGGTACTGTCTCCTCAACATAGACGTCCAGAAACCAGACAGGCAGCACTGGACTACCCTCATTCCACAGCATGACAAGGATGTCCTGGGTGAGACCGCGTGGAATCTTTAATAGAATACACAATAGAAAACAAACGTCTGGATGTCCAGGCTGCAGGTGTTTTGTGGATCACACCTTTGCCGGCACGCCAGCTGCGGTCTTTCATGAGAACGGACCGAAAACCCCACCAATCTTTGCAAATGCGTAGAAGCGTCGTAGTTCCACAATTCAGCTGTTAAAACTTGCAAAATCTTTTTCGCAGAATATCTGTTAACGTTTCGATCGCAGTCCAAACCACAACAACTGGGAAGTTCTCTCTGTCTGTGGTCAGAGACCTTCGTCAGAGGGAACTCTGCTCAAAAAGTGAAACTTAGCCCATAAGCACTTTTTTTTCTTTTTTGTTCGGTATGAGTCACTGGAATGACGGTAACTGTAAGCATGGATCACTGAGATTTGTAGAAGTGATTGTCCACGTTAAAGATGAAATATATGCAAAACACACCCAGACCCCAGGAGAAACGTTGGATGCAAAGTGACTTTACCATATTTAGTATTTATAAGCAGTATATAAATAGACGATACATGTTTCATAGCACACTGTAATGTAGTTGAAAGCAGGCAAAGCTGTTTAATTATGTCCAACTGTGGTGTGAAATAGGTCTTTAAAGGATAATTTATAATTAATGTATAAATATTGTACTTAAATGTCCTAAAAAAAATAAGTGGTATTAATGATAGTAATACTGCTTTATTTGTAATTTTTCAAATGAATGTAAGTAATTTGTAAGTTTTCAAAATAACGTTCTATTTATATGAATATTCATCTAAAATCAATACTAATTCACAATATTTTTTCAGTTAGTGTTCCACTTAATGATATTTATACGGCACGCATGTCCCATCAGGGTACAGGAGCACTGTACACTTGTTGCCATGGTATCAAACGGTCATTGTTTACATGCCGTTCACAGTAAAGAGTCGACAGTTACATCTTATTATATGATTCTATGGCTGTAAAAGAAAACTCTTACCCTTTCCACTGGCTTTTTATTTATGCAGCTAATAAGTTGAGATTGTCATTGGCCCTTTTTGTCTCCTCTGTGAAAACGCTGTCTTGGGATCAGCTCCTATAATAGCCTCGTTATATGCCCAGTATGCATAATTCAACTATACAGTTTGAGGTCACTGATTCATCAGTTTATTCTGCCATGTCATTGTCATGACACCGATGACTCTCAAAGACAAAATGCCATTATTGATTTGTGGTTACTGTGTCTAATAAACAGAGTAACCAAGAGAATATCTGCTGAGCAGTACGTCCCTCATTTATGGTATAGTACACTGCCCCCTGCTGGCAGTTGATGAGATTTCATCATGTTGCAAAGAATGAATCCACACCTGTATTAACTATTTGCTCTGCCTGGGAAGTAATATCTCAATTATCCATAGCCACTTTATTTCTTCATCCACGATCTTGAGATCTAATTTTAATACAAATATGTAAAATCAGAATTATTAACAGGAAGGGAAGTTGACATGTGTAGTAATACAGAAAGGGAAACAGTTTAAATGACGCGAGGCAGCTTTCACATGTCTTCATATTCACCTTCTGTCACTTTCCTTTTTTTTTTTATATCGTTCTGCAGGCTCTGTCTCCTGTGTGAACCAGCACCACCTGCTGGTCAACTATCTCCATGACGTGAAGGATATCCTGCAGGTGTGTGAGCTGTCCACAGGCCGGGTGGTCCGGGACCTGCCGCTGGACGTCGGCACCGTGGCCGGAGTGAGCTGCAAGAAGAAGCACTCTGACTTCTTCTACAAGTTCACCTCCTTCACGACACCCGGTGACTCCTTCATTCACACTCTCCGTCATTTCATAATGATGTTTCAGTAATCCCACGTGAACACAAAATGCAAAAACAATTGCCTCCAAAGCAGAAAAATAATTATACTAATGATTAGGGGGAATTAACAAAAATATTATTAATAAATTGTTGATTGTTTTGATTTGTTTTTTCCCCAACATATCAGAAAATAGGGGAAATCTATACATTTTTTTGTTTGTTTTGTCCATCTAACAGTTGAAAACCCAAATTATATTCAGTTAACTACAAATACAATAAAGAAAATAAAACATTTCAAGGCCAAAAATAATAGTTTTGACCTTAAAAATAATATATGTTTTAAATCAAATATATTTAGATGTACTTTAATGGGAAATTCTACTAGTTTGAATGCTTTTTAATAATCAAACATCAGAAAAAGTACATTAATTGTTAACCCAAAATACCAAATAATGCATATACCCTGTATTAATGTAATTGCAGGTTATGTGATTAATAATGTAATTAATACGTCATCAGCAAAGTTTCTCACCAAATATGAATAATCAGCCATTAAAATATCCCCATGCAATGAGTTAAACACACAGTAACCTCTCTCCTGTGACGCCCAGGTGTGATCTACCACTGTGATCTGAGCGAGTCCAACCCGGAGCCCACGGTGTTCAGGGAGGTGGAGGTAAAGGGTATCAGGCAGGACGACTATGAGACCAGCCAGGTAACGTCCCCTCCTTCACCCTGTTATCAGCCTTCAGTTCACACTGGTGTTTTATTGCATCCACTGATTGCAAATTCATATCAAGAATTTGATTCTCTGTGATTGAAGACAAAGTAAATGTTTTTTTAAACCACACTGACATAAGATTTGTTTTGTAAAAGGTAGAAACGTTACATTTATCTCCTCCCATGCATTTACAGGTGTTTTATCCGAGTAAAGATGGAACCAAGATCCCCATGTTCTTAGTTCACGCCAAGGGCCTGAAGAAGGACGGGACTCATCCCGTCTTCCTTTATGGCTACGGAGGCTTTGAGGCTTCCATTCAACCGTACTACAAGTAAGAAGAAATCCAATGGGGGGGCGCTCTCTTCTTCGTTATTCACCGACACAGATGAACACTAATCACTAACACTCCATAATCTAAAGTCACATTCACCAGCGAGGTTATACAAGACTTCTGATTGGATAGTGAGTTGACCGGCCGTTGCCAGTCTTCAAAGCAGGGATAAGAACCTATCTACCTACCTTTACCTCTGCTAACTGTAATTTAAATGCCTTAATAAGTACTTCACCACAAAAGTGGGATGTCATGTTAACATAAAGTAGAAAGTGTGAAGTAAATATAGAATGCGATTTCAAAGTAATCTTTTAAAATGCTGAATGCTACATTTAATATTTAAAAATCATCAAACATCCATTTCTGTTCGTACTTGCGTGACTTTTTCTCCCCCGTCTGTCTTGTCTGTGCTCAGTGTTGCTTACCTGCTGTATGTGAGACACCTGGGAGGGATCCTGGCCGTGGCCAACATCAGAGGGGGGGGAGAGTACGGCCTCACCTGGCACAAAGGTAGGACATCCAAGGAAAGCACCCAGAGGCACACCACACTGCCTGCACAAGTCACCACTATGAGAGAAAAACTGCCTTAATGGCCAAACAAAATCTGTCCCTCCATTCCCTGTTTGCACCTTTTTTTTTTTAATACAGAACGTCAAGGCTGAGAAACGTGAAAGCGGCGGTAGAAAGTGTTAATTAGGAAACATTCAACCGCAGATTGCTGTCGTCTCATTCTGCTCGGTTCACCTGACTTCTGCTGCTTATCTTGTGTCTGCAGGTGGCACATTAGGGAAGAAGCAGAACTGCTTCGATGACTTCCAGTGTGCAGCCGAGTATCTGGTGGGGGAGAAGTACACCACCGCCAGCCGCATCGCCATCAACGGAGCCTCTAACGGAGGGCTGCTGGTCGGTGAGTACACGGTCCATGTGCATCGTGTGTGAACATTTTTGATAGATTTTTTTTTTATTTTGATTTACAGAAATTATTAGAAAATGAAATCATTGGCAGAGGAATTACATGTTGAGACTCAATAATTTTTGCGAGTTTTGTCTTTTAGGGCGTTACAAAAAATGTTTAAAGACAAAAGCTACATTTTCTTTAGAGAAAATAACTTAATTTTGAGTCCTGTGTGGTGCTAGGGAAGTAGAATGAGTTGCTTCTTGCAAGTTGCTCCAGTTAACTAAATAAAAAGCATTTAAATATCTGATGGCAGCATATGATGAGGGTGTGGTGGTGGTGGATGTGTATTCTTGGACCTTTGCCAATCACATGCTGGTTATTGGAGCTTTTCCTCGACCTCCTTTCCGTTTTCACAGCTCCGCTCCCTCCTACACACTTTGACCCTCACGCTAACTCACACTCACCGTATACATCCATGTTTATCAAAGCCAATCTAAGATCACTCGTCCAATGCATTATATTCTCTATGTTTCATAATTGCATAATTAATAATGTCAAATTAATCCAACAGTAGTTAGCTGCTTAGCTTCAATTAATTCAGCTATTAAACAGCACATTAAACAGTGCTTAGTCACATCATTTACCAAAGGCTGGCTGCCATATGGCACCGCAAAAAAAACCCAACTAATGACTCCTTCCCTGGTGTGTAAGTGGCAATTTCAGAGTGATTGTGTCCTACAGTGTGAAGAAAACGGGATGTGTTTGAGTGTGTTTATTTAAAAGCAAATATGGAATCTGTATCTGAAATGTTGAATCCGCACACAGCGGCATGCCTGAACCAGCGTCCAGACCTGTTCGGCTGTGCTGTGGCGGAGGTGGGAGTGATGGATATGCTGAAGTTCCACAAATTCACCATCGGACACGCCTGGACCACCGACTATGGCTGTTCAGACGATGCGGCGCAGTTTGAGTGGCTCATCAAGTATGAAAAAACACAACAATGTGTTAAAGTGACTCACATCATCTCCATATCTTTCAGTGTTTTCTTCTGAAACACAATCTGTGCAAAATCTATTCTTTGTCGGGTTCAATAATCTCTTTTTGGCTGTTTGGAGTCTAATAACTAGCAGCGATCTGCATCACACATTCCAGTTCACAAATCCCTCGTTCGCCTGCATTTTTCCTTCCAACCTTCTCACCTTCTCTCCAGGTATTCCCCTCTCCACAATCTGCCCCAGCCACCTTACTCCGGCCCTCCCTACCCCGCCGTCCTGCTTCTGACGGCGGATCACGATGACCGCGTGGTGCCTCTCCACACCCTGAAGTACTGCGCCGCCTTGCAGCACGGCGTGGGCAGCAGCCCCGCGCAGCGCCAGCCTCTGATGGTCCGGGTAGACACTCGTAGCGGGCACGGTGCAGGGAAACCCACCGCCAAGGCCATCCAGGAGGACACGGACATCTTCTCCTTCATTGCTGAGACACTCGGGCTCCGCTGGGTGGATTAGAGGGACAGTGATGAGGTTAAGGGTCAGCAATAAGGGAGGCTCTTTAAGGGATGGGGATTTCATCTTTTTAGTTCTGAGAAAACATTAGTGATGGTGACAGAAAAGAGATGT